>NC_133393.1:144245626-144548656 GCF_047511655.1 Castor canadensis
CCAGATGAGGCAGGAAAATGCAGGACATTTGCTATAGGTGATCAATCTCTTTAAAACTCAGGGAAATGCAAATAAAGACAAGAGTGGACATTGCATCCTTAGGTTGGCAAAAAGTAAAATGTCTGACCATGTTCAGCATTGGAAGGGATGTGAACAATGGAAACCCTTTAAGAAAGTTGGGGTATAAATAAAAATAAAATGATAGAAACTATTTAGCAAGGATGTATGGAATGCTGAACAAGCTATTTGTCTCCTAGTAAACTCTCCCATATGTACACAACATTCATAGCATCATATAAAAATAAGAATTTGAAAGCAACCTAAAAATGCACCAATAGTAAAATGAATAAACTGTGATAATCTTACAGCAGATATCCATGTCTAACAATAAATTAATGAGCAAGGATCTCCAGAACACATAGCATGGACATCACTGGGAAAGTGATAAGAAATGTAAATTCTTAAGTCCTACCCTAGACCCACTGAATCAGAACCTCTGGCAGTTGAGCCCAGCATTCTATTAACAAGCCCTCTGGGTAATTTTAGTGCACACTAAAGTTTGAAAGCCATTGAACTAGAGCTACAGAAATGCAGATTCACTTCCCAAATATAATGTGGGCATAAAATCAGGGGTACAATGATATATTGATATCATATAAAACATTAAATATGCAATATATTATTATATTGCCTGTGGGTGTATATATATAATATGATAGCAATATAAAAAGAAATCCATAAGATTGATAAATACCAAATTAAGGATAACGGAAGGGAAATAAAGAGGATATGGGGTGCACAAGGGACTTCAGCTGTGTTGATAATACATTATTCCTTAAATGGCTTACTATGCTATTCCTGATAACTCTCTCTTTTTTTTTTTTTTTTAGGATAAACAGCATTTTCTTAGATGGAAAAGTATTTTTTTTCATTTTTCTTTTATTATTCATATGTGCATACAAGGCTTGGTTCATTTCTCCCCCCTGCCCCCACCCCCTCCCTTACCACCCACTCCGCCCCCTCCCTCTCCCCCCCACAATACCCAGCAGGAACTATTTTGCCCTTATTTCTAATTTTGTTGTAGAGAGAGTATAAGCAATAATAGGAAGGAACAAGGGTTTTTGCTGGTTGAGATAAGGATAGCTATACAGGGCATTGACTCACATTGATTTCCTGTGCGTGGGTGTTACCTTCTAGATTAATTCTTTTTGATCTAACCTTTTCTCTAGTACTTGTTCCCCTTTTCCTATTGGCCTCAGTTGCTTTAAGGTATCTGCTTTAGTTTCTCTGCGTTAAGGGCAACAAATGCTAGCTAGTTTTTTAGGTGTCTTACCTATCCTCACCCCTTCCTTGTGTGCTCTCGCTTTTATCATGTGCTCATAGTCCAATCCCCTTGTTGTGTTTGCCCTTGATCTAATGTCCACATATGAGGGAGAACATACGATTTTTGATTTTTAGAGCCAGGCTAACCTCACTCAGAATGATGTTCTCCAATTCCATCCATTTACCAGCGAATGATAACATTTCGTTCTTCTTCATGGCCGCATAAAATTCCATTGTGTATAGATACCACATTTTCTTAATCCATTCGTCAGTGCTGGGGCATCTTGGCTATTTCCATAACTTGGCTATTGTGAATAGTGCCGCAATAAACATGGATGTGCAGGTGCCTCTGGAGTAACAGTCTTTTGGGTATATCCCCAAGAGTGGTATTGCTGGATCAAATGGTAGATCGATGTCCAGCTTTTTAAGTAGCCTCCAAATTTTTTTCCAGAGTGGCTGTACTAGTCTACATCCCCACCAACAGTGTAAGAGGGTTCCTTTTTCCCCGCATCCTCGCCAACACCTGTTGTTGGTGGTGTTGCTGATGATGGCTATTCTAACAGGGGTGAGGTGGAATCTTAGCGTGGTTTTAATTTGCATTTCCTTTATTGCTAGAGATGGTGAGCATTTTTTTCATGTGTTTTTGGCCATTTGAATTTCTTCTTTTGAGAAAGTTCTGTTTAGTTCACATGCCCATTTCTTTATTGGTTCATTAGTTTTGGGAGAATTTAGTTTTTTAAGTTCCCTGTATATTCTGGTTATCAGTCCTTTGTCTGATGTATAGTTGGCAAATATTTTCTCCCACTCTGTGGGTGTTCTCTTCAGTTTAGAGACCATTTTTTTTGATGAACAGAAGCTTTTTAGTTTTATGAGGTCCCATTTATCTATGCTATCTCTTAGTTGCTGTGCTGCTGGGGTTTCATTGAGAAAGTTCTTACCTATACCTACTAACTCCAGAGTATTTCCTACTCTTTCTTGTATCAACTTAAGAGTTTGGGGTCTGATATTAAGATCCTTGATCCATTTTGAGTTAATCTTGGTATAGGGTGATATACATGGATCTAGTTTCAGTTTTTTGCAGACTGCTAGCCAGTTTTCCCAGCAGTTTTTGTTGAAGAGGCTGCTATTTCTCCATCGTATATTTTTAGCTCCTTTGTCAAAGATAAGTTGCTCATAGTTGTGTGGCTTCATATCTGGATCCTCTATTCTGTTCCACTGGTCTTCATGTCTGTTTTTGTGCCAGTACCATGCTGTTTTTATTGTTATTGCTTTGTAATATAGTTTGAAGTCAGGTATTGTGATACCTCCTGCATTGTTCTTTTGACTGAGTATTGCCTTGGCTATTCGTGGCCTCTTGTGTTTCCATATAAATTTCACAGTAGATTTTTCAATCTCTTTAATGAATGTCATTGGAATTTTGATGGGAATTGCATTAAACATGTAGATTACTTTTGGGAGTATCGACATTTTTACTATGTTGATTCTACCAATCCATGAGCATGGGAGTTCTCTCCACTTTCTATAGTCTTCCTCAATCTCTTTCTTCAGAAGTGTATAGTTTTCCTTGTAGAGGTCTTTCACATCTTTTGTTAGGTTTACACCTAGGTATTTGATTTTGTTTGAGGCTATTGTAAATGGAATTGTTTTCATACATTCTTTTTCCGTTTGCTCATTGTTAGTGTATAGAAATGCTAATGATTTTTCTATGTTGATTTTATATCCTGCTACCTTGCTATAGCTATTGATGATGTCTAGAAGCTTCTGAGTAGAGTTTTTTGGGTCTTTAAGGTATAGGATCATGTCATCTGCAAACAGGGATATTTTGACAGTTTCTTTACCTGTTTGTATTCCTTTTATTCCTTCTTCTTGCCTAATTGCTCTGGCTAGGAATTCCAGTACTATGTTGAATAGGAGTGGAGATAGTGGGCATCCTTGTCTGGTTCCTGATTTTAGAGGGAACGGTTTTAATTTTTCTCCGTTAAGTATAATGCTGGCTGTAGGTTTGTCATATATAGCTTTTATAATGTTGAGGAACTTTCCTTCTATTCCTAGTTTTCTTGGAGCTTTTATCATGAAATGGTATTGGATCTTATCAAAGGCTTTTTCTGCATCTATTGAGATGATCAAGTGGTTTTTGTCTTTGCTTCTGTTAATGTGGTTTATTACGTTTATTGATTTTCATATGTTGAACCACCCCTGCATCCCTGGGATGAAGCCTACTTGGTCGTGGTGAATAATCTTTTTGATGTGTTGCTGAATTCGGTTTGCCATTATTTTGTTGAGGATTTTTGCATCAATGTTCATTAAGGAGATTGGCCTATAGTTCTCCTTTTTGGAGGTGTCTTTGCCTGGTTTTGGGATAAGTGTAATACTGGCTTCATAAAATGTGTTTGGCAGTTTTCCTTCCCTTTCTATTTCGTGGAACAGTTTAAGGAGGGTTGGTATCAGTTCTTCTTTAAAGGTCTGATAGAATTCAGCAGAGAATCCATTGGGTCCTGGACTTTTCTTTTTGGGGAGACTCTTGATTGCTGCTTCAATTTCATTTTGTGTTATAGGTCTATTTAGGTGATTAATTTCCTCTTGGTTCAGTTTTGGATGATCATATGTATTTAGAAATCTTTCCATTTCTTTTAGATTTTCAAATTTATTTGAATATAGGTTCTCAAAGTAGTCTCTGATGATTTCCTGGACTTCCATGGTGTTTGTTGTTATCTCCCCTTTTGCATTCCTGATTCTACTAATTTGGGTTTTTTCTCTCCTCATTTTAGTCAGGTTTGCCAGGGGTCTATCGATCTTGTTTATTTTTTCAAAGAACCAACTTTTTGTTTCATTAATTCTTTGTATGGTTTTTTTAGTTTCTATTTCATTGATTTCAGCTCTTATTTTTATTATTTCTCTCCTTCTATTTGTTTTGGGATTTGCTTGTTCTTGTTTTTCTAGGAGTTTGAGATGTATCATTAGGTCATTGATTTGGGATCTTTCAATCTTTTTAATATATGCACTCATGGCTATAAACTTTCCTCTCAAGACTGCCTTAGCTGTGTCCCATAGGTTCCGGTAGGTTGTGTTTTCATTTTCATTGACTTCCAGGAACTTTTTAATTTCCTCTTTTATTGCATCGATGATCCATTCTTCATTAAGTAATGAGTTATTTAGTTTCCAGCTGTTTGCATGTTTTTTGTCTTTACTTTTGTTGTTGAGTTCTACTTTTACTGCATTGTGGTCAGATAGTATGCACGGTATTATTTCTATTTTCTTATATTTGCTGAGGCTTGCTTTGTGCCCTAGGATATGATCTATTTTGGAGAAGGTTCCATGGGCTGCTGAGAAGAATGTATATTGTGTAGAGGTTGGATGAAATGTTCTGTAGACATCTACTAGGTCCACTTGATCTATTGCATATTTTAGATCTTGGATTTCTTTATTGAGTTTTTGTTTGGATGACCTATCTATTGATGATAATGGAGTGTTAAAGTCTCCCACAACCACTGTGTTGGCGTTTATATATGCTTTTAGGTCTTTCAGGGTATGTTTGATGAAATTGGGTGTGTTGACATTGGGTGCATACAGATTGATGATTATTATTTCCTTTTGGTCTATTTCCCCTTTTATTAGTATGGAATGTCCTTCTTTATCTCATTTGATCAATGTAGGTTTAAAGTCTACTTTGTCAGAGATAAGTATTGCTACTCCTGCTTGTTTTCAGGGGCCATTGGCTTGGTAAATCTTCTTCCAGCCTTTCATCCTAAGCATATGCTTATTTCTTTCGGTGAGATGAGTCTCCTGTAAGCAACAAATTGTTGGATCTTCTTTTTTAATCCATTTTGTCAAACAGTGTCTTTTGATGGGTGAATTAAGTCCATTAACATTAAGCGTTAGTACTGATAGGTATGTGGTGATTCCTGCCATTTAGTTGTCTTAGTTGTTTGAAGGTTTGATTGTGTGTACCTAACTTGATGTTACTCTCTACTGTCTTGCTTTTTCTTATCCTGTGGTTTGGTGCTGCCTGCCTTTTCATGGTTAAGTTGGGTGTCACTTTCTGTGTGCAGGATCCCTTGCAGAATCTTTTGTAATGGTGGCTTTGTGGTCACATATTGTTTTAGTTTCTGCTTATCATGGAAGACTTTTATTGCTCCATCTATTTTGAATGATAGTTTTGCTGGGTAGAGTATCCTGGGGTTGAAGTTATTTTCATTCAGTGCCCGGAAGATCTCACCCCACGCTCTTCTTGCTTTTAATGTTTCTGTTGAGAAGTCTGCTGTGATTTTGATGGGTTTACCTTTGTATGTTACTTGTTTTTTCTCTCTTACAGCCTTCAATATTCTTTCCTTAGTTTCTGAACTTGTTGTTTTAATGATGATATGTCGTGGAGTAGTTCTATTTTGATCTGGTCTGTTTGGTGTCCTGGAGGCCTCTTGCATTTGTATGGGAATATCTTTCTCTAGATTTGGGAAATTTTCCGTTATTATTTTGTTGAATATATTATGCATTCCCTTCGCTTGCACCTCTTCTCCTTCTTCGATGCCCATGATTCTCAAGTTTGGTCTTTTGATGGAGTCAGTGAGTTCTTGCATTTTCTTTTCACAGGTCTTGAGTTGTTTAATTAATAGTTCTTTGGTTTTTCCTTTAATTACCATTTCATCTTCAAGTTCTGAGATTCTGTCTTCTGTTTGTTCTATTCTGCTGGATTGGCCTTCCGTTTTGTTTTGCAGTTCTGTTTTGTTCTTTTTTCTGAGGTTTTCCATATCCTGGCAGTTTTCTTCTTTATTGTTGTCTATTTTTGTCCTGAGTTCATTTATCCATTTATTCATTGTGTTCTCTCTTTCACTTTTGTGTTTATACAGTGCTTCTATAGTTTCCTTTATTTCTTCTTTTGCTTTTTCAAATTCTCTATTTTTATTGTCTTGGAATTTCTTGAGTGTCTCCTGTACATTTTGGTTGACCCTATCCAGTATCATCTCTATAAAATTCTCATTGAGTACTTGTAGTATGTCTTCTTTTAAATTATTCTTGTGGGCTTCATTGGGTCCTTTGGCATAGTTTATCTTCATTTTGTTGGAGTCTGGATCTGAGTTTCTGTTCTCTTCATTCCCCTCTGGTTCCTGTACTAATTTTTTGCTGTGGGGAAACTGGTTTCCCTGTTTTTTCTGTCTTCCCGTCATTGTCCTTGGTGTTGTTACTGTCCCTGTACTGTGTGTAATTAAGTATTTTCTAGCTTGTAATAATAACAATGGTAATATTTAGAATGGAAGAGTGAGCTGAGATGGAAAGCAAGAAGTTAAAGAAAAGGGGAAAACAAATATACAGACAAGAGGGAGAAAGCAGAACAAGGTATCAGACAAGAGAGTTTCAAAGGTATAAACAGGGAGTGTTAGTGTACTAATCAACAGTAAGCTGAACAGACATTAGAGAGACATAGAGAGGACTGAAAAATCAAAGATAAAAAAATAAAAAATAAGTAAATGAAAGTAATATCTATATATAAAAATGAATTAAAATAAAATGGAAAATAGAAAATTAAAAAAAAAAAAAAACCAAAAAACTTCCAAGTTTATATGCGATGCAGTTTCAGTCTTAATAATTTGGGTGTCCGTCTCAATCTCCAGTCCTGGAGTTGGTGCCTCAGATGTTGTTCTGTAGTTGTCTCATCAAAGGGGATGCATAAACTAGAACAAAACTACACACTCACACACACACACACACACACACACACACACACATACACATACATAAAAAAGCCCCACCAAGTGTCCCAAGTTCAAATGCAATACAGTTTCAGTAAGTTTTTCGGCTTGCAGGTGTAATTTGGTTGTTCTCTCATCAAAGGTAGGGAGAAAAAGAAAAAAAAGCGTCTGGAGACAGTTCTGAGAGTGGTATCTGCAACTGTGGCTTGCCTGCCTGCTGCTCTCAGCCTGTAGCTGGCGGCATTATTTATGCAGATCTCTGGGGTGAGCTTAACACTCACCTGGTCCCACAGGCTTTGTTTGCTCAGAGTTCTCCTGTGTGGGAGCCTCTGCTACAGGCTTTTCCCTTTCCAAGCACTGGGAAAGGTGACACTGCCCCCGTGTTGTCAGGCCTGCGTGTTTATTTACAGTTCATGTGGGAGGTGGGTCTTCCCCCCTCTCCTCTGAAGTTTTCCTCCCACTGCCACTTTCAGAAGCTTTCCTGCTCCTGCTTACTGGGCGGTGCTGCTGCTCCTGCCGGCCGCCATGTTTGTTTATAGTTCACGTGGGAAGTGGGTCTTCCCTCCTCTCACAGGCTTCCCCGCTCCTGGTTGCTGGGCGCGCGCCCTGCTCCCGCCAGAGGCTCTCCGGCCCGCCCGGCTTGTTTATTTACAGTCCCGGGAAGGATTCCCTTCCCCCAATCTTCGGTGCTCAGTGCGCCCCACCCTCTTTCCCACATGTCTTTATTGCTCTTATTGCTTATTACTCAGTTTCTCTTTTTTTCCCTGGTGGAGGTCAGTCTGTCCACGGGGCTATGCTGCTCTGGCCCAGGCTTGTCAGTGGGGGTACCGTGGTACCGCGAAGCTCACCTGGTCTGCATCTTCCCAAGCCGTATGGGCACCGGCCACTGGCGGCCCCGGGGACCCTCCTCATTTCTCCGTTTAACGTGAAGTGGAGATTCTCTGCACTGGCTGGAGATGTGGAGGGGTCAAAGTTATGCCTTTTCTCGGTGATTATGCCTGCAAAGTGTGTCTCCAGCATCTCTCCAAGATTTCACTATAGGAGGGTCGCTTTCTGCTTCCTACCTCTAGCCGCCATCTTGGAATTCCCCTGATAACTCTTTATAGGTTTTTAAATTGTAGTTAAAATATATGGCAAGATTAGCCATCTTAACTATGTAAGTGTACAGTTCATTAGTGTTAAGTGCATTCGTATCATTGTGCAGAAGGTTTCCAGATCTTACTCATCCTGAAAAACTGAAACTCCTTGCATTCCAGGAATAAGTCCCATTTGGTAATGAAATAGAATCCTTTTAATGTGCTTCTGAATCTAGCTTGCTATTATTTTGTTGAGGATTTTTGAATCAATATTCATCAGGAATATTGATCTGTGGGTTGTTTTATTTTAGGGTCTTTGCCTCATTTTGGTACCAGGGCAATGCTGGCCTCCTGAAATGAGTTTATAATCATTACCTGTTCTTGAATTTTTGTAAGAATTTGATGAGTGTTCTTTAATTATTTGTTAGAATTCCTCAGTGAAGTCACCTGGTCCTGGGCTTTTCTTTGTTGGGAAGTTTTTTTAAAAAAAGCTTTCAATTCAATTTCCTTACTAGTTGATGGTCTGCTCAGATTTTGTTTCTTCGTGATTCAGTCTTGGCAGATTGCATATTTTTAGGAACTTATCAGCTTAGGTTATCCAGTTTGCTGGCACACAATTGTTCAGAGTATTCTCTTATAATAATTTTTTTCTCTGTGGCATTTGTTGTAAAGCTCTCTCTTTGATTTCTGGTTTTAAAGTTTCATGGTTAATCTAGTTAAGAGTTTGCTGATTTGGGTTATCTTTTCAAAAGACCAACTCTTAGCTTTGTCTATTTTCTCTTGTTTTTCTATGCTCTGTTTCATTTATCTCTACTCTGATCTCTACTATTTCTTTCTTCCCACCAGCTTTAGTTTGAGTTTCTTCTTCTTTATGTAGGCTGTTTATTTGAAGGGTTTGTTTTTAATGTAAGCATTTACGGTAAAAACATCCCCTTAGCATTGCTTTTGCAGCATCCCATCTCTACAGGACTTTTTATTAATTCATAATCAAATGATTGCATTTTGTTATTTCATTTGTTCTTCACAGAATGTTTGTAGAGTACAAAAGTTGAGGACTTATGGGGTACATTTTTAAGATCTCAAACCTTTACTATAGTAGATCCAGCATTCAAACCAGTCTCCTGATATAAAATTGGGAACTCTTCATTACTTTTGTGCCTCCTCCACCAGCCCAGCCTTAAAAAATCTCTATGTATTCCAAAGATTTAAAGTATTCCTAACATTCCTTACAGCTCTCTTTAGCTACAACTTCTTTTAAAAACATTTTTTATTATCATCAATTATAGGGGGGAGTTTCATTGTGACAGTTCCACATATTCCTGGTTAGATTCATCCCTCCATCATTCTCTCTCATCCCAATTCTCCCCTTCTCAAAACAATTTCAACAGTTTTCATTGTTCTATTTTCATACAGATATATAAGATACATCAACCATATTCACCCTCTTTTGTCCTCTCCATTCACTCTAACTTCTTGATTACTTCTTCAATTGTCTAGCATTCAAATCACCATCAGTCACTTTACTACAACCATATTAAATACTCACCAAACATTCTTTGGTTTTTTTTCTCTGCCACGCCTTCATACGCACTATTCTTTCTGCCTGGAATACCTTCATCTTATGCTGTCACATGCACAAATCCTGTACATTCTATAAGAAACCATTCATAGGTCAATTACTTGAAATCTTTCTTGGTCCCAATGTTTATAAGTGCTTACATTCCTCTTCCAAATACCCATAACACTCTAGCTTCTCCTTGCTCAGTGTAATTTTATACCACTACGTTGGTATCTGTACATGCTATCAGCTCACTGAGAACATGATTCACAATAATTAACAGCTGAAGTGTACTGAGTACCTACCATGTGCCAGGCATGTACATACACTTATATGCTCATATGATCTTTTTACTCAAGGTGGCACTATTAGCTCTACTTTGCAGGTTGAGAACATTGAGATTTAGAAAGGTTAAGAGGCTCAGTAAAGATGACACAGTTCGTCAGAGAGGACCGCTGCCTGCCAAAATTCGTCTTTCTATTGCTATAATCTAGAGCAGTTGCTTGGAAGCAGGTGCCTAGTGTAACTATTTCCCAGGCATCTTGCATCCAGGTAGGACATGTTACTACTTCTGCCCAGTAGAATCCAAGTGGCAGTAATGTGTTACTTCCAAGTAAAAGTATTTGAGAATCAGGTGTGCCTCCCACCCCTGTGCTCTTATCAGCTATCTGAATATAGAGGATCCTAAGAGGACTCAAGTAAGAGAAGGCTGTGGGTCTCTCTAATTATACCTCTAGCCAGGGATACCCACCTAGAACCACCCCAGGAAAGAGAAACAAATGTATTAAGGCACTGAAATATTAAAGTTTATCTAACAGCAGGCATTAACTAATTCACAAGCTAATAAGAGGTGGGACTAAGGCTGGGTCCAGTGATTCAAGCCTATAATTCCAATTGTGTGGAAGGCAGAAATTGGGAAGATCAAAATTTAAAGCCAGACCAGGAAACTAGTTCACAAGACCCCATCTCAACTAAGGGGTAGATGTGGTGGCACACACCTGTCATTCCTGCTACCCAGGAAAGCACAAACGGGAGTGTTGTGGTCCGGGCTGGCCTGGGCATAAAGGGAGACCCAATCTCAAAAATAATCAACACAAAAATGACTGAGGATGTGGATCAAGTGGTAGAGAGCCTACCTCACAAGTGTGAGGCTCTAAGATCAAAACCTAGAACTGCAAAGGGCTACTTTTTTAAGTAGCCCTTGAGTGAGGTACCTGTAAAGACATAACCATGCTCCAGACTTTCTGAATTAAGATCTTTAATATTTGTGACAAAAAAAGCACCTTGCATTGTTAGTAATCTCTCCAGAGAACCTGGTATACGCTAAATGTTGGGAAAATTTTCACTACGCTACACTGCCTTAGTGATTCACACTGAACAACAGCGTGAATCAGTAGGGCATTTATTTGGAAAAGGACTCCAAACCTTCCATAGCTTCTGGATTATAAATCCAGAGCTGTTGCCTTAAATGTCATTGAACACTACCCCTCAAATTCCTTCTCGAGTTGGTAAGGCATTAAGCAATTGTCAGACTTGACCCTCTACTGTTTGATTCTGGAGCTTCCCTTTTAAGCTGTCAGAACTTGGATCCCATGCAGGTGGACTTATTGTCCATCCTGCCCATGGAGCAGGTAATTAGTCTGAAGCTTAGAGCAGCAGTTGAGGTCAAAGTCCCCTACTGTCACAAGAGACAGATTGTTCTCAAAATTATCTCTTATGAAGAACCTGGAATTCTCCTCCTCAAATAGCCTTAATTCTGAGAAGAGATAAGGCTTTGAAATTGCTTTCTAATGAAAGTACACTATAACCTTGAATTTTGTGGTCACATTCTATGAGCACTGATAACTTCTGGGATCATACGACTGATGGCGAATTTCCTTCAGTCCTGAATTCCACTGCTGTAGGCTCTGGGGAGAGCTGCTAGCCTATCTTAAAGGAACAGGACAAAGAAAGGCCATCTTTGCATGCATGAGGTCAGACAGAATGAAATCCACTGAGTTTGCTGCCAGCTCAAACCATTTGCTCAAAACAACCGTCTCTCAAGGGAGAGATATTATAACAAAATGTTGTTAGAAGCTCAGAGGTTGAATTATAAAACAATATATGTTTGCCATTTTATAAACTTGGTTTTCTGTTTTAGCAGTTATTTCAAGTGTGAAAAATAGTCAAGAAAAATTTAAAAACACTAAATAAGAAGATAAAAGTAATAGGAGGGATGTAGATTTGACATAGGAAAAAGGCACAGAGGAAACAGGGATGGATAAAAGGAGAGGGTAGAGTGAAAGAGAAAGACAATTTACGTCCCACCTTCCTCCTTTTTCATTTGGCCATAAGCTGTTCAATTTCCTGACCTATAAAAATTGTCAATGACCCTGAATTTTTTCTTTCCTCTGAGCCTGAAGCCAGTATTGAGGGACAAACTTTCAGAGTTTTAAATGGCCTGAACACAGCCCCGAGGCTGTCCATAGATGACTACGAGTTTGGGCTCTCTGTAGAGGATGCAATCACAGAAAAGAACCAATCTCTGCATCTTGTGCCATGTCTCAGATCATGTTAGGTGCCCTTCTCACTCTCCTACCATCTCCTGGAGAGTTCTCAGCTGAATCCTAGGAGATATAACTGCATGTAATGCTTTGCTATTCAGGGAATTAGAGCAATGTTTCTGGGCTCAGATTGTCCCCATTCTTCTCTCACTCCACCAGGAAGGACTTGAGAAACTAGAAGGTCAGGAAGGACACTCATGGAATCCCAGGGTTCCCACTCCCCACCACTTCCCAACACATACAAATGTAGTGGCAGGATCAGATATCCTCCTTCCATTGAGAGATGTCCTTAAAGTTATAAGGTACATGTACTTCAGCTCAATACCTAAGAGTTAAATGAAAGACTATTTCTGCATACAGTCCTAGTTATAAACATTATTGTGCACTGCTAGCAAGTTCACTTCTAAACATCCAGAGGAAATGGCTAGACTACCTCTTCCCAGATCTTTACTCTCTTCCCCCTCACCACCCCCGCCCATCTGAGTCCTGATGGGCTTCTACAAAGGGTCGCCTGCTGGTTAAAATGAGGACATAGTTTTGAACTCAAAAATGTCCTTCTTTGTATTAAAATATGCAAATTATACACATCTGCAACATTGCTATTCTGGAATAAAAATATCAAGCAAATGTTGATTTATCAAAGGAAGCTTTCATTTACTTCAATAAGTGAGGGGAAAAGACCACAAGAAATGTAACCCAGATATTAAATGGGTGTCTCCTTATCCCTAAAAATTAAAGTAAAACTGGCTTGTGCTCCTCTCCAGTTCATGACCTAAGAAGTCTGAAACACCTTTTTATATTTCTGGAAATTCTTGGAATCTTGCTTCTCTGTACCCTCCTCTTCTTCCTGGACACTCACTCATTGGGAGCTGCCTCTTTCTAGGGTGATGAGCTGACCCAGATATGAAATTCAGCACTCCCTGAAGCCTCCTCCCTAAGTAGAAACCAGCCCCACCAGTCCTTTATACACACTGAAGGCTCTGCTACATATTTCAAAAGGAAAAGGAGGTTTACTTGTAATATTGATTATTGATTGCAATAAGAACAACTGGATGTGGAAGCAGGAGGATTGAGTTTGAGGCCAACCTGGGCAAAATTAGTGAGACCCTATCTCAAAAAGAAAATACAAACAAAAAAGGCTGGGGATGTGACTCATGTGGCACAACCTTTTGCCCAGCAAGCACAAGTCCCTAAATTCCATCCCCAGTACTGAAATGGAAGAAAAAAAAAAACACAGTCCTCATTATTCTTAAAATATCTATAAGCTTCCTAACAACTAAGTTTTCATTGGTCACTCAATTTGTTCCACCCTATTCTGATGGTTCTTCAGTACTTTTCTCTTCTTTCATTCTCTTTCCCCACTCCACCCTTTCTGAAGCATCCAAATATATTTTTTCTCCATTCCCATTAAAAAAAAAAAAAAACTTGGTCCTAATCATCATATGGGGTTGGGGGCAAAGGAAGAACTCACAAAGGAATTGTTTCAAACATTGTACTAAAAATACATCTAAGAAAAAGGACAAAGCAGCTGACAATCAGAATTGATTAAGTGAGCAGGCCTTCCCATGACCTGAGGATGCTGTACTGGGCCTGCTGCCAACAGAGGAAAGGAGGTTCGGGTCAGGAGACCATTGGGGGATGGTTACCAGCATGAGTCTGGGATCTGCACCGCTGGGAGAGAAGAATCTTGGAGGAAAGAATTTATTCCCCTTCCCATCATGTTTTCATATGTAGTATCCCACCAAAAGATTATGTCCACATCCTAACTCCCTAAACGTGCAAATGTGACCTCTGGAAAAGGAATCTTTGCAATGTAATTAAGGATCTCTAGATGAGATCACCCAAGATTATCTAGGTGAGTACTAAACCCAGTAGCAATTGCTCTTGTAAGACACAGAGAGAGGAGATGGCCATGTAAAGATGAGGGCAGAGGATGGAGTCATGGAGACATGAGCCAAGGAACCCCCGGAACCACCAGAAGCTTGGAAGAGGCAAGGAGCAGAACCTTTGAGGAGAGTGTGGCTCTGCCAACACTTTGATGTGGGCTTTTGGCCTTTAGATCTGTGATAGAGTAAATTTATGGTGTTTTCAGTCACCTAGTTTGTGGTTGTTTGTTACAGCAACCCTAGGAACCTAACACACATGCGGAGGGATCTCCATTTGAATAACATACCTGGCCATTTCCCTAAGTAGGGAAATGTGATTTACTGAGGAGTTTGCAGACCTTCCCTGTCTCCTACAGAAAGGATAGGGCCACCTTTTTCATCTGCCATGGTATTAAGGACCTGTTGAGTATAAAGAAGAGAGAGAGAGGAGGGTCTGTGAGTATAAAAAGAGAGAGAGAGGAGGGTCTGTGAGCATAAAGAAGAGAGAGAGTGGAGGGTCTGTGAGTATAAAGAAGAGAGAGAGAGGAGGGTCTGTGAGTATAAAGAAGAGAGAGAGAGGAGGGTCTGTGAGTATAAAGAAGAGAGAGAGTGGAGGGTCTGTGAGTATAAAGAAGAGAGAGAGAGGAGGGTCTGTGAGTATAAAGAAGAGAGAGAGAGGAGGTCTGTGAGTATAAAGAAGAGAGAGAGAGGAGGGTCTGTGAGTATAAAGAAGAGAGAGAGAGGAGGGTCTGTGAGTATAAAGAAGAGAGAGAGAGGAGGGTCTGTGAGTATAAAGAAGAGAGAGAGAGGAGGGTCTGTGAGTATAAAGAAGAGAGAGAGAGGAGGGTCTGTGAGTATAAAGAAGAGAGAGAGAGGAGGGTCTGTGAGTATAAAGAAGTTGCACTAGTGTTGAAGGAGTAAATATGCCTCGATCAGGGTCAATGCAAGGGCCTTTACAATAGGCTGCTCTAGTTTCACCTGTGTTAGTGGGGATATTTTGTTCTCCATCTGCCTGACTCTTTGCCCATCTTTCAGGTTGGAGAGATTGTCTTTTTTTTTTTTTTCACTTTGTAGGCCTTGAAGTAAATGAAAGGGCAGGGCAGAGCCATGAGCAGAAAATGAGCCAAGAATTTGATGGTTGTCGAATTCCATATAAAAAGGAAGAAGGTGCCCAGTGTGATTTTTCTGGGACATTTCAGGACCTGGCCTGTGTGCTTGCCAAAGACGCCCCTTCTCCAAGATACTTTACTTCCACCTATGGGCAGCAGTCATGATACAATCGCTACAATTCAAGTACAAATTCACAGCGTGCAAAATAAGAATGCTGCCCACATAGGCTGCATGGCACCCAATCTACAAGTGTCCTACAGTCAGTACCTGAAGGGGACACCCATAACCGACTTTCTTTTTCTGGCATTCAACAGTCGCAGTCCTCGTTTGATTTGACCTTTCAAAGGCCGCCCACTTATCTGTGATTCAGTTTGTAGTCAAGAACCATACTCGCTATCTCTATCTAGAAAGTTCCAAGTTCTGCAAAGACCAGCCTCAAGCCTTGTCTTTAGGTCTCTGGTACCAGAACCTTCTCCCCAGAGCTATAAACTACCTCCACAGCTTGTTGTTGCTAAATGTTAGTCACTCAACCTCCAAAAAACTCACAGATACACTGGCCAACATCCTTGGATACTCACTACCGCTACAGTGATCCCCATCTCTGTGGGTGCCACGGTGGGAAGCAGGTTTGAGCCAAGATCCAGAAATACCCATTCCAAATGCCATAATCCTGAATGTTGAAATCCTGAAGTCTGAAATCTGTAAAGTCTCAAATCCCAAAAATATAGCTCTGGAGAAAATTATTTTAAAATTCTTTAACACTTATTTAATTATGTTTTTTAAAGGGAATTTATTTGACAAACATAAAAACACAAAAGAACACTTACAGGCTATGTTACCCAATAAAATAGGCAATAATAACACACAGATTATTTGCAAGCATAATCAGGTATACCAATGACAGCATAATAGTTAGTGAGCAAATGAGTTGTACTCATAAAGAAAAAAGGTAAAAAATCAAAACGTGTAAATACATATCACTATGGCAGGTAATTGTGTGCACCCACCTTTACAACAGTGGTTAACTGGAACTGTGACAGACAACCTGGGTCTTATAATGAGATTGACCAAAAACCAGAATGGGCTGCCACTGCACATGCAGCTGCCAAAAACCCTGAAATCTTGGAAAATTTTATTTTTCACTAATGGAAACGTACAACAATAATATCCATATTTACTGAGGAAGTTTGTACGTGTTTATGTATATGCACAATGCTTACGCACAGAGTCATTGTTGTGATAATATACTTCCTCAGAGTCAAATTTTCCAAAAACACATAAAGCAAATTATAACTCTCTACACGTCTTTATACGATTTATACCTCCACTATTGGATATGCTGCAAAGATGAAATGCATAGGATATAACATTGTAAAAAAAAAAAGTAGTCCTGACAATTTTAAATAGTGGGGTAAAAACTAAGAGGGGAAAAACTCAAAAGAAAATCGTACATATAAAAAGTGCACTGCAGGGCAGTACAATTGTGCAGAGGTGGTCCACAGAGCTGACTGACTTTCACGATCATTGACTACTTTGAAGTCTTGCATCCTGAGGAATGGCTACCCTCTCCCTTTGAGGACATGGCTGACCTTGAGCAAATATTTACATTAATTTTCTACAAGGCATTGCTCTTCTGAAGTTCCTCTGTGATTCGATATGCTCTGACACGAGCATTCCTTATTACGTTTTCCATCTTCTGCACCACGCTTCTGTGCTGTTTTCAGTTCACAGAAATGCATTCTGTGTTCATTCATATACAGACCACGATTCTGGCAGAAGCAATACTAGTGCTCATTCAGCAACGCCATTACATAAATGTATGCTGATCCTACCATGCATATAATTATTTAAAAACTAGTCAGTAACTTCACCAGCTTTTTCAGGCAACTGCAGCTTTAATCCACTAAAAGTCCCTGAAATTTCATCAGCTGGAAGGATACCAATGCATTTTTAAATGGAAGTTTTCATTGTTGCCTTAGCTCATGGCCAATGCCTGTTCTAGAATTTGGCTTTCTCTTATATAATATCTTCCCTCATCCATGGGAGTTGTGGTTTGGGAGATTTCAACTTTCAGTATTTCAATATTTGAGATTTCAATCTTTCAGGATTGTGATTTGGGGGATTTTAGACTTTAAAGATTCCAGACTTTGGGAATTTCAGACTTCAGGGATTTTGCTCTTTCAGGATTTCAATATCCATGGGACTATTTTTGAGTGAATGGATAAATGAATAAATGCTCTTGAAGTGTGAATAGCACAGCTTCCTCCCTGAATCAAATGTGCTCACAATGTATTCATTCATATATTGCCTTCTGACACTTTCCATACCCACATTTTGCTAGTACTATCTTCTTAGTTCTTTAAACTGAGTCACTTTGTCCCTTACATGTCTGAGAAAAAATCAATAATAATTTAAAGGGAAGCTTTATAGCCTACAAACAAAAACATTATCTTCCTACTACAGCAAAATGTTCAGTCCACAAACCACTGGAAATGATGTCACATACTACCTGTTGTGCACATACCACACTTCTGGAAACATTGCTCACCATCATGGTCTACCATGACCTGAACTGCAAGAGCCAACAAGTTCCCTGGTATCTGCTGAATAATGCATCCCATGACAGCCTGCAGGTCTTGTCAAAGGCAGTATAGAGGTGACACTTGTTAGCAACAGGACAAGAGGAGTGGTATCTAGAAAAACAGAAGAGGTAGGTCACAGGTTCCTGGGCTGCAGACCCTGACCAAGGAAGACAGAGCCAAGCCAGCCAGCCAAAGGAAATAAATGAAAATAGTTGTTATTCAGGCTCATTTATTTGGAGAAGGTGGAAGAGAGTATTTATTTATTTATTTATTATTGACATAAAATTGTATATATTTACAGGGTACCACGTGGTGTTTCAATACGTGTATACATTGTGTAATGTTAAAATCAGGATAACTATATCTATCTACTCAAACATTTATCATTTTGTGGTGACTATCGATAACAATAATGTACTATATATTTTGTAAAATTAGAAGTAAGGATTCTTCATGAAATACTCAGATAAGTGTGGACCCTGCTGGACAAACAGACCCCTGCCAGGGAATCCCCTGAATGGACCCATTGATGACCCATCCTCCACATTTCCCAATGAAGGACCCTCTGGCAGTGCTGTTTGTCTGTCAAATGGCTCCCTGAGAATGCCTCTGCTTAGCATCCTAATGGAACACACTACTTTTCCACATCTGTCTAGTTTTAAGGAACAGGTATCTCTGGGTGGTGCTGTCCTGGGTATGACAGAAACCAACCAGGAGGAAGAGCCAAGGATGGCCTGCCAAGGAAAGCCATTGAAGCTGCTCTGGATCTAGGAACAGGGGTAGGGGAAGACACCACCCTCTTGGTCCTAATTCTGGGGTACCTTGGAAGCACCTTAGTTCACAAAAGATCATGAGAAGATAAATAAGATATCAGAGTGCTTCTACACAAAAATAAAGTGATGTGATATTTGAAAATGGGGGCGTAGAAGATACAAAGACACAGCTAACAGAAATTATAGAAAAAATGTGATGATTCCAGTAGGAGAGAATGGAAAGAATGGGAGAGAGAGACAGTATTTGTAGAGATAATGGCTAAGAATTCTTCTGATGGAAAAAAAAAACATGACTTGAAAAGGTAGACTGCATCTTGAGAGGAAGAAATAAAACCCAACCCATGTCTTGACACCTTATGTGTCAAATTTCTGAACATCAAAGACAAAATAAAACATTAAAAGCAATGAGAAATGTACAAAATTATTACACAAAAGAATTAGGATTAGATTAGTCTCAAGCAATAGAATACCAAGAATTAAGGAGCAGTGTCATCAAAGTTCTTCAATAAAATAACTGCTGCCCTGGAAATTCAACTCTCTAATATTCCAGGGAATGAAAGGAAAGGACGCCCATGGCAGACAAAGGTTGGACTGATTTCAGGTTCTTAAACTACTCAAACCTTAGAAAGCAAGTCCTTTCTCAGAGATAGACTGAGTCCATTTTATGGGCAGGTGACTAGAATGGCCTGAGGGGCCTTATAGAGCACATACATAGTTTCCTGCACTAGTCAGGAAAACTCTGAAACTGCCACAGTTCTCAAAGAGCTTACAGAACACTGAAGGAAGCAGGCAAGTTTGTAATTCATTATAAGAGCTGATGGGCTCTGAACGGAGGGAGCAGCAACTCTGGCCATCCAGAGAGGAGGCATCCAACTCCTTGTCTATGGCTCAGACTTAGACTAATGTTCTAGGTGTGCCCCATCCTATCATAACTTCCCCAACATTGTCTTTATCACTCCCCAAATTAACTCTCCCCTAAAAATGACTGGGCTATTTTCTAGCCCTTGAAAACAAGTCACAGTTTAAGAACTCTGCATTAAATAAATATTGATTGTGTGTTGGTTGATTGCTTAGTTAACTGGCTAAATAAACAAAAGCAATTCATACCTTCTTATACCTTTGCTTCGCAGCTGTGCTAAATCACTCTTGACAAATTATTACCCCAGATTTTATGTAGAAACATAAATCTCTATCATACAAGCCATATGCCCTAATTTCCAGGTAGTGACAATTTTCATTAGAACAGTATCAACCTAGATAACAGACAGAGATTCTAGAAAAATTAAGTTTTTTTGGGAGTAGCATTGCAAGTATATGCAATAATTAGGTTTTGTTTGTACTCAAGGAAGTTGAGGCAAGGGGAAGTTGTTCAAGATAAAAGATATGTTGAAGTAACATTCCTTGGCTACAAGAAGCAACAGTGAAGTTGATGTCAGCCCAATTAAACAAAAAGTTAATGGGGAGGTGTCCTTAAAGAAGTACTTCCTGTATAAGGTTGTGGTGACCTTTTCACAAAGTTGTGATTTGGGCAGAGTCTTTAGTGGTAATTCTTATTATAGGCGTAATCATGAGGTACTCTTCTTCATGACCTCCCAACTTTATCTTTTTATTTTGCAAAGTAATGGGTTTCATTATGACATTTTCATTTCTGTTTACAATGTGCTTCAATCATATCCACCCCTCATCCCCTCTTATTCCTCTCTTATTCCCCTCCCCCACCACTTAGAGCCTCCCCATTAGTCCCTTTTATATCTCTATATTTGCTTTAGATCTAGATTCTACATATGAAAGAAAACATGTGATATTTACCTTTCTGAGTTCCATCCAATTTCCTGCAAATGACATAATTTAATTATTCTCTATGACTGAATAATACTAACATATACATATATATACACACACATATATATATCATATGTATATATATATATCATAATTTCTTTATCCATTCATCCATTGATGGACACCTGGGCTTTATCCATTCATCCATTGATGGCCCGTGACTGTTGTGAATAATGCCACAATGAACATAGGTGTACAGGACTCTCTATTGTATGCTAACTTTGATTTATCTTATTTTTGGAGGAAGGAGGGGGTAGGGCTTGACACAAGTGACTCCATTTTGATTCTGAATGCATTCTCAGCAGTATAATCCAATATTGAAGGTTAAACACAGGAGGCACAGACTTCAATCCCCATTACTGCAAATAAATAAATAAACCTAAAAGAAATGTTTTATGTCTCCATTGTACAAATGAGGAAATTATTAACTAACTGCTCACTGCTTACTCACAGCCAATAAGAAAAGGAATCAGGAATCTTACATCCCTCTAGTTCCCAAGATCATGCCCTTTTCACTTCACCAAACTGCTCTGTACCTGAAACACATTTGAACACAACAGAACAGATTTCTGCCAGAGGTTTACAGCTGTTTCTCTCAGCCTGCAAAACAGATTGCTCCCAGTTGCTAAGCCTGAAGATTGGTGCCAATTTGTCAAAATGCCAGTGGTGTTTTAATGATTTAGAAAAGCACAAGCTGATCATTTTTTTCCTATCCCAGCAGAAGCCTCTGTTCTGAGAGCCATAAAAGCATCAAAGTGGGGTGTATCCATTGACGTGCAGTGTTTCCCACAAATTACAACTCCATGGACGTCATCTGGGAACCAGGGGCAAAGATGAGCTCTGTTATGCTTATATGCCGGGAAAAGGGAGCAACAACAAAAACGTCCAAGATGAAATCACCATGGGGCTGGCGATCTGGCAGAGCATAAATTAAAGATTCGTTCAAGATAAGCCCATTCTTCTGGTGTTTGGAAGCTCTCTCACTTTGGCACCTCTCTTTATTTTGAGGAAGACTGTCCCTAAATGATGGTATCACTGGAGTCTGGATGACCAAAATGCAAAGCAACAAAGGGGAGAAGAAAGTAGTGCAGCATGGAAGCCACAGATAAATGGGGTCTAGTTGCAAGGCAGATTAAAAAACGAGGGAGTAATGGTAGCCATTTTGCAAGGTGCTTGACTTATGGACTCATAAGTCTTTTACAACTTGGTGATCGTGCTTCAACATGATGGAGAAAAATGAGAAAGTGACTGCACACCAGATATAACCCACCTGTCCGGGAGCAGCAGCCTGAGCTTATGCCTCATGTGGTATTCTATGCACCATTCATCAACCAGGCCGGGAGATTCACAGGCCTTGGAAACCTCTGCAGAACATCGAAGGCAGAATGTGCTTTGAATCCTGAATTATTACAACTTGTTCAAATGCTCATTTTTTCAAGGGCTGCTACACCTTATCGGGAACATGTTTTCTAAGGCAGATCCAGACATCTGAGCATGCAAGGGAATAAGGAGAAGGAGAGTGAAGTGTGGAGAGGGTAGCTTGCAGGTGTAGGAAGTGGTCTAGTCAGGTTGTTAGCATTGTGTGGTAGTGATGATGCTGATGGCTGGGGTGAAGATGATGGTGATAATGACAACAATGGAGATAGAGTATCAGCTATGCTTGTAGAACATTTACTGCACAGCAAGCCTGTGTTAAGATCCTGTGACAGGTCTGTGACAGGTGTCATATGTCTACAGGTGTCATATTTTTTTTTCTCCTATTCCCTGTTCTCCTGCTGGGCTCTATCACATTCCTTTTCACTTAGCATCTCCTCTCCCTTGTTTTTGGTCTCAGGATTGAAAAGTCTAGATTGAAGGGAGCCTCAGATCATGAACAATGCATGATCAGGCTTCTTGAGATAGGGGTGTGGATGGGGAGATGAGGAAAACATTCCCACTAGGATGAGAGGAGATGGGATACCAAGCTTGGGTATTGGTGAGAATCCCTAAGAAAAGGGGCTCATAGCTTAACACTTTGAGAGCTGAAGTATTAGTTTGTATTGGTATGTATTAGGACTGTCATATGTAGTGTAACTGGATGGCTCAAATAAAAATAAATAAATAAATTGTATTTATATTCTCATGATTCTGGAGGGTAAAAATCCAAGATCAATGAGATTGGTTTCTTCTGAGGCCTCTCTCCTTGACTTGTAGGTAGCTGTCCTCTTCCTCTGTTTTCACATAATCTTCCTTCTGAATGTGTCCTCGTGCAATTTTCTCTTCTTATAAGGAATATTGGAGAGGATCAGGGATTTAGCTCAGTGGTAGAGCACTTGCCTAGCAAGTACAAGGCACTGGGTTTCATTCCCAGCACACATGCAAAAATTGGAATATTGGATTAGGGCCCACTCTAATGACCTCATTGTCACTTAATTGTCTCTTAAATGACCCATCTCCAAATAATGTCACATGTCAAATACAGGTGGTAAGGACTTTAACATAAACTTTGAGGGGATATAACTTGACCCCTAACAATGACCTAAGGGACAAGGACAACAATAGAACCACAAAAAGTTTGAGTAGCAGAATGTAGGAGGAGTAATAGCACCGCAGAAGTTTTGCTGGACTCTTCTCTCCTATAGCAAAGCAACAGGAGCCCAGAGAAGAAATGACTGTGTGTTATGATTACACAAGTAAGCCTAAGTTACCTAAAGCAGCCACGCCCTTTTACTCAAGAGCAAGTCAGAGATAATACAGATAGGTGGTGGACCTAAAGAAGTGTGCCAAGCTATTCACAATAGCCAAGTTACGGAAACAGCCAAGAAGCCCCACCACTGACGAATGGATTAAGAAAATGTGGTATCTATACACAATGGAATTTTATGCAGCCATGAAGAAGAACGAAATGTTATCATTCGCTGGATGGAATCGGAGAACATCATTCTGAGTGAGGTTAGCCTGGCCCAAAAGACCAAAAATCGTTTGTTCTCCCTCATATGCGGTCATTAGATCATGGGCAAACACAACAATGGGATTGGACTTTCAGCACATGATAAAAGCGAGAGCACACAAGGGAGGGGTGAGGATAGGTTAGACACCTAAAAAATTAGCTAGCATTTGTTGCCCTTAACACAGAGAAACTAAAGCAGATACCTTAAAAGCAACTGAGGCCAATAGGAAAAGGGGACCAGGAACTAGAGAAAAGGTTAGATCAAAAAGAATTAACCTAGAAGGTAACACACACGCACAGGAAATCAATGTGAGTCAATGCCCTGTATAGCTATCCTTATCTCAACCAGCAAAAACCCTTGTTCTTTCCTATTATTGCTTATACTCTCTCTACAACAAAATTAGAAATAAGGGCAAAATAGTTTCTGCTAGGTATTGAGGGGGTAGGGGGGAGAGGGAGGGGGTGGAGTGGGAGGTAAGAGAGGGGGTGGGGGCAGGGAGGAGAAACGACCCAAGCCTTGTATGCACATATGAATAATTAAAATAAATAAATAAATAAAAAAGAAGTGTGCCAAGAAGGACAAGGGAAGATGAAACAGTGACACATGACCTAAGTCAAATATGAAGAAGGACATCTCAAAGGATATCAGCACATGTAGATACTGGCAGCCAATATTGCCAGACATCTGTGCGACACTCACTGTGTACCAGTTACAAATGTTTCATTTGAAATTGTTTAATTCTTTTATCAAGCCTATATAAGAGCTAGTATTATTATCCCTGGCTATAGTTTAGACCATATGTGCTCTCCCCAAAGGTCCATATGGTAAAGGCTTGTCCGCAGGGTGACACTATTTTTTTGGAAGGTGGTGGAATCTTTAAGTGGTGTGGTTTAGTGGGAGGTGTTTAGGTAAATGGGAGTGTGCCCTGGAAGAGGATTGCGAGACCTTCCCCTCTTCCTGACTCTCGCTTGCTCTCTGGCCAGGAGGTGAATTGTTTTGTTCTACTGCACAGTCTCACATTGACATTCTGGTTAAGAGAAGCTCAAAAACTTGCCTGAGGACCCATAAATGGTACGACTGAGATGTGAACCCCCATCTACTTGACTCCTCTTTAACTTTAAAACACATGTTCTCATTTATTCACTCAACACTTATCTTTTGAGAGCCAACTATATATGGCATGCATTATTAGGGAAATGGAATAGAGCAGTGAACAAGAGAGACAGGCCTGTCCCACACAAAACTTAAATTTTATTTATTTTTTTTATTTTTCTTTTATTATTCATATGTGCATACAAGGCTTGGTTCATTTCTCCCCCCTGCCCCCACCCCCTCCCTTACCACCCGCTCCGCCCCCTCCCGCTCCCCCGACTCAATACCCAACAGAAACTATTTTGCCCTTATCTCTAATTTTGTTGTAGAGAGAGTATAAGCAATAATAGGAAGGAACAAGGGGTTTTGCTGGTTGAGATAAGGATAGCTATACAGGGCATTGACTCACATTGATTTCCTGTGCGTGGGTGTTACCTTCTAGGTTAATTCTTTTTGATCTAACCTTTTCTCTAGTTCCTGGTCCCCTTTTCCTATTGGCCTCAGTTGCTTTAAGGTATCTGCTTTAGTTTCTCTGCATTAAGGGCAACAAATGCTAGCTAGTTTTTTAGGTGTCTTACCTATCCTCACCCCTCCCTTGTGTGCTCTCGCTTTTATCCTGTGCTCATAGTCCAATCCCATTGTTGTGTTTGCCCTTGATCTAATGTCCACATATGAGGGAGAACATACGATTTTTGGTCTTTTGAGCCAGGCTAACCTCACTCAGAATGATGTTCTCCAATTCCATCCATTTACCAGCGAATGATAACATTTCGTTCTTCTTCATGGCCGCATAAAATTCCATTGTGTATAGATACCACATTTTCTTAATCCATTCGTCAGTGCTGGGGCATCTTGGCTGTTTCCATAACTTGGCTATTGTGAATAGTACCGCAATAAACATGGATGTGCAGGTGCCTCTGGAGTAACAGTCTTTTGGGTATATCCCCAAGAGTGGTATTGCTGGATCAAATGGTAGATCGATGTCCAGCTTTTTAAGTAGCCTCCAAATTTTTTTCCAGAGTGGTTGTACTAGTCTACATTCCCACCAACAGTGTAAGAGGGTTCCTTTTTCCCTGCATCCTCGCCAACACCTGTTGTTGGTGGTGTTACTGATGATGACTATTCTAAAAGGGGTGAGGTGGAATCTTAGTGTGGTTTTAATTTGCATTTCCTTTATTGCTAGAGATGGTGAGCATTTTTTCATGTGTTTTCTGGCCATTTGAATTTCTTCTTTTGAGAAAGTTCTGTTTAGTTCACGTGCCCATTTCTTTACTGGTTCATTAGTTTTGGGAGAATTTAGTTTTTTAAGTTCCCTGTATATTCTGGTTATCCGTCCTTTGTCTGATGTATAGTTGGCAAATATTTTCTCCCACTCTGTGGGTGTTCTCTTCAGTTTAGAGACCATTTCTTTTGATGAATAGAAGCTTTTTAGTTTTATGAGGTCCCATTTATCTATGCTATCTCTTAGTTGCTGTGCTGCTGGGGTTTCATTGAGAAAGTTCTTACCTATACCTACTAACTCCAGAGTATTTCCTACTCTTTCTTGTATCAACTTAAGAGTTTGGGGTCTGATATTAAGATCCTTGATCCATTTTGAGTTAATCTTGGTATAGGGTGATATACATGGATGTAGTTTCAGTTTTTTGCAGACTGCTAACCAGTTTTCCCAGCAGTTTTTGTTGAAGAGGCTGCTATTTCTCCATCGTATATTTTTAGCTCCTTTGTCAAAGATAAGTTGCTCATAGTTGTGTGGCTTCATATCTGGATCCTCTATTCTGTTCCACTGGTCTTCATGTCTGTTTTTGTGCCAGTACCATGCTGTTTATATTGTTATTGCTTTGTAATATAGTTTGAAGTCAGGTATTGTGATACCTCCTGCATTGTTCTTTTGACTGAGTATTGCCTTGGCTATTCATGGCCTCTTGTGTTTCCATATAAATTTCACAGTAGATTTTTCAATCTCTTTAATGAATGTCATTGGAATTTTGATGGGAATTGCATTAAACATGTAGATTACTTTGGGGAGTATCGACATTTTTACTATGTTGATTCTACCAATCCATGAGCATGGGAGATCTCTCCACTTTCTATAGTCTTCCTCAATCTCTTTCTTCAGAAGTGTATAGTTTTCCTTGTAGAGGTCTTTCACATCTTTTCTTAGGTTTACACCTAGGTATTTGATTTTGTTTGAGGCTATTGTAAATGGAATTGTTTTCATACATTCTTTTTCCATTTGCTCATTGTTAGTGTATAGAAATGCTAATGATTTTTCTATGTTGATTTTATATCCTGCTACCTTGCTATAGCTATTGATGATGTCTAGAAGCTTCTGAGTAGAGTTTTTTGGGTCTTTAAGGTATAGGATCATGTCATCTGCAAATAGGGATATTTTGACAGTTTCTTTACCTATTTGTATTCCTTTTATTCCTTCTTCTTGCCTAATTGCTCTGGCTAGGAATTCCAGTACTATGTTGAATAGGAGTGGAGATAGTGGGCATCCTTGTCTGGTTCCTGATTTTAGAGGGAATGGTTTTAATTTTTCTCCATTAAGTATAATGCTGGCTGTAGGTTTGTCATATATAGCTTTTATAATGTTGAGGAACTTTCCTTCTATTCCTAGTTTTCTTAGAGCTTTTATCATGAAATGGTGTTGGATCTTATCAAAGGCTTTTTCTGCATCTATTGAGATGATCAAGTGGTTTTTGTCTTTGCTTCTGTTAATGTGGTTTATTACGTTTATTGATTTTCGTATGTTGAACCACCCCTGTATCCCTGGGATGAAGCCTACCTGGTCGTGGTGAATGATCTTTTTGATGTGTTGCTGAATTCGGTTTGCCATTATTTTGTTGAGGATTTTTGCATCAATGTTCATTAAGGAGATTGGCCTATAGTTCTCCTTTTTGGAGGTGTCTTTGCCTGGTTTTGGGATAAGTGTAATACTGGCTTCATAAAATGTGTTTGGCAGTTTTCCTTCCCTTTCTATTTCGTGGAAGAGTTTAAGGAGGGTTGGTATCAGTTCTTCTTTAAAGGTCTGATAGAATTCAGCAGAGAATCCATTGGGTCCTGGACTTTTCTTTTTGGGGAGACTCTTGATTGCTGCTTCAATTTCATTTTGTGTTATAGGTCTATTCAGGTGATTAATTTCCTCTTGGTTCAGTTTTGGATGATCATATGTATCTAGAAATCTGTCCATTTCTTTTAGATTTTCAAATTTATTTGAATATAGGTTCTCAAAGTAGTCTCTGATGATTTCCTGGACTTCCATGGTGTTTGTTGTTATCTCCCCTTTTGCATTCCTAATTCTACTAATTTGGGTTTTTTCTCTCCTCATTTTAGTCAGGTTTGCCAGGGGTCTATCAATCTTGTTTATTTTTTCAAAGAACCAACTTTTTGTTTCATTTATTCTTTGTATGTTTTTTTTGGTTTCTACTTCATTGATTTCAGCTCTTATTTTTATTATTTCTCTCCTTCTATTTGTTTTGGGATTTGCTTGTTCTTGTTTTTCTAGAAGTTTGAGATGTATCATTAGGTCATTGATTTGGGATCTTTCAATCTTTTTAATATATGCACTCATGGCTATAAATTTTCCTCTTAGGACTGCCTTAGCTGTGTCCCATAGGTTCCGGTAGGTTGTGTTTTCATTTTCATTGACTTCCAGGAACTACAAAACTTAAATTTTAGGGGGAAGAGAAAGATATCCAGAATAAAAAAGAAATAAACAAATACATAAATAAGAAAACATTAGTTATCCCCAGAAATTCTGAGGTTATGTGACAAAGTGTCTGGATGACTATTTTGAGGATGTGACATTTACTTTCAGACCTGTATGACAAGAAGAAACCACCCATGTGAATGTCTGAGGGAAAAGTCATTTAGGCAAAAGAAAGAATTAGTTCCAAAGCCCCAAGCTACGACAAGCTGTGGCCTTAAGAATTAAAAGGGTCCCTCATGCAGTCACAATCAAATCTTGGCTGAGGCTACACTAGTATGAACGTCCAAGACGGTTCACTCATTCAGCTGGCATTTGAGACTGGCTGCTAGCCAGGCACTTAACTACCTGGACCTCTCCAACCTACATGTGGCCTCTGTGGGTAGCATAGATTTCTTATAGCATGATGGCTGGGGTCAAAAGGAGATGTCTAAGACCACACATTCCAAGGGGCAGATCTAGAAACTAGCTTTAAGTTAGCACAGAATCCTTTCTACAATATTCTTTCAGCTGAAGAAATCACAAGGCCCATTCAGATTCAAAATCATTACTATGAATTCTTTCATACTATTTTACCTTTCTCTAATTTCTTTCTTTCTTTTTCCCTTTCCTACTTTCTCCATTCCTTCTTTCTTCCCATGCAATAACATCTTAAGTATTCATTCTATAAGCATCATTAGGATCATACTTAAAGAATATTTTTACTATCTTGGATAGTTTGTACCCTAGGGGAAAACTAGGGCTTAATCAAAGGGGAAATTTCAGAGGATGATTCAGTTATTGTCTTTGTCACTGGACAGCTCTAATCATACTGACTCTCTTTGTCCATTAAAAAAATTCCCCTCAAAAAAAAAAAGAGGGTTGTCCTGAGTTGAATAGTGTCCCCCAAAACCCATGTCCACCCAGAATTTCAGGATATGGCCTAATTTTAGAGATCTTTGCAGGCATAATTAGTTAAAATGAAGTCATACTGGATTGAGGTTGTCCCTAAATCCAATGACCAATTTTCTTTCAAAAAGAGATGCGGAGACCAGAGAGATACAGGGAAGAAAGCCACGTGACAATGGAGGCAGAGATCATTAATGCAACCATCAGTCAGAAAATGTTGAGGACTGCAGGCGGCCACCAGTTGCTGGAAGAGAGGTGGAACAGACCCTGCCTTGGAGTCCTCAGGTGTCAGGTGCCCTCAGGTGTCAGCCCTGCAGACACTTTGGTTTTGGTGGGAGCATGAACTTCTGTTATTTTAATTTCTGATTTCCCAAATCTGTGGGAGCATGAATTTCTGTTGTTTTAAGCCCCCCAGTGTGTGGTAAATGGTTATGGAAAAGGAATACAGAGTGAAGAAATAAACCCCACCTCCTGCTGAAAGTGTGGTACGGTCACATGGTAGGCGATAACAACAGTGATGGGGAATATTGTTGGGGCCTTTTGGAAAAGACTATCTGCTACATTTGGAAAATGTATCTTGGGATACATTTGTATCCCAAGCTGTAACAGCCTCAGTAGCAGGTGACTTGGTTTCTTCTTTTTTTTAGTAATTCATATGTTCTTTTTATAGTTATGACATTGTGTGTGTGTGTGTGTGTGTGAGAGAGAGAGAGAGAGAGAGAGAGAAAGGAGTGTTACTTGCAGTAAGTCTCCCAGTATCTTCTTTGGAAAATGCTAGAGAGTGAACAAACCAAGAGCACTATCCCCAGGGTTAGTGCTACAGCTTGCTCTTCAACCTGCAAGTTTCACTGTTCTTTCTGCCAGACTGAATTCCAAACTTTCTCTCAGCAGGACCTAAGCACTGAGCTCAAGCTTTGACAGCTTCTGAACTCCCGCTGTGGCTGAGATCAAGGAACCATAATTAATCACCACCATGCTGGTGGACATGGCTGTCACTCCTCCCCACAAAGCACTGGGTTCAGTCCAACCCCAAGATGGAAGAGATCACAAGAACTGAGCAGATGTGACAGCTACTTGAGGAGCTCTTCCCAAGCACTGGAAAGAGGACTTAGACAAGTCTCCTGTGCCTTCCGACATGCTTCAGAAAGCTGTTCTCCAGTTGTTTACCAGAAAACTGAGATTCAAAGCTGGAAGCTTAAAGACCATTGAATCACTGATGTGTCATTGTCAAGTGAGACAGTGAATATGGGCAAGCTCTGAAAACGAAACAAATACAAGACATGCAGGTTATTATGGATGGTTGGAGTTAGACCATGCGTCTACAAGTGCAACTTTAACAGATCCTTCCACTACATCCCTACGGAGAATATGCAGATGGCCTGAGCCTCTCCACTGACATGAAACTCACTGACATGAACATGTTAAGAATCCAGCCACCAGTGGGGAGGAAGATAATTCAGTGGCAGGAAGAGGAGGTGGGAATATGGTTGTATATAAGATAATAAACACCCATGCCTTTGCTGTGCATGACTGTAAGAGTTAAATATTCTACCCACATGGTGAGTAACCCAAGTTGAGAATCCAAAAATACAATTAGGCTAAGATGATTTGCACCTCAGGGTTTGTAGAGAAATAAATGCAAAATTACCCTGAATAAGTCTTCACAATATAGGGGTCACAGTTCTCTTCTCCCAATCCAAAACAGAAAAGAAATATGAATAAATTATGAGAAACTTGAACTTACTAGAAAAAACTTGTGAACTACATGAGGAAATGAACTGTAAGGTAAACGTGATAATAGGATTACCTCCTTCCCCAAAGCTAGAAGTAACATAAATACTTTTTAAAACTTCAAGTGTATTTAAAATGAATAAAGAATAATACTAAATGCTAAATGCTTTAAAAAAAACCAGTAAACACAAAAACTGGAATTTAAAAAATAGCAACAAATGTAACTTCAAGAAATAAAAAAACAGCCAATAAAACAAAGAATCAGTGAGTAGGTTAAAATCAAGCTAGATGCAGCTAAGACAGAATGAAACTGGGAAAATAACTCAGAATGCAACAAAAAATAGTGAGAAAATATGAACTAGAAGTTAGAGATGATGAAAGAATGAGACAGTCCAGAATATATATGGAATCTATACATTGTTAGCCAAAGAACCTCAAGTTATATAAAGCAAAAATCAACATAATTACAAAGAAAAGGTGACATACATGATTATGTAGTGCGATTTGAAGATAACTCTTGTAGAAACAGGTTTGAGCAGACTAAATATTAGTAAGTAGGATTTAGAACATTTAAAAAACCCAGTGATCCATGATAAAGGCGAGAGCACACAAGGGAGATATGAGGATAGGTAAGACACCTAAAAAATTAGTTAGCATTTGTTGCCCTCAACGCAGAGAAACTAAAGCAGATACCTTAAAAGCAACTGAGGCCAATAGAAGGGGACCAGGAACTAAAGAAAAGGTTAGATCAAGAAGAATTAACCTAGAAGGTAACACACACACACAGGAAATTAATATGTGTCAACTCTCCCTGTATAGCTATCCTTATCTCAACTAGCAAAAACCCTTGTTCCTTCCTATTATTGCTTATACTCTCTCTTCAACAAAATTAGAGATAAGGGCAAAATAGTTTCTGCCAGGTATGGAGGGGGTGGGGGGGATAGGAAGGGGGTGGGGTGGAGTGGGTGGTAAGGGAGGGGGTGGGGGAAGGGGAAGAAATGACCCAAGCATTGTATGCACATATGAATAAAAAAAAAAACAGTGATCAAACTTGAGCAATGAACAGAGAAGTTTCCCACCACAGAGAATATATTTGGTGTCTAGTTAACATGAAGCCATTGCAAAATTGACCACATATGGCCCTTAAAAATCAAATAACAACTATTTTGGAATACCATAAAATTAGAAATTAGTAACAAAAACACAACCCATTAAAACCACAGCCACTTAGTAACTAAATGTATACTCTTTTTTTTGCCCAACTTTTAAAAAATTTTTTATTTAAAAAATTTTTTTTTCTCATTTATTCATATGTGGATACATTGTTTGGGCTACTTCTACCCCCTCCCCTCAACCCTATCCTCTTCCTCCCTCTTGCTTTTGGGCCAAATCTATACTCTTTATCATTCATGGTTTGAAGAAGAAATTAAAATGAAATGAAAAATGTATATGATTCTTCAGATAACAATAAAATGAATACACAGAAAAGCCTTTATAATACTGAAGTAGTACTTCATGGGAAATTGATGGCCTTAGTTCATAAATTGAGAAACAAGAAATAATTTGGGAAGCAGTGATGCTCAAGATGAAGGGGAAGCAGAAGCATAAACCCAAAAGGAAGACAATGAAAAAAATAGGGGTGAAACTCAAAATCACTGAAAAAAGTTAAAAACCAGTAACACCAATCAAATCAACATTATCTTCAAAAGACCAATAAATTAAATTGAACTCTGGCAAGATCGATCACACACAAGAGAGAAAAGGTAAAAATTAACCATATTAGGAATATTTTTTAAAAATCTATCGACAAACCTGCATAATTTAAGCCATAAGAAAACACTATGCTGAATACAACAAGGGGATTGGACTTTGATCACATGATAAAGCGAGAGCACACAAGGGAGGTATGAGGCTAGGTAAGACACCTAAAAAACTAGATAGCATTTGTTGCCCTTAATGCAGAGAAACTAAAGCAGATACCTTAAAAGCAACTGAGGCCAATAGGAGAAGAGGACAAGGAACTAGAGAAAAGGTTAGTTCGAGAAGAATTAACTTAAAAGGTAACACACATGCACAGGAAATCAATGCGAGTCAACTCCCTGTATAGCTATCCTTATCTCAACCAGCAAAAACCCTTGTTCCTTCCTATTATTGCTTATACTCTCTCTTCAACAAAATTAGAGATAAGGGCAAAATAGTTTTTGCCGGGTAGAGAGGAGGTGGGGGGGAGAGGGAGGGGGTGGGGGGGTAAGGGGGGAGAAATGACCCAAACATTGCATGCACATATGAATAAAATAAAATAAAAAAGAAAACACTATGCTGTACATAACACTCCATTTGTAATGTTGTTTGGGGGACAGAATGTATATCCAATAAAATTGCAGGGTCAAAGAGAATCTACACCTTCTGCTTAAATACATATTACCACTAGCTTTCCAAAGTAATTAAAGAAATTTCCACACTCCCTAGCATCAAGCTAGTGCCCACTTACACACGGGTTTTCCAACCTTTCATTTATCAGTTGTTCTTATCTGAGACCAAATGATTGTGAAATGGCCTATCATAGTGGTTTTAATTTGTACCTTTCTGATTATTAAAGATTGATAATATTTTGGTATGTTCTCTTCTGTGGATTGCCTTTTCGAAAGCAGGAGATAGGAATTGCCAATCCTATCTCTTACTTTTGTACCTTTTACTATTGTATTTTTTTGAACATTTCTTTTAGATTTGTGGAAGTTCAGTATGAACTCTAGAAATTAATGTTACAACAGTTAGTTAGAGCAAAGTTCTCCTGATATAAGAGATGTATTTGCAAGTCTTTGTGTGGACATGTGTTGTCAAATCTAGGTTGTGGAACACCTGGGTCATAATATAGAAATGTATTTAACTTTATAAGAAATTGCCCAGCCAAACTCTATCATGGGAATATCACTTTGCACCCCCACCCATCACACATGAGAGTCCCAGGTGCTCACTGCATTTGGTTGTCTGTCCTATTTACTTCAGTCATTTTGGTGGGTGTAAAATAGTATTTTTGTGGTTTTAATTTAAATTACCCTCAGGACTAATAACATTTGCATACTATCCATTCACAGAACTTATTTAAGTGTCTTTTCAAGTCTTTTCCCATTTATATTGAATATTTGACTTTTTATTATTGATATGTAGAAACTTTATATTCTGGGAAGGAGCCCTTTGTTCATTTTTTTCCAAAACAATAATCAATTGTTAAAAAGATTTTCCTTGCTCCTTTGAATTGATTTGGGGCCTTGGACAAATAGGTTGACTGTAAGTGTAGCCAGATCTCTGGACTACTGTACTCCACTATTCGTTCATTTTTCCTCATGCGAATTACACCCTATCTTGAAAACAGTAAGTCTTAAAACCAGGTGGTATACATTCTCTAACTTTTCCCTTGGTTTTTGACATTATTTGGCTCTTCAAAATTCCTGTGTTTCCATTTCCATTTTACTCTAAGCTTTTGGTGAGGTTTTGATTGGTATTGCATTGACCTTAGACGTACTTGAGGGGCGCTGAGCACCCATATAGACCAGGTAGTCATCAACCCTGCAAATTCTTCCTCATCTTTGAATAACTGACCCCGTTACAGGGAGCTTGTTTTCTTCTCTCTCTGTATCCGAACTCCTTGTGCTCTCCATTTTGCTATTCACTGACCATCAGGTTAATTTGCACTGATTTTATGTCTTACTTTGATGCCTCTTACCTGTCCTGTAACCACCAATGTACAACTTCTCTCTAAGTTCATGGTCTATCTCCTTCTTCCTGGGTAAGTACTATTCATACTATCTACTCACTATTGTGACCTTTCTGGTTTGGCACTCTTATTACCAGTTTCCATGGCATGCTCAGAGCACATACCTTGTACTCTAGGACTTGCTTATATGGTCAGGCTCCTTCGTACTTCTCCAGCTTCATCACTTAAACTTGCTATCTTGTACTCCTGTTTCAGCAGTAATGAACTTTTCTCAGTGCCTTGAATACACATGCTCTTTCTTACATCTGGACCTTCGCCCAGCTTGGTACTGCTATTTGAAATACCATATTCCCCTCAGCAGACCCACTCGCCATCCCCATTAACTTACAAACCTTCCCTAGTCCTTCAAGGCTGTTTACAATGCCCCTTCTCTGGGCTCTCATAACAATTCATCATTACCACACTTACTTCTCTGTGTCCCTTAGAGGCAGAGAATAGGGCTTTCTTGCTGTTAAATTCCCAGCAGTTAGCACATTGCCTGGCACATATGAAGTTCTCCATCAATATTTGTTAAATGAATGGATAAATGAAAGTAAATGTGGCACATATATACAAAGGAATACCATTCTCCCTTAAGAGGGGGAAATCCTGCACCTGTAATCCCTGCACTCAGGAGTCTGAGGCATGAGGATCAAGAGTTAAAGGCCAGCCTGGCTAGGTATTAAGACCCTACTTCAAAAAAGGAGGGCCATGGTGTGGAAATGCTGTCATTTGTGAAAACATGGATGAACGGGGAGGACATTGGGCTAAGTGAAATAAGCCAGGCACAGGAAGACAAATATCACATGACCTCCCTTACATGTTTAAGCTAAAGAAAGTTGAACTCATAGAATAGAATATAATGATGGTTACCAAAGGCTGTGGAAGGGGGATGGATGGGAAAAAGAGGAGGCTGAGCAAGGGTACAGATGGGAATATGCTATAGTAATCAATTGTACAGAATGGTGATTTAATAAATGATAACATTGCATGTGTTATTAAAGTAGATTTTAAATATTTTCATAACAAAAATGAAATGTATGTGAGGTAATCGGTTTGCTAATTAGCCTGATTTAATGCTTCCATGTTGTCAAAATATCACATTATACTCCGTAATTATATACAAATATTACTTGCTGATGACAAATCCAATTTTTATGAAGTGAATAGTGAGTAGACTCTGTTGGTCTATCTGTGGTATACACTGATGGGTGGAAACCTTCACTCATTAAGAACCTCGGAGCAGTTCTAGACCTATGGTAGAGACAGGTGACTCATTCTGCTCCCAGCACTTGTTAAAAATATCCCTTACCCAAATGCAATTTCTATGCACGTATCAATCTTCTACTCTTCGTGCATTTTCCCAAGTAAACTTCTTAAACAGGAACAACAATGCGTTGGCTGGCTGATGCATTCTTAGTCTACTGGTAAATAGATTGTACCCTGTAAATGATACTTGGCTCTCTACTTTCCAGAGCTATCTTACATGCTTTTGGTTGATATGGATACAATCTCAGCAGTCCTGCTGGAAATAAAAGAACCAAGTTTCGTTTCCCTTTTATAGATATGTTTCCCAAGGAGAAAAATTCTTATTTCTTATGTTTTCCCCACAGAGCTTTGATGGTGCTCAAGTTGAATTTAACAATTAGCAAGGCTGAGAACTAAACTCTATGGGCATATATTATTTTGTTAGGCTGCTGTAACAAAGTACCACAAGCTGGATGGCTTTATCAATAGAAATGCATCATCTCACAGTTGTAGAGGCCGGAAGTCTGAGATACCAACGGATTTGGTTCCTTCCAAGAACCGTGAGGAAGACTTTGTTCTGTGCCTCTCTGATAGCTGCTGATGATTTGCTGGCAATCTTTTGACATTTTGTGTCAGGACAAGTATCACCCTCTCTGCCTCCATCTTCATGTGGCATCCTCCCTGTGTGCTGCCCTTTGTGTCCAAATTTCTTCTTTTTATTGGGACACCAGTCACACTGGATAAAGTGCTCACTGTACTCTAGAATGCCCTTGTATAAACTTACCTGATTACATCTGCAACGACTCTGTTCCCTAAGAGTCACATTCTGAAGATGCCAGGAAATTAAATACATGAATTTTGGGGGAAGTACGATTCAACTCATAACAAGACAGAATTAACACGAAATGTTTGCTAGTCAAAAAATGCCAAAAAAAACTTTACATCAAAATACTTTGAAAGTAAACCACATTTATGTATGATTTCATGCATTTTAAGTATATAATGCACACACGTTTAACTTTTGCCTCTATCAAAACATAACACATTTTCATAACTTTAATAACCCCAGTCAGTTCCCTTGTTACTCTTTTTTAATCAATGATCCCCTCCCCAAACATGGCTCTGGCAATCGCTTTTTTGATTTGTTACCAATGGTAGTTTTGCTTGGTCTAGAGTGCCTTATAGTCATTGAAATTATATATGTGTAGTCTTTGGTGTTCTGCTTCTTTTCTGAAGTGAAGTATCAGTGAGATTCACCCATGTTGTATCAGTCCTTTGTTCCTTTTACTGTTAAGTAGCATTTTATTTTATAAATATACGCAAATTTCCTATCTGTTCATGGACAGATGGTTTGTCTTTAGTTTTAGGTTTTCCTAAATTAATATTCTAGAAGCCTTCATGTGCTAATATTTTTTCTGGAAATACACTCCTGTTTGTCTTGGGTAAATATTTGGGAATGGACTCATCATCCAAACACGGTTTTGAGGTTATCTTTCCTGGTTCCACAGGTAGTAAGATAAGCCAAGTACTGAAGCTGGCAAATACCTTGATTTACCAATTCTGTGTAAGAGCTCTGAAATCCACGACAGGTGGAAGTACAGTTGTTATTATTCTAACAGTAAATGATTATAGTTGGTTGGATTTACATGGTAATTTTTAGTTCTCAAAGTCCTTTCTCCTCATTATTCAATTTAATTCTCATAAATTTAAGAAATCTGAGGCAGAGATGGCCATCCTCAGATGAGGAAACTCAGAGGCTAGATGGCTGAACTATGCACCCGTGTCTCCTGGCTCAACCTAGTATGCTCCCTGAACTCCATCTGTTAGTCCCCTTTTATTCCAAACTCAGCTTGTTTGGGAAAAGTGGAAGAGAGGTACTGGAAGGGGCACCTCCCAGAGCAACCTTAGACCCTCCCTTGGGACATAAGTACAGGTTCACTTTCAGGTCAATGTACGCTAGTCTCTCCAGGCCACTAGGAATCAAGTACACGAACGCTTACTTCCTTCATCTGCCATAGCTGAGATCTTTTACTGATAGCCTAATGGATCAAGGTTGACCCATTGACGTATTTGGAAAAGGGACGTGGAAGTGGTGGAACTACTAGAACAGAGCTTGCAGTCATGCAACATGTGTAGGGAGGTGAACAGGTGAGAATAACAACTACCACAATGACACCTCCCTCCGCCAAAACCCCACCAAGTCCTCACATTTCCTAATTTGCAGACCTCTGACAATGCTTCGGTTGCCTGGGAGGTGCTGCTGTGTGTAGAAAATCAAATAGTTGATTAAATAAGGGATGCATGATAGCACCTAGGCTTTGAATTTGAACAGAGCAGGGTTAGAATTTTCAACTCCATCACTCATATGCTCTATGGTCTTCGTGAATTTCCTTACCCTCCCCAAACTAAGTTTGCTTATATCTAAAACAGGATAGAATACATTGTATTAATTCCTTGTTGCTGCTGTAAATCTCAAGCCTAGGGGCTTAAAACAACACAAATCTATTACCTTTCAGTTTAGGAGGTCAGCTAAAACCAGTTGGCCTGCATTCTTTTCTGAAGACTCTAGGTGATAATCCATTTCCTTGCCTTTCCGGCTTTTAGAGGCTACCCAACATTTCTTGGCTTTGGGCCCCTTCCATCTTCAAAGCCAACAATGGGCCATCTAGTTTTTTGCATCACTCTGACACATTGCCTCTTCTGACTCCCTCTTATAAGGTCTCTTGTGATTACATTGGGTCCACCCAGATAATCCAGAAGAGTGGGGTAGGGGAGAATAGGAAGCTATTGTTAAATGGATACAGAGTTTCAGTTTTGCAAAATCAGCAAGTTCTGGAAGTTTATCGCAAAAACATGTGTACTTAACCCTAATGAGTTGCATACTTACAAATGGTTAAGATGGTACACTTTATGTTATGTATACTTTACCATAATTTTAAGTAACCAGGTCCTTACCCACAACAACTTCAGGAATCCCTTTGCAGAATTTTTGACAAGCTCTAAAGCATTCAGTGATAAGAAACGTCAGTGGTATTAAAAGACATTGTGAAACAGCAGCACTTGATGTTTTTAAAGAAATATTCCTGGGTCCTACAGGACATACTTTCAAAGATTTGAAGGAAGTCAGGTGCTCCCTAAACTAAATACACAGTACATAGTTTCCAAACCATTTGAAAGAGAGTAATTTGGGTGCAAGTCTAAGCTTCTACCACCTGCAAATTATGGGGTTTTTTTTTTTTAGCACTTTAAAGACACTGAACCCAATTTTATTCGTCCAATCATTTAACCAATCTCTATGAAGCATTGTTTAACCAGGCGCTGTCCAAGGTACTAGGAATATAACATTGAAAAAACAGATGTAATTGCTACCTTCACAAGCATGTAATCCAACAGAGATAATGATACAAAGCAAGTACTAACACAAACTGAAATAAATTACACAAGGTAGAAATTACACCATTAAATGACAGCACAGAAAAAAATTATCTAATTTTGGGGACCAAGGTGAAGAACTGTGAAGAAATCCCCATAGAAGTGACATCTAAAGAGAGATCTTATGGCTGTATTAGCAGTAAGCCAGATGAAGAGACTGTAAAACCAAGCTTAAAGCATTATTGGGGAGTTACACTGGATTACCATGTGCTTGCTTCGCATATCTATTTCTTTAAAACAACCTTAATCATCTTTTAAAAAGTATCAGTAAAAGCTACCCCATTTTGAACTAAAAAATGTAAAATGCAACGGGGAAAAATAACACAGGATGAAAATCTTTTGCTAAAAATATATTGTGAAGTGATCGGTTATTATTATCTCGATGACTTCATTATAGTCTATGGCCACACAGGACTATTACTGCAGCAGCCTGCGGTCTCATTAGTACTCTAGATGCTGGATTTATGGTCCTACAATTATCCTCTCTTTCGTTCTTACAAGAATTCTATTCATTGAGGCCTCCTTGTAATCTATGCTTACACAACTAACTTTTAGAACTGAAAGGCACATTTTTCTTTGGGCCTACACAAATATGCTCAGTTGGTTTGGACAATCGTTCGAGCTGTCAGGATCATCTGGAATCCTCTTCCCAGTCCACACTCGTTCTTTCCTAGCAGATGTGTTTAGCCTCCCTTCCATGAGTATATCTGAGATTCTGATCTTAGGATGATGGCCCTACACCAGCATCTTTGCTTCCACTAACTCTGGGTTCAGGAATCTAGAGCCACAGCCAGCTCTGGTCTTTTCAAGCTCCTGAAAAGATTTTTGCTGAAGCAAGATTCAACACCCTGCTCTAGACTCTGAGATTGGTAGCCCAGTCATGACTTTTAGGTCTTTTGGGTCCTCCTACCATGACTATGAATGTCCCCAAAGAACATGCTGACCCACTTCTGTCACAGCATGGGCCATTTGATGTCCTAGCCTCCCTGTTACCATATTCTGTCATCCTACCTGTGTGCTAATGGTACACTTCTCACCCCAAGTAGTCAATGGCTTACAGGTAGCTTGGCGGTGTCAGAAATGAAAGCCAAGAAACAATTTTGTTGTGTATTTGAAAGTAGTTAGAATTATTTACCACTTAATGTAGCAATCTCATCATTGCTTAAAGTTATTACAATCTTACAAGTTTATAAACACCACAAAGCCCTCATGTAATATTCTGTTATTTACATAACTAATGAGACTGCTTTCAGTTATTAAAATTTTATTTTTAATGTTACCATATTGTTTGCCATTATGATTCAAAATGTTCTTTAAAAATGTTCTGGTTCAAAGTAGTTCTTTGAAATAGAAAAGTAATGAAAATAGTAATGATACTATAAATTGTGGAAAGGTCTTTATACAATATAGACTGAAAAGTAAATCTTTAGCCCAGAAAATGAAAAGAATAAATAAAAAGAAAGTAACAAGCATTTGAAAATATATTTTATTAAACCTGCAATCCATTTACTTCTGCTGCCTAGGGAACAGTCTTGACACTTTAGAACTACTGTCAAAAGCATAGAATTGTGCCAATCTCAAATAAAATAGTGACCTCTTCGGAAATCCAGTTAAGTGTTTTCCCTTGTCCTTGAACAAAGTGATTATTTCCAGTATAAAAGTGAATTTTATATCAAAGTATAGAGAAGATCCCAGAACTACAGAGACATTATCCAAAATATATACAAAAATCATACGACTGCTGAAAAAAGCTGTCAAAAAAATAGCAAAATTCCTTAATCAAATAATACTTTTGGGTATTATATTCTGTCAATGATAAAAATGTGCAGTGAAATGACTAAATGTGAATTTCTAGTGTATGTTTTGGTTTATGTTTGACTTATATCGCGCAGACTGCGGTTCAGTCTAAAGTTGAAGCAAAGTATGTAGAACGGGGAGCATGGCTCAACACACCTAAAGCAAAGTGTGTTTAGTGTGCAGAAGACAGAGAAGCGTTTCAATGTTTTATCACTAAGAAAAAGCCTGACTGTAAGAAAAGTCTTTTTAACTTAAATTTAAATGATTTTGTGAGGAGGGCAGTACAAAATGCCCTGGGACCCCATACCATCAGTCCACAGGGATTTTTTTGAACGTTTTCTTCTCAGAGAATCATCAGTAGTCAACAGTATGCCTCACAATCTTGATCCAACTTTGAAAAAAAACTGTAAATTTTTACTCAAATTAAATTGCAGCCAGTGTATGCACATCTTTTCAGTGTGATGTACTTAAAACTGGTTGGTGAATACAAACTCTACTTATTCCATACTAATATACAATGGTTCATAAAAATCCAAAATGTTCTCTCTTTTTGAAGTTACGTATAAAAAGAAAACATTTCTTTGTAACTTGATTACTCCAAAAACTTAGAATAGATTGATATATTTCAAAATCATAGTATCAGCACTAAAGCATCATAATTTCCAATGTTCAGGACAAAATACTTAAGTTTCTTTAACAGACCAATGTGAGGAAGTTTTTCAGTCATTATAATGCATCATTTTCTTCCATTGTCAGAGAAAGAAACTGATGCTATGTTATGGATGTAGTTTGAAAAATCACATTCAAATCCTGCCACAGATCATGTAGCAACATTTTCCAGAGCTACATTCAACCAAAGAATGGATTAAACTCATCTTTCAAGTTGAAAGATTAGTTGCAGTTTACAGCCTTGCTTATGATGTGTTTAAATCTAATGAAACAAGGAAAGCAATATTCGGAGACAAATCTAACCTTTCTGAATTAATGTTACATTCAAAGACCCATAATTATCTACATATTGGATTTAATTTGTTGGGGATTTTTCCACCTATGCTTATGAGAAATATTAGCCTGTGGTTTTCTTTGCTTGTAACATCTCTACTTGGTTTTCGCACTAGGGTAATGCTGACCTTATAGGATGACTTAGAAAGTGGCCTCTCAGCTTCTATCTTCTAAAAGAGATTGTTGAGAATTGCTATAACTTCTTCCAAAAGTCTATCTGATTTCTTACTACCTGGGCACTTGATACGCCCTTTACTTATTTTATTGGATGTCTTAGAGCTAAATGCTTCCAGCTTTGGGTCTGAATTTTATTGTTAGACGAAGTGTGGCCATGTTCTGTTCATATATGCAGCTTCTCAGAGGCAAGCAAATGTGCCATCCGTCACTTTGGCACTATCTCCTTAGAGAGCAGGGATGAAAACCATAATCTCCAGAGCCAGAAGACTTGGTTTAAATCCCAGCTCTGTCACTTACGGTCACCTAATTCTCTGTCACTCAGTTTTCCAGTTCAAAATGGGATAACAAGAGTACATGCCTCACTGGGTTGTAAGAAGAAATAATGTAACATTATGCAAAGTATTTAGCACAGTTCCTAGATGATGGTACTGGTTAGGCTGGTTGACTCTATTCTCTTTCTCTGCTCATGCCCACCGTTTGAGAATGTTGGGCCATCTTGCCCGGAGGCGGCATTCTGAGACTGGTAGTGGGGTGGGGAGAGGTAGGGAGCAATGACATAAAAGGATATGATGTCTAATGATCACAGAGCCACTTCCCAGCCCTGCAACATCTATTTCTTGATTTTTTAATTGAAAAATAGACTTTTATCCGAATTAAGTCATTGCTATTTCGATTTTAGCTTTTGTATGCAAGTGAATCCAATTTTTGTGATATAGCAGATGAGTAGCATCTGAAATCAGAGCAGGACAGTGGGAAAACAGACCAATGGGTGGAAACACCCACCGGACTCCATGGCCTGATGACCAAGGTCTGCAGAGGCCATCTCTGTTCTCTAGAGCCCCCTTGAGGCGAAGGTGAGCAAGGATGTTTATTTAGGGGAACATTCCTGCCCACCAGGTTGTAACCTTCCAACCTGGCAAAATGGAAGAATCAAAACCAGATGCATGTCATTTAAAGAAAATCAAGACATGTCATATTTCTCACATATATGGGTTATTTGAGATTACCAACCACAATGGAGGTTCAGCTGTCCTTGGGTTTTGTAATTTATCCCAGAATCCTTTTAATACAACCCTCTTTATGTGATCTGTTTAAGTTCATTCAAAGTGAATTTGGTATTAGCACACAGACCCTACCTATGCAGACACATTAATTTCTTAAGGTGGCTCTTTCTTTTATCTCTGGCTAGGAATATTTTAAATTATATTGTCAAATTTCATTTTTAGGATTCTGATATCCCACTTGAAGTGTTTTTCTTTTTTGAAGAGTCAGTTCCTGGGACCGCGTCCATTTTCTGCTTCAAATTTGACGTCTGCATTTTCAAAGTATAGAGCCTCGTTTTACCCCCTCCTGATCCCCCATGACCTCTTTCTTTCATTTTCTTGTCTTTTTCCAGACAACCAGCCAGTTGTTCTTTATTGATCTAAATCAAGTCCAGAATGGCAGTTCTTGCTGCTTCCTCCACCAGCTGAGCAGGGAACTGTCAGCAAGGCGAGCCAAGAATTTGTCAGCTGAGCTGCAATTCTTCCTGGAGAATTACACTACCTAGGGATGTGTGCTTCTTCAATCTTTCAAATGTGGTTTTACACATCTGGAGGACATTGGAACAGATTCTTAGGCATGTAGTGAATAACACCTATGGGACTTCTTTGTTATTTAAACCATCTACAGATCCAACCCTTTTAAACTGATTGACTACTAAAGTAAAGCCAATGCTGGAGAGAAGAAACTGGAAAAAACCTTGAGAAAAACAGGCACCAGAAGTGTGAAACTTGAGACTCGTGCTTTGCCACTAATTCATTCCATGAGCATGAGCAAGCCACTCTTATGTGGGTTTTTCTCTTCCCTTCCATAAAGTAGGACTGATTCTCTCTTCTGAATAGCTCTCAAAACTGTCGGTTAAAGGGCTTAGACATAAAATTAAGTTCCACTCCAATGTACAGTAGGCTCATGATCTTAATGGGCCCCAAATTCTAGCCTCTCATTTCCGTATGAATGATTCTTGCAGCTATACACAAGGAAGGAGACCAACATTTATCTGCACACGCTCTGTACCGACTGCACAAGCTATGTACACATGGTACTTTCATTCCGTATTCACAGTAGTCCCATAGTGTATACATTAACTCACTGATGTCTAAGTTCATTTTGTAGACCAGGCTCAGGGAGTTTAAAGGGCTTATTTGCTAAATATTTCAATGCTCATAAATTTTAGAGACAAAATTCAAAGTCTGGGTTTATTCTCAGACTGGTACCTTTGTGCCCATACCACAGACAGAGAGCCGATGGGATGGGAAATGGTAGCTGGATTTCAAGTTAGTCTTAAACAAGCCCTTTTCTCCTTGTCATGAAGAGAAAACACTGGAAGTAATTCTTTTCCCTACAGGACACAGCCTGTAACATCCAAAACAGGAAAGGCTTTAGAAACCCATGTTATGGGTGCAGAAGGAGAGGCTTGGATGGGTATAGTTTGCTCAACAACAGAGCAGATGTGTGGAGATGGTCCGGGAAGAAACTCCAAGTTCATCCGTGTACTTCCTCATTTAACTTACTGCCCATTAGGATCTGCACCTACATGGTGAGGAAAATAGTTCTATAATAGGTACTGAAAAGTGCTTTTTTTGGGCTGGAGGCATGGCTCAAGTGATAGAGCACTTGCCTAGCCCTTGGTTCAATCTCCAGTACTACCGAATAAGAAAAAAGGAAAAAAAAAGAAAAGAAAAGAAACTACTGCTTTTGCTAAAAGCACTAACTTCCACTTGCACAGGCAAATGCTCCCCCCATTTTGCATCTGTCTCCTTTGCTCTGAGCCATTCTTTCCTGGTCACCTTGAATTCCAGGAATGAAAAGGCTGACAAACATTTTGAAGATTCAAATATATACCCTGGAGGCCAATGACTTTCTGCTTTCTTCTTGGCTGACCTGGAGTTTGAATTCAGGGCCTCTCACTTTCTGGGTAAGCACTCTACAACTTGACTACACACCTCACCCTTTTTTACTTTAGTATGTTTTTCAAATAGGGTCTCACATTTTCCCCAGACTAGCCTCTACTGTGACTGTCTTATATCTGCCTCCTGAGTAGCTGGGATTTCAGGTGTATATCACCATGCCTGCCTGCCTCCCCCGATTTTCTTAGATAAGAAGGGTCTCCCTAACTTTTCTGACCAGGATGGCCATGATAGAGTAGCTTGGATTACAGATATGCACTACCATACACCAATGACTGTCTTATCACAACAAAACCCTGCCTCACCAATACCGAGATAATGGTCAACTGGACCATACCTTTGACCATGCCTTTGATCAGGACTGCTTAATTTTGCATACCCCTTGCTCCCTGACCCAATTCTTCCTTTAAACCTGAAGTCATGTCAGTACCCTGAAGATGGGCTCAAATGCTTACCATCCCTTTTCCCAACATAGCATAACTATGTTGAACAAATCCTTTTCCGCCTTTTCACCATTACTTCCATTTGCTTTTTTGGGGGCAAGTGTCTGGATCTGAGATGTTGGAACCACTGGAGTTGGGCCTCTGGTCTAGGATTCTGATTGCAGTTTTAGGAATGTAACTATAGAACAGGTAGATTCTCACCTATCTCTAGAGCTTACAGCTTCAGAAGAGGAGTTATGGAAAATGTCATTCCATACATGGATGTGAACGTCACCAGTAACAGGTGTTATGAAGGAGAAGCCCTTGGTGCTGGGAGAGCACAATAGGGGGCTTTGGGTTGCTTCAGAAGATCAATAAATGCTTTCTTGAGGGAGAGATGCAAGAGCTGAGGGCTGATGAATGACTGCAAGCTAGCTGGGGGGAGCAGGAGCGAGGGCATTTGAGGTGGTGGGGTGGAGGGTGGTGTGAGAGATTAGAGGGGGAGGGCGAAGACAGATAAGAGCCTGCGGAACACATAGGTGTTGGTAAGAAAACTGATCTTTATCCTAAGAAATGCTGAAAGGTTTATCTGAATCTTAGTCCCATTCCTCGCCTTGAATTACACTGAAAATAATGTCGATAACAAATGATAGAACAGGTAGATTCAATTTGATGTATATCTATGACACATCTAAAGGCAAAAACTAACAAACAAAAGCTTGGACAAAATTCCTTTAGTCTCTTGCTATAGCAAGGGACTTTTCTGGCCACCTGGGGAGTCAAATGCCATGTTTTTCTGCACACGTGATTTGTGCACAGTGATCTGTGATAGGTGTGCAGGATGCACACAGTCACATACTTTACATATACTTGTTCATCTTGGCAAACGATGTTTTGACATTCGTGATTCAGAATAACACATCTTATTGTGATTAATCTCATTTAATTCCAATTAATATACTCTTGGGTCATTTGATCTGCAATTACTTGCTGTCAGCGTGATGAAAATAATGCCCTCCCTTGACTTCTCCACATTATGGCAATTCAATTGAGAGGTCTTCCCTGGTGCTATCAAATTCTACTCTCTGGTTTGAGAACATAGAGAAGATGCAGGTGCACCATTCTTTGCCAATTTGGAAGGCCTGTGATCCAGCCCATTTGCCCTGTTGGAGGTTGTTCTTCTGTATTCAGCATGATGTTACAGTATTTGGGGCCTTGCTGACCCTGGAGGTCTGCCCTGGTGAGCCAATTTGCCTTTTATGTGCAATTAATCAGCCCAGAGCTCATATTCCCTATCACTTCTTTTTTCAAGTTCTGATGCTAGTCTAATCATCCCAGGAGTAGGTACCAAACAACTAGAGAAAAAAACAAAGAGCACACTGATATTATCCAAACCTACCAACTCTATGTTTGCTTACCCTGCTCACCTGCTCCATCCCACAGAAACCACAAAAAGTCTCTTGCTTACATGTTCTCCCTGGTGCTTCCACACATGGTCCTGTAAAGCGTGGCATGTGCCTTCCCCTGGGAAAAAATTCACTCCTCCCCAGAAGTCATCTCCTAATCTGTTGTCCTCACCATACCTGAACAATAAAATCTACATTGTAAAGCATCTTCTTCAGACTTTTCTTTCATTCTCTCACCTGGAATCCCTCTGGTCGCCGGGCACATGTGAATGAAAAGACAGACTTTGGAGCCTGGCTGATCTGAGTCCATCGCCCTGCTGTGTCCCTTACCAGCTGAGAAGATGCTCATGCTGAGGCTTTTCCCTCCCTTCTGACCCTCGCTCATCCATGGCCATGAGGGTCATAGGGTTGACTAAGGATTAAATGAGGTAATTCAGGTCAGACATCTTCGTACCAGACCTAAACCATTTTGCTGCTTAACACAGCCTGGTTCCATCCTCCCTTCAGTAAACCAGGATCTTCCTTTGCTGTCTGATTTTCTCAACCAATTCTACTGTTCAGTTACCCAGGAATATAAAAAAAAATCTGTGGATGATTTACTGGAAGCTTTTCAACCTTTGCCTCCTGTATTTGTCAACGTCCAGCCAACCAGAGCCTTTTATTTTCCCCTTCATAAGCCCTTTACAGGCTCTGGCAAGCTCTGAGAGTGTACTTTTGATGATCTGCTTAGACCCAGCATGCTCACTTGAGCTGCTCCTCTCTTGCATGGAGGGCTTATCACAGTGCTATGAAGAGCACAGAACCTGGAGTTGGCCTTGAGTTCAATTTCTGGCTCTGCCTCTTATGTGTGACCTGAACCATGGCGGTTAACTTTGCAGGCTGTAGGGTCCTCATTTGTAACAGCAGGATGAAAATGTGCAATGCCTATATCCCAGTCCTGTTTTGTGAAGCAGATGGGATGATCTATATAGAAGTGTAAAGTATAAAGAGATCTCACTCTAGGAAGGAATAAAAGTAAATGTACAGGAGCCTGTGGAAGTGGCCACTGTGATTTTTTTTCTGTGTATCCTGTACTGTCCTCTCTACATCCGATATGCCTACATCCTATCCCTGCTATCTTAGGCCTCCCACTGCCCAATCCTTCCTCCCTTCCCTACCCCCAGTGGTTGTCCTCAGAGCCCAGAGTGGAAGACCTTCCTTTTTCCCTTCTCTCAAGGAAACACAATGGAAACATCTGTGACAGGGGCAAAGAAAATGGCAGGAAGATAAAAAGTAAAAGAAAAATCAATCGTGTGTGTGTGTGTGTGTGTGTGAATACTTACTATGTTCCAGAAATCTGTCAGGTAAACCTCTTAACTATACAAAGTACAGATTTATAGTGTCATGGCTTTAGAGATGATGCTCAGATGTGCAATAATTAGCTAGGAAGTGACCCATCCTAGATTCAGAAAGGACTTTTTGAGCCTGAGCTTTTAGCTGTTCTGATTATCTTGTTCTCCAGGCAATAAACATTCATTGACCATCTACTAGGTGCTAGGTGCAATGCTGGGTTCTGGAACAGTTTCTTTCTAAAGGAAAATAACTTTCAAAGGATCTCCCTCAGATCTTATTATAAAAACTCCCTTCAGCCCATCAGAGGGCAGTAGACACCTCCCTAGGAGCCAACATTGTTCCTGGCACTGATTTTTTGCTTTCACACCTGATTCTGATGCTTTCTCTGTGTTCATCTTCTGCACTAATGAGTGAGCTGCTTCTCAGTGTCCTCTTCCACTAACTATGGGCCAAAACCCCCATAGAACACAAAAGGTTCTCATGGAGGAAAGGAACATCTCCACCCTAGGCAGAGAATAAACACAAGGGGACGAGGAAAAAAGAATGATAAAAAAAGATGGTGAAAGAATAGTTGTAAAATGTCTGGTATAGAATGGATTTCCTCAGAAATGTCAGCATTTTCAAAATGCAATGTTGATACCCATTGCATGTTGGTACCACCCCTGGTGTTGGCCAAAGAAAGCACTAAGCTTGGTATCACTCAAAGTCAGAGTGATCCAGGGTATTGATTGTCATGGAATTTCAGTCAACACTCCTTCAGTGTGCATACTGAACACAACACTTTGTACTAGATAGTGTGCTACTGAGGGGAACACAGTGTTCAACAAGATGTGGCACTTTCTGTCAAGGTGTGCCAGTGGAGCTTGGAGAGAGGAGAGTGAGGGAAGTTCTTCAGAGAGCCAATTAGAGGTTTCTCTACAAGGCGCTGTCATTGACACTTATATTCTGATGTTAATAGCCTATTCGATTAAAGTTTTGCGGAGGCCTCTCCATACTGAGCCGGCCACTTAAATCAGGTTTACCTGCTTGCCACTCAGTCAATGATTGTCCTCTTTCAGATGGGACAAAGTCTCTGCTTGATCAAACTTTAGACAGGCTCCTCTGTTTGACTAGATCCTTTAGACCCTGTCTTCAGCCTGTGTTTAGTTTTCCCAAGAGAATGGTGAGAATTCTTCCCCCTTGATATCCGATCAAGTCCTTCACCTCCACAGCTAGTGTCCAAGTCCTGGTCTGCCTTCAGCAAGAATCCTGCTGGGTTCAAGAGATCTGTTACTCAGCACGCTGAGGATAGTCAATGACGACATATTGGTGTCTCAAAAAGTGTAAAGAGAGTGGGTATTTTTTCTTGCTCTCACCACAAAAGCGATGGCTTAGTGAGGACATGCTCAGGGTGATTAAACTATTCTACATATACCTCTGATACATGACATTACACACATATATTGTGTATATACCTCCAGACATTGTTATTCATGGGAAATACACATAATTTTCTCTGTTAATTAAAATAATTAAATCTGGGGAAAATGGGTTCTGTTAGGTCAGTTAACACGAACCTCTTACCCCCGTCTCCTGTCAGTAATTTTCCAAGCACTCATGTCTCATCTGCGTCTTGGCTGTCACTCTCTAGCTGTATTTGAAGTTGAGCCCCATCTCTCTTCTCTATCGCAATAGTCTTGAATAAAGTCTTCCTTATTATTTTATCAAGAGTCAGAATAAGATTTTTTTCAACAGGTCCCATCTGTCCTGGAAGCCTTCCACGATCCCCAGGCTGAAACGAACACTCTCTTCCCCCTCCATCACTGTTTGCTGCTACTCACCTACCTGTCGTCCCACAGCACTGGGGTTCTATGAGGGTGGAGACTATGTCTTACTCATTTTGGAATTATTGCTAGCTGGCATAGCTGCTGAACTTCAGTAAATTTTTAAAAATGAAGCAATCACTTGCTTAAATTGGGGTTTTCTGTAGTATCTAGTGACCAATGCTAGCCATACTAGGAGAGCTTCACAAATATTTTGAGATAGGCTGATTGCTAAAAGTAAGTAGAGATCATGTGATATGTGGTCTATGGACCAGCAGTGTGGGTGCCACATGGGGTTTTGTTAGAAATGCTGAATCTGGAGCTTTACCAGCTGAATTGGAAGTTAATGCACTCCTCATTTGTGGTTCATAGGCACATGGAGGTTTGATGCAGGTCAAAGACAAGATAAATTGCTGATGACTAGGCTTATTCTATTAAGATCCTTTCAAAAACAAAGATTCTATAATCTTTTGTGGTTTTTTTTTTTTTTTGGTAGTGTTGGGGTTTTAACTCAGGACCTCACATTTGCTAGGTAGGTGCTCTACTGCTTGAGGCACTCCACCAGCCCAGATTCTATAATCTTATGTTGATCTGAATTCCTGGGAAAATAAGAATTGAAAACACGAGTACCTTATAGGCTTCTGCTTGATTTTCAGTGCTCTTATTTAAACTCTCTGAGCTTCTGTTTCCTACCTTTAAAATGGACAGGAAGGTAAAACAGGTCCTGTCTACCAGTGGGAGGAGGAAGGGCAAAAAGAGAAAGTGAAAGAGGGTGAATTGGTGGATGTATTTTGTATTTGTGTTTAAAAACAGAACAATGAAACCTGTTGAAATTGTTCTCAGAAGGAGGGGAAGGGAGAGGTGGGAGAAAGATGGAGAGGGTGAATCTAATTAAGATATATTGTAAGCACATATGCAAATGTCACAAGGTATCCCTCTGCTTCAACTATTATATGTTAATTTAAAAATGACAGAAAAAGAATAAAGAGAAGCAAGGAACACTAAAAAATGGAGACAATACCTACCTCATATTTTCTGTTGTAGAAGAGAAAGGTGACCACCCAGTGTTAAGGCGCTTGTTTGCCTCTCCTGCTTCCCAGTCCTGTGGTCCCCATTATCTGTGTTTTGGGATAGTTCCTGCCATAATGAATCAGCAGCTGAAAGGGCTGGGCTCTAAGGGAGGGGCCCAGTGCTGTGGATTAGTCTGTAGTGGGTGAGGGGACAGCATACGAGACCAACAGGGACTCCTATCTGATTTGTCCCACGCTCATTGTCCAGTTGCCCTATACTTACATCACTCCCATCCACCAAGCTACAGAGAACAGTCTTGGAGTCAGAAAAAAATAGTTTGAGTTATGGCTATACATTTACTTATTCTCACTAAACCTATTTCCATGTCTAATAAAATAACAATCCCTAGTGAGATTTCTGTAAGCCACAGAAGCAACAAATTTAGCACAGGAGCATGCAGTAAGTGCCCCATAATGGTGGCTGTGGTTGGTTATGGGCAGCTCTGAACAGTATTAGAATGTTAACAGTAGATCCACTGTCAGAGGACAGGTTTCTGGAGATGTCTCCCATCATTTTTTTTCTGCTGGACTAGACGTGAATTATGCTCAAGTATGCCAGTTGATGAAGTTCCCAGGCTCAGAATTGCCTTTTGTTTACAAGACATACTAGACTGTGGAACACATCTCTGTGTAGGTGTTCCTTAGACTTGGAACCTGAGAGTGACTAGCCTGGTGTGACACAGCCAGCATGAGCCACTAGAAGACAGAGGCACTTATGAGAAGCTTATAGTGCACAATTTTGAGGACACATTGCCAGTCTGTAAGAGCCCTCTCCCCTCTCACTGTAGGATGTTGGTATAAGTGGGGTGGGGTAGTTTTTTTCACCATAGTAAATGATATATTTGACCTTGTAAAGGTCTGAATAGTAAATGTCTCTGAGAAGCATGCAGAATCAAAGCTGAAATGTTAATAAACCAGCTAGTATGGGTCCACGTGTAGAAAAGGAGGAGGAGTCAAGAATTTTTACATTGGAGTTCAAGCACCAAAAAAAAAAAAAAAAAGAATTCTTAATTGCTGTATCTTTTTCCCTTGTAGAGGTGAGAAACTGAAAACCTATATTCACACTATATCTACACATAATAAACATCCATCCTAACCCACAAAGGACTTCAGTCAATGGATATATCCTAGAAGTTGCTATACAACTTTTAAGCTGGTGGAAGATGACCACTGTCATTGTCTGGTGATGAGGCAGCTAAGTTAGGGACATTCCTGTGGCAATTCACATTGCCTGAGGGTCCTAGCTATTTGCCAGACCTTCCCAGCAATGCATGCACCCATGGGGAGGGTTAATACCATCTGTCATAAATTGTCACCCAATATACTGTGTAAGAGTTATGAAATTATGTATGTATACCTATCTTATGCATTGCCTTGCATATGTAAGCCTATTTTTCATTGAAAACATTAAACTAACAAAACAACTGGATTCCACCCTTAAGAAAAAAAATGTAACACAGAGCTAAGAAGCATGTGTGGCAAAATGTTAACAACTGGCCAGTCTAAATGGAAACTACACAAAAGTTGTTCATATTACTCCTTGATTCTTGTTTAAGTTTGAAAACGTAGAGTTTCAGGAATAGATAGATGAAAACAAAATGGAACTAATGCTGTTTATGTGGATGTGAGGTGAAACCAGCCTTAGCATTGTTTATTTTTCTATTGTTCAGGCAATTGTACCTCAATCACATGGAGAAGACTACACCTGATACAGTTTTGTATTCACAGTGCTCATCAAGTAGATGCTCAACAAACTATTCATACAAGTCAGGAAGAAAGGGCATTTCTGATGTCTCTACAGCCCTTATTTCTGCTTTTGGCACCATGGCAGCATAACTTACCAGGACTCTAGTGAAGAGCTCAGCTCCTGTGAGCCCTGCCAATCATTTCAAGATCTCATCGTAGCCTCATTGATCAGATTGGTCTTGGTACCACACCCGGACCCTTTCCCAAACTTACTGGCATTCTTTCATTCCAGAAGTCATGTCTCTCAAGATGATCTGAATGCATTGGAACAAACCAATCACCATATCTATTTATCACTCCCAATCAGAAACACTACATTTTGAGGTGTCCCCCATACCTCTTTCAGACATTGCCAGTCATTGAAATGAAAGGTTGCTTACTAAGAACATTTTTGTTAAATAAACAAGACCATGGTATCTGTGACATCAGATTCTATGGAGATAACTGGCAGATAATTGACATTTTATAAGTTTTAATTGCATTAAGATGAAAAATAGACAGGATTTTAAAAAATGAGGACAACAAAATATATCACCATTTGAACTAATTGTATAATTGTGTAAGCTCAGTAGCGAAGCTGATTATAGTGTCACATGGGAAGGTGGTAGCATGTATTATTGGAAGGTAAATTTTTTTTGGTAGTACTGGAGTTTGAACTCAGGGTCTCTGCCAGCTCTCTCTCCCCGCTTTTTTTCCCTTTTTTGGTTATCTTCCAGATAGGGTCTCACGTTGTTGCCCAGGCTGGCCTAGGGCCATGATCCTCCTACCTACACTTCTCACCTAGCTCACCACCACATCCAACTTATTTGTTGAGATGGGACTTTACTTTTTGCCTGAGCTGGCCTTGAACCACAATCCTCCTGATCTCTGCCTCTCATGTAGCAGGAATTACAGGCATGTACCAACATGACTGGCTAAGTCATAGATTTTTAAAGCCAGTCAGATTTTGGTTCTAATCCTGACACCTCCATCTCCATTTATAATCCACATGATTGGGCAAGTGACACTATTTCTCTGAGAGGTAGTTCTATGAGAGGGATAATAATACCTTTCTATAACACGGCTGAGAGTACCATCAGTATCAACGATCATAGCAGTCTTGGGTCAATAAATGGAAGCTCTTAGAATCTTTACCAAGAGTGAGCAGGCAGTGTCTGAGAGGGGATTTTAATTGTGTGTCTCCACTAACACAGAGCTCCCTAAAGGCCTGGTGACCACAATGAAGCCTTAACTCAAAGACAGTGGAGTCTTTGAAAGGAACAGAATTAAAGTGGGGTCTGTCCTTTCATGACCAGGCACAAAGAAGCTATTAGTCAACTCAGCCAATATGTGCTCTGTAAATCAGCACAACACGTTCAGAGAGATCACTTTGGAGCAGTGTGCTGAGTTGGGACCCAGGAGGGAGCTAAAAACTTTGTGACTCTACCTGGTCCATGTAATCTAGGAAACAACTTAGGAGAAGCATTTGGGGAATTGAACCCTGCTGTCTAGATGGGATTAGAGACTGCCTAGTTCTATTTCACCTGGATTTTTAAGAAATACATGAGCACAAAAAGATTTGGAGAGAGCTTGTTGTCTGGCCTATGTGTTATTGAATGGATGTTGAAGGAAGAAAACTAAAAACCAAAAATCTTCCTCTGTAGATTCAAGTCCTCTTGTCTATGTATATTGTCTAGGTTACATAGCTTTGGATGCAAACAACAAGTGTTGGGTTTAAATTCTGGTTCTGCCACATCTTGCCTATGTGAATTTGGGGGCAGTTACTTAATCTGAACAACACACTCAGCTTCCTCACTGATAGATAGTAAATCAACTTTGTAGTCTTGCTCCAAGGGTTCAGTGAGCTAATGCATGCAAAAGGTGGTTTTTAAATGACTTTAGTTCTCCTGGACACTGGTGTCATGGGGGTTACCCCACGAGGGCTCTGTTCTCACTCTCAACAGAAAGCCAAGGTAGGATGAAAACATCAGTGTGACCCATCCAAAAGTTTGTTTTACCCCAGAGAACTGATACAAACATATTGCCATCCTTTGCAATTACATCTGCCAAAATGTCTGCGCTCTGCACGCATGGGGTGGGGCTGACACTGAGTGGTTGTTCCCAAGGTGAGTTCTGGGAATTAGTGCTGTTCTGTAGACATCAGCCTCCCCTGGGCTGGCAGCCTCTCTGTTGAACTTGGGCATCAGCCAACATCTGAGCTTTAGCTTTAAGTGGGATAAGCTTAGAGTGTCAGGTACCTACCTGTGGGGAAATAGGATTTTCCTCCTGTTGGTGTGGAGTGTCAGCTTCTGGCATTAACAAATTCCATGTACATGAAACAACATAATATCAGTTCATACTTATTGTCTCATAGTAATTAGCTCCTTCTTTCATTTTCTCAAGTGACTCAGTTTAGATGACAAATCATATGGTCACTAGCTGTGCCCATAAACACAATGAAAAACAGGTGGCTGGGCATGATTTAGGTGGCAGGACAAATTTAAAAGCAAGCTTTAGGGAATTAAAATTTGATTTTTAACACCAAGGAGACAGTGCAACGGATTTCCAACTTGAGCTGAAGTAGCTGGTAATGATTAATTCAAAATCCATTTACTAGCATTGGCTTCTCTGGGAAAGGGAGAATTTGTGTGTGTGTGTGTGGTTATGTGTGTGTGTGTGTGGTTATGTGTGTGGTTGTGTGTGGTTATGTGTGTGTGTGTGTGTGTGGTTATGTGTGTGTGTGCATGCATGGAAGAGGGAAAGGCAGTGGTGTGCTGCTGGTAAATATTTAACAACTGGCTCTTAAGGTGGGGGGGCAACTGAACATGGGATTTGAAAAGACATGCACACAGTAACTTCTTGTGAGCCTGTCAGAGCTGGCTCTCGCATATCACTGAAGAACTGATCTTAACATTGCTTTAACTCTTTTTTTGCAATGGTTTACTTTTTACAGTATTCACACAACAGTTTTATAATAAGTCCTGCATATATGCTATGTATGCATATGCTCTCTCTTAAATATGTATGTTTCCATATACACATAAGCTTATCTATAGCTATGAAGACTAGTCCTGATTGCAATTTTCCTAATTTTGTATACATCTCAGGGAAATACCCACTTGAGCATGTCACAGGTAGTGGTCCCAACCAATCAGAATTCCGTGGGGCTCCATGACTAGAGGGTGAAAGGAATGGGGTGTTTGCTTTACTAATGATTCCCACAATGTACACATCCACTGTAGTCAAAGACCTGGCTTCAGTCATGAGACAGAAGCTAAATGGAAAATTTGAAAATGGCCTGAGGGTTAGAAGATAAAGCAAGCTCTAACCTTGGGCAAGGAGAAAAAAAAAGTTGAAAGTTCAAATGATGAGAAAGATAAAACTGAGAACAGAAAGCGTGAAGCCGCTGCTCGTGGGTTGTGATTTTGCCCTCTACACTGAAGTAAGTCTTGGTAGCCTCTTAATGTGGGGAAGAAACAGTCTGTACTTTCGTTTATTGAATGCAGCTTTCACTGGCCACATGGCAACTCAATACAGACAGCCCAACAGAAGGCAGGGCAATAACTCTTGTTCTCATCAATGTAAACACAACCTTAATAGTGAAGAGTAAAGAAAATGGGCAAAAAGTCCAACTGTGTAACGGTGAGGTGCTTGTCTACCCTCGGACAGGTCCAGAAGGGAGACTTAGGTCACCACCTCCCCCCATCCACAGTGAAGCAGGAGGAACACAGAGGAATCCGATCCCATTGTGCCTGTAGCCTCCTCATAGTCCTGTGATGAGTCTTCAGACTGGGTTCTTGTGAACTATTCAAGTTCTTCCAAAGGCCTGAGAGGTTTGTACCTTCCATGTGCACATTAATGGTTTCTTCCAAGCCCTTCCCTCACGATTGGTCTTTGCCCATAGAAACTGTGACTGGTGTGTTACCCTGGGCCTCCTATTTCCACAGTCCCTGCCGTAGCCCTGGGTTCTGGAGAGTAGGGAATTCAGTCATCAGCCTCACTGAGAACTGCTAATCTTGAAAGAAGCTGCACATGGCTGAATACTCATTGGAGAATCTTGACCTTCTTGCCGGATCATATTAGGATGTTGGGTGAGGCAGCTGATTTCCCTTTGGAGCCTTAAAGAATCAGATTGCCTATTTTGGATTCCCAGACCAAAAATAAACAAAATCCCCCAAACTAAAACAAACAAAAAAAATACAAGAGGACTCGGAGGACAAAGAAACAATCCCATTCCTGCAGATAGGGTGTCTACATAAGGTTCTTCTAAATGATTGGCTCAGGTCCTTGGTTTTCTCTCCCCTTGGGTACCCAGCTACATTGCAGGGAAAAGAAGGTTTCCTTTGAAGGAACATAACTTGCTCGTATTTCCTGGGATGAGTAACCCCCAGCACTCTAGCTTGCCTTCTTCCCCAGCTAGGATGGGGCCCGTAATTAACTGAAAGCAACAGGAACATTGGGAAGCCCTGCCTTGGTTTATGGTGGGTTGATAATCCTTCACTTGTTCTCAACCTTCTCTGTCCCATTCTTGAAGTGTCTTGTGTCATGGGCTGTTTTCCTCCACTCTGGCACACAGAGGCTGGTGGGATCCTTGTCCAAGATCTTGGAAGTGAGAGCAGCTTTGTGGGGCCAAAGAGACAAAGAAAAACAAACCAGTAAGCATTGCTCGATTTTGCCTTTGAAGTCTAGGCCCCGAATAGTAAGTGGCTCTTCCCCTGTGGCATGTCTCTCCTTAGTGGTGACCTTCTTGGTGCTAGCTGTTGTTCTCAGCCGTGAGATATTTCAGGGCAGCAAAGCCGTAGCGGCGAGACATGTCCTGTTGAAACTCTTCCTTCAGGGTTTTGAGACAGATGCGGTATTGCTTGTTGGAGCGGAACTTAGTGATGTCGAAGCTGGGGGCATGAGGCATGTGGACCATGTAAGCGTTTGGCAGCACAGTGAACTCGTACTCCTGGAAGGAGGAGACAAAGCAGTGTGAGACCCTGCAGGGGCCCTGGGTCATGCAGGGTGAAGGCCCATGTGACACTTACCTTTTGGGGGACAGTACTGAGGTTTGAACCCTGGGCCTTGCGCTTGCTAGGCAAGCACTCTGCCACTTGAACCATGCCCCCAGTCTTTTTGCTTTATAGTTCGTTTTTTGAGGTGAGGTCTCACTAACTTTTTTCCTGGGTTAGCTTCAAACTAAAATCCTTCTGTCTCTCTAAGTAGCTGGGGTTATAGGCAAGTGCCACCTTGCCAAGCCTCACTTGACACTTTGAATGAAGGAACTGGAGAATGATACCAAGAAGCAGGGCAGCTCATGGGAAGCACAATAACTTTGGATTGGAATGGGAGGGTTCAGAGCTGTCTTCATGACCTGTACAAAATATGTGACTTATCTGAGACTTAGTTTTTCTCATGTATGAAGAGAAAGTGATAATTTCTATTTTGAAGGATGACCACAAGGGTGAAACCAGAGTTGTATGGAGAGAGCTAAGCTGAACTCATAGGCCCGGAAAGGCTCTTGGTAAATGTGAGTTCCCATCCATGTGGTCACTCTAGAATGGAGAAGCCAAGGACTCTCTTGCTCAATTAACTGACATCCGTTTATGTAAAGTCCTCACAGGGTTTGATGAGCTTTGACAACCGCCACTGATAAGTTCGAGAGAGGCCAAGACAAGAATGAAAGCCAAGAAGAAAATGAAAACAAGTATTCAGCTGGACTGAAGCCTATCAGTAACAAAACTCTCCCACTTCTCCTTCTTACAAGTCATGCCATCATAAGAGTAGCCTCTATCTGGCAGGAGATAAGCAAAACCTCTCTCCCAAAGTAAAAGGCCTTTGAATAGCCAAAATAAGTGATAGAAATTTAGGACATGTAACTAAGAAAGAACCCAGTGCACCGTTTCAGTATGTATATTTTTTCTGGTTTTGGTCGTGATATCTGAGAAGCTTTGGTCATCTGGTTTCCCAGTCCAGAGCAGATGAGGAAAAAAAAAAAAACACTGAGAAAGGCAAATGGAGGACAGGAAAGGGAGCTGTGCTGGGCAGAATACTGACAGCAGCAAGAAATGGCAGCTGATGGTTAGGAGTGAGCAGGAAAACCATGGAGAGAGCTCTCTGGGGCTTTCCGTGTGGTACAAAACACACTACTAATCCCACCAGTCCCTTAAGGTGAGGCTCTGTTACCTGTCAGGTGTGCCCTCATTACTCCCTGAAGTCAAAGGACAATATGTAACACATTTTTAAGGGCATTCTAAAATTGTCTAAAACAAGGCCCAGGACTCAGTGCTGGGAAAATGAACTTTCTTTTAACTAGTTCACCTCAAAACACTGATGGATGCATGAATATCACAGTTCTTCTCAGCTGATACTGACTGCCTGTGAGCAGCAATGTCTATGACCAAGCAATACTTGGGGTCCCTCTGAGTATGACTAGTAACATGGATAGTAGGCCATGATTTCTTTTGCTCAATGTGGCCACTGTTCTACAACCTTCTACTGACCCCAGTGTGTCTCAATCATCTGGGATGGTTCTCAAGCCAGTGGATCCATGGGAAAGTTCTCCTGGTGATTCTCACGGTTGGTCACCACTGGACATCCAACCTTAGATTTTCCTGAATTTGAGGAGTTCTCATTGAGAAACATTTACACTGTGCTTCAGGAGAGAAGCCTTGGAGAAGAGTACATGCAAAGTGAGGCTGCAGGACCCAGGTATCCTGCTCCTAACTTAACCAGAACAGCTTGGCTTCTGTTTATTTAACATAGGTGTTGACAAAACAATGGCACATCTGGCCCACTGCGTGTTTGTATAAATAAGGTTGCACTGGAACACAGCTGTGCCCATTTGTTTAGGAAATGTTTATGATGGCACTACAGTGGCAGAGTTGGGACTCTTAGGCCCCACAAATTCCAAAACACTTACTATCCTTGCCTTCACAGAGTTTGCAGAAACTTGATTCTCACTTTTTAAAATTATGAGACTTCTTCTGGAGTAGTAAGTAGTATGGGTAAGCATTATGTATACTTATTAGTATAAGTACTGTAGAATGAGGGGTTTAAAGACTGAATATAGCCTAAAAATCACTGCTCTCTTAATTAAAGGGTGTAGTTACTTGCCTCTTAGTGGTTTGCTTTGTGTCATTCACATGGTATTCTAACGATGCTTTGTGAGTATTATATGACTCAAAGGCCAAGTGATGAATACTTATCATTTGCTTGTCTTCACTTGGGTTGGGTGAGGACAAGGGGGTAAATAGTTTGTCACAGGAAACTCACATTTGCCTGATCCTGGTCAGGACCCCAACACTCATGCAAGAGAAGAAGAAATAGTCCCTACCAATAGCCTCAAACATTAGGACCTGCCATATTTTCACTCTAGGCCCTTGAATATATCTTGTTCCTTCTTAGGTCTTTTTTTTCTTGTCTCCAAGGCCCCCTTTCAGCTCTAAGATCTAAGCCACTCTCCCGATCCCCACAGCACCAGGTGGATGTTCCATTCTGCTCACCTGTGCATCCAGTTCCATGATATGAGCGACCTTGTTCCAGCCAAAGCCCACAAACCTCCGGTCGTACTCAGGGCAGTCTCGTCTTACTACAACATATGGCTCGAAATCAGCTTCCCACTCAACCCGGTAAGGCGTGGTGGCAGTCCGCCACTTGGCGAAGTTTGTGGGTGCATGGCCTTTTGTCCAGACATGGTACCTGGCATACATGGAGAAAATCCATTGAGTGGAGGACAGGAAGTGAGCTTTCCAACCCTACTGATTGGGAGGAAGAAGAGATATGTGCTGATACAGTCCTTGTGTGGGTTGCAAAAGCTATGTTTAAATGCTAATCTTGGTTCATTTAAATGTGACTTGTTTGGAAATACGATCTTTGCAGTCCACTGTCTATGAACTTCACTAGAAAGAGTAGAGGTTACCATCCTGTGAAAAGGCCAGTGACCTCCTGGTACTCTGTGTCATTTCTATGTATTATGATTATTCCCACCAGAGACCACTGGTGACCTCCATGTCCCTCATCCTTGGGGCAGAACCTAGAAGTAGGATACCACTCCTGGAATTACCTTATATTATGTGGCAAAAGGGATTTTTTGATGAATATTATTAAGGTACCATTCAGGTGACCTTGGATTAATGAAAACAGATTTCTGAGGCAGATCAGACTTGTTCATGTGAGCCTTCAGATCTGGATCTGGAAGGAAGCAAAGATTTGTGCTGCAAGACACTTCTGGGGTCACAGAGTGAAGAGCTAGACTCTAGCTCTTTGCTGAGGGGGTGCCTGGCCAAAAGCTAGCAAGATAACAGGAACTTCAGTGTATGATCATAAGGAAAGGAATTCTGCCAGCAGCCAGAGAGTAGGAAGAGGGTCATGTGCACTGGAGAAGAATGGCAACTTTTCTGGGCACCTTGATTTCCATCCAGTGAGACCCTGGTCAGAGAACCTAGCCAATCCATGCCTAGACTGCTGATCCCCAGAGACAGTGGGATCGTAAATTTGCATTGTTTCAAGTTGTTATGTTTGTGACAATTTGTTATATACAGCAAAAAGAAAATGAATACAACCATGTAACAAGAACAAGAAGTTAGTATTTGTTAACCACTTACTATGTGTTGGGACTATTTTAAATGTATATATATAATATATATATAATGTTCTAAATTCTTATAATTTACCCAATGTCAGGTTAGAAATAGTGGTGGAGCTGGGATTCAAGTTCAGATAGCCTGGCTCAAGGGCTAGCACCCTTTCCTACTGGTTGGGTCCACCTCTCTTGTATGCCATTGTCCCTTGCACTCTGGCCCATGGAACAAGTACTTGATGACTGTACTCCACACTGAATAAATGACTGAATGAATGAGTTATTTAAAAACTTGTGAGGTAACCAAAGAAAGACCAGTGAGTGGGACAGGAATATGCCTGTGGAAGTTACAGAGATGGCAGAATCTGTGACCATAGTTAAGCCCTAATAGACAGGGCCAAAAGAAGATGTTACCCAGAGCTAGAAAGAATAGCTTTAAGAAATGAAAGGAAGACAGGCAGGGTGAGCCCTTGCTTAGCTGCAGGAGAAAGGAACTCAGAGTACTGGGTATCATTCTCTCCTTAGGGATGACTCTGTAGAGCAAGTGAGGCTGTGAGTGAGAGGGTCCTTATGGCTAGTGGCACTCCCATGGCAGAATTATGGCTTTTCTCTAATTTTCTCTTTCATCACAGAGGCTGGACTTCCACTGGACCCTCAGGGAACTGTCCAGTATGCTTAATGGGCACTTTGGCATAGGTGGGTTTTCTGTAATTGTGTTGCTGGGTGAGATGGGCAGGCTGGGGGAGGCAGGGATTTGAACAGCTCTATCAAAGAGGTAATGCCCACCCAAACCAATCACTTTAATGGAAAAAAAAAATGGAAAGGTTGAGCAATGCCATTTTAATGGAGAGTGAAAAAGGATACTGTGAGAGATGTCAATCACAGTTCTAATAAAAAAAAATTAGGCCAAGAGGCAGTTGATTTTCTATTTGTGAGCTTGCTGAACAATCACTCTTGATACCTAGTGCCTTTGATGGAGTGAATGCAACATAAATGATGGCTGGGAACCCATATTAGTTTCCAAGCACAGCATAGTGGAGCCATAGGTCAGGGTTCAAATCCTACCTCTGCCACTTACAATCTAAGGACCCCGAACAACAAAGCACTTTAATGGGACTTTAGTTTCCTTTGGTATCAGCTGGGAAAATAATACCTATGGAAACGAATTGCCTAGGAGCTTAAATGAGACAATACGAAGAGCTTGGCACAGAGCTGGCACACAGAAGGCATTCAATAAATGGTAGTTCCCTACTTGGCAGTTAAATAAAATGGTTAAATACAACAGCTGTGGAGGTAATCTATCTGGTTTGAATTCTGTTTAGCATGTGTAGGCAAGTTAACTACCTTGTGCCTTTGTTTCCTTCTCTTGGTGAAATGGGAAGTAATAATACCTATCTACTTCATGAACTGATGCTGACTAAATGAATTGATTCACATTGAGCATTCAGCAAAGTGTCTGATATGAAGTAATTCATTGAAGAATGAGGACATTGTAATTATTTCCCCTGTTTACCATCTAGATATGATATCAGTTCAGTGCTCTTGTTCTTTGTGATATTAATATTTAATGACCACTTTAGTTTTCCCTATCTTTAGGATCTGAACTCTTGGCCTATTATCATGTGGAAAAGAGGAAAAAAGAGAAGGGTTGGCAAAGACAGCTTTTCTGCTCATCTGGCTAGGGGCAGCTAGGGGGCAGCTTCTATCCACTAAACGTGGAACACAGACAGCATGCTAAATGGCTGGGCAGAACAGGACACAGTGAAGTTACAATCAACCTGCCATTAAAACAAGCGACAGCCTGAAAACTGCCAAGGAACTTGCTGTTAGTCCAGCAGACACTAGACTTGAGGGGCTGCTCTCTGAGCCCGGAAGTCCCAGGTAGCCTCAGATGTAGTGCCGAGATGATGAGACAGGCATTCTGGGCACACCTCACAGGATGCTACTGAGATCGGGGTGGGGTGGGGGGTTGAGGGGGTGGTTTGAGCAGTGGTTCTCAGACTCGATGTACACCAGAGTCACGTGGAAGGCTACTTCCAGCTCCAGGGTTTCTGGCTCAGGAAGTCTGGGCAGGCCTTTATTCTGTCTAACAAGGTTTCTGGCAATGTGCTGTCCGTGGCCCACGGCCCACACTTTGAGAACCGTGCCCCTACAGGATGTAGAGAGGTGCAGACACTTTCTCATGCCAGAGGTAGTAGGGAGTAGGTTTCTACTTCTGGGAAATTTAAGGGTTCATTACTTGAAGAGCAGGTGACAAAAGCAATTTCTTGGAGGGAAGGTCTGTAATTTAGCACTTGGCATGGTGGCTTGCAAGCTGTTGACCAGAGCAGCAATCACCAACACAGCAGGCCAGACCCCAGCTCTCACGCCCACAGACATGGCCTTGAAATGAATTCTCAGATTACCTGGGGGCGAAGATGGAAAGAACACCACCTTGGATATTTGCCAGGTGTTCAGACATCAGGCTACCGGAGAGTCAGGTGAAGGTTTATTCTCAAAGTCTCAATTTCAGAACCAGTTCTTACTCTGCTTCTCCCAACACTGACTGGTATGAAAATTAAGAACTCATCAGCAGCTCAGTGCTATTTTGGTTAAGAACACAGGCTTGAGGGTTCCTCAGACCTGGGATGATTCCCGGCTCTGCCATTTATTGGCCGTGTGTCATGGGACAAATTACATGGCCTGTCAGAGCCTCAGTGTCTTATAATACAAGGGGGATAATTGTATCTGTTTCAGATTCATTGTGAAGATTAAATAGGCTGATCACATTGTCTGGCACATATCGAGCACTTGAGAAAGGATAGTGTTATTACTTCTTTGTGGAAAGAAGAAAGGTCTGGTTTGGGGAGAATTATCTTTTCTAGGTCACTTTCCAGAATTCTGGATAGAGTATGAAGGCTGGATTGAATCCTGGCTCTGTGGGGACCTCTCTCTCCAGAAAATGTGAAAAATAATCTCTGCACTATTGAATGAACATCCCACCTCACAGTTATTCTCACAAAATAGTTTGAGAAAACCTTTTAGAAACTTTATAGTGATATGAAAACCTAAGTTGTTCTATCTGAAGTTTTTGATCTACAAGTCAGGTTGCCTAAGACTGTATGGGTTTGAACTCACAGTGTTGGTCATTCTTAGATTGTTCGAAATGGGTATTTCACTTTAGCAGAAGCAATGGCTCTATTCAGACTGCGTCATCAGGACAACCACTCCTCAGTCCCCACCACTACACTTAATGTCACAGCCTGTCCCCAGGAAACAGAACCCATTTGCACCTGTGCAGCATTGTCTCCTGGAGCACTGTGGACATGAGGTAGCACAGCACCCTGGAGTTCCTGCAGGAGTAGGGCCTGGAAAATGAGGGTTTTCTTTGAAGCTGTCATTCAAGCAGCAGGAAAGTTGGCTCCTCCCTAGCAGTGTGCAACTGGAGTCACATTGATGACTGCCCATGCCAGGTCTGAAGGGCTTAAAGAAAAGACCACTCACATGAAAAAGAAAAAGGACACCCAGCACTAGGGAGGGGTTGTTCACAGAATGAAACCCACTCAGCAAGTAAATGGATGGGCAAGTACGAGAGAGAGAGAGAGAGAGAGAGAGAGAGAGAGAGAGAGAGAGAGAGAGAGAGAGAGAAGAGAGGAGGGAGGGAGGGAGGGAGGGAGGGAGGGAGAGAGAGATAGAGATAGAGAGAGAGAGAGAGAGAGAGAGAGAATGAATTCAGAGCCAGGAGATGGTAGCAAGGTCCTATACTGAGTGTAGAAAAAAGGATGAAAAGAAATAAAATTGGCTTTCCTATTTAAACATGCCTGTCATTCCATCTGGACATATAGTACCTATCATTTATGCAGAAAGCAAAGTACAGGCATAGGGGAGGAGAGGAAAGAGAAGAGAGCAAAAGGAAGATTCCAAAGACATTACTGAAGTGAGCAGTGCTTTTTTTGGCCTTACAATGAATGAATTCCACTAAGTTCTGAGCCAACAGCTTGGATACTGGGCTTCTCAGGAGAGCGCCTTCTGGCACCACAGAGGTCAGCAGGGGTCACTTACCTGAATGTGAACAGAGTCCCCATATCAAGCATTGATAGCAGCTCAGCCTTTGACTTGGGGAAGGAGAGCCGGTAACGCAGTGTCTCGAATGCAGGGACAATCATTGCTTTCTTGGTGTTGGCGAGGTCAAGCTGGATGACAGACTTCCTGAAAGAGGGGGCAAGCAGAAAGACAGGGTCCCTGTGACATCAGGCCAAGGCCCTTCCCCATGAGGGTGGGTGGTAGTCAGCCTCACAGTTTAACATAGGGAAACTGAGACCCAGGGAGGCCAAGCAGCTATCCAAATTTCATGCAAGAAGCCCACACAGGAACTGACATTTGCAGCTGCTGATTCAGACAGCTGAATCTTCCTGGAGCGCAAACAAGAGGTGGGCTGGACAGAAGGGGCTGGTGCAACTTCCCACATGTTTGCAGTGTGCCTCTGTCACAGTCAAGTACACAGGGCGGTCTCAAAGCACTTCATATACACGATCGTTCTATATTATCACCGGACACATGGGGCAGGAGGACACAAAGCCCATGACAGAATGACCAGTCTATGACTCTACAACTCCTTGAATGATCTGGACCCTGACACAGAAGTACCCAGAGCGCCACCCCCCACCCCCCCCAATGCTGCCAGTATCCAGCCAGAGCTCTGGAGTGCCGCTTGGTGGTTCAGAGCTCTCCAGCCTCTCACTGACTCCAGCTCTGGTACCCAGCCTTCTGCTCTGCTCCTCAGAAAAAAGAGCTCTTGCCCGTCTGGATTTGTCTGCTCATTCTCAGCTCCATGCCCACCTCTTGGAAAGGGAGAAAGGCTCAGGGAGGGCCACACAGCATGAAACTTTTAGGGAACACAGACTGGATTTGAAAACTGGCAATGTCACTTTATGAGTCTTGTCATCCTAGCCAAGTAATTTAGCTTCTCTCTACCTTGAGTTCCTCCTCCCCAGAATGGTGGCAATAATGTTGTTGTGAACAAAGTAGTGGAGTACTGCTTAGCACACATGGCACAAGGCAGGCATGCAGTGAAAAATGGAAATGATTATATTGCAGGGCTATCATTACTCCCTGGGTTGATCCACTATGATCTCTTTTAGATATGACCTTGGTACTTCATTTTGGCTTCCTGCTCAGACTGCTGACTTTTGGGTGGTGAAGACATCTCTGAAAGAGAGAAAGAAGCCTTGCCTTGGATTGGAAGGGATTTTGGAAAATACTTGAGGAAGTAACCCCCCACAGTCATATAATTGCTTATTGTTGTATTAATATGTCACCAGTCAATAAAACTTTGAGCCTGTGCGTAAGCAAGGACTAGAGCTGGTCTGTAAAAGAGCAGCCATACTGTAAGTCAGTGACTGTGTTAGCCCAGACCAGTGTGGGATAGCACAGAGTTGCAGGCCAAGAGCTGCAGGTTTCATATCAAGCCCAGGCTATCAATGAAAACTAATATCAATGAAAACTAGGGGACTCTGGACCAGGTCAGAATAAGGACTACCTTTGGTTAAAGGTTAGTTTAACCAGTGAGCAGTGGAGAAGTGGTTAAGAGGTAGGTTGGAAGTTCATTTTTGAACCCTCTGAATGTTATTACAGTCCATTCTTTATCGCTACGCTTAACTACACACCAAAGTGAAATGTTGCCCCAAATCAGTATTTCAGAAGAGGTTCATAAAGGGTGACAGCAGATAGAATGGGGATGAGACACACTTGGCCAGTGTGAGGACCAGGCGTGTAAGTCAGCCTGTCCTGGCCTACATTCCTCTCCCCTTTAGCTGGACAATGATGTCATTTTTCAAAGATGCAAGATTCCCTTTGCCATGGTCAGACATCTAATGTTAGCCAGCATTTCCTTCAAAATCAAACCTATGTTAGATACAGGTAGGGGTGGGCTCTTTACCATCCTCCTGGGAAAAGTGTGTACTTCATCTGTTGATTCTGGGCATTGAGCATGGGACTGTAGGTGTAAAGAATGTTATTGGACCAAGACTGCAATGCCCCTGGGACCCTGTAGTGTGAAGAAGGTGTGCCAGCATTGGTAGGTGGTTGCTAGTCATTCAGTGATCACCAAGCACCTACTATGTACCAGGTACTTAATGATACAGGGTGACAAATGGTCTGGGTAGTGTATACATCTTGTAAATGTCTTAGTATGCTCAGAGCCTAAAGATAAGGATCTCTAAGTTGTGCCCAAGATTGGCCCTATAGCTGGTATGTGATAGAAATTGAGTGGAAGGCTGGGAGGGGGCTGAATTTTACATACCCATATATACACAATAGATACAGAGATCTATAAACATGGACTTCTATATATAATCCTCAAATTGTTATTACAATCACAGTTATTCTAGTAGCCACTTCTTGGAGTATCCAGCTCAAAATTAAATTCCCCTTCTATGGCTCCTATGATCAGCATCCAGAGCTCTATGTGCCCTACCTGAGTCTCTTGGGCAGGACAGATTGTTTAGGGGTAGACACTGACCCAAGTGAGCAAATCTGTTTCTCACCCTTGGCAATTTGGACAAAAACAGAGTCAAGGAAACCACATAGCTGATTTTCACTCATGTCAGACAGTGCTCTGCAGGTCCCTGAACTGCTGCAGAGAGGTCCAAAATTGCCTTGGTTAATTGTACTCTTATGTATTGGTTTTCCAACCCTACTGTGGTTCCGTAAGATATACCACCCTGCTTTTTCATTTATTTTGTTTTCCTTTGATTTCTTTTCATTTTAATTAAACTTCTTACACTGGTTTTTGTTACTTACAACCAAACAGCCTTAACAGATATATTGCAAGACCCAGAGCAAACAGACCCAGTGAGCAGCATGCCTTACAAATGGAGCTCTAGGCAGTCCTATTTCCCTCTGCATAGACAGTATCAGATTCCAGAGCGCTTTCTGCAATTCCCATTAGGCTCACTGAAATACAAACCTTCACAAAGATGGATCTGTCACCAGATAGAGCCATTTCAAGAAGGTTTCAATATTGATGTCCTGAAAAGGTCTCATTAGGAAGTTATCTTGGCAATAAAGTAGTTGCAGGGTACAGACTCTGAGCACATCTGTATTGAGATGGTAATGGTGCCCTGGGCTGTTCTGCATCATGTTGGTACCTCCTACCTTGGCTGGGGCTTACTGACCTAGGTGTGAACAATCTGCTGTTATCACATATATGGTAGGTGTATCATGCAGGGACTGCAGAAGTTTCTGAGAGAAGGGCAGTATGGTGAGTGAGAAAGCTGGGCCCAGAGCCAAGAGACCTGAGTTCTAGGGCTAGCCTGACAAGCTGAGTGACTTTGGGTAACTTCACAGATGGCTTTTAAATTACTGAGTCTATACTGGACACAGGTCACACACTAAGGGGAGATTGCATATGGGAGGAATAGGGAAAGGGAAGGAAACCTAAAACTTGAATGTGGTTGATGTGCTCCCTGTATAGAAGTGAATATAGTAATCTTAAACTGACAGAGGCCATTATGGGGAGGGGACTATGAAGTAGTGAAGAAGTCTGGTAGAGATGAACCAATATGGGTTGTAATACACATATGCATGGCAATAACACTAAGAATCTCTGTATAGCAATCTTCACCTCAAACTAGCAAAAGTGCTATGTCTTTCTTATTATCTCTTATGTTTTCTCTTCAACAAAATCAGAGAAAAAGAGGGCAGAACAGGTTCTTCCAAGAAGCAGGGGTAGGGAGGTGGGAGGGTGTAGGTGGCCCAAATAATGTGTGCACATGTAAGTAAATGTAAAAATGATAAAATAAAAAAAAATAAATTGCCAAGACTAGATTATTAAAGAGGAAGCTTTTGGAAGGCATTCTGGGGGAGTGGTGGTCAGAAAAACCTGGCTTCCAGCTCTGACCCCACCACAGCTGTTGTCTTGGGCAAGACAGAGTTCACCCACTCATAGAATATACTGGCGAGGGAAAGCAGCACTGTGCCGGGAAGTGCTTGGTGCACTGCCTTGCACCTATCAGGCTCTGAGCACCTGATGGCTGCTGCCTGCGATGGTTCACTTTATGTGTCAACTGAGATGGGTTTCGGTTCCCAGTTGCTTGGCCAAACATTAGTCTTGATGTTTCTGTGAAGAGGCTTGGTAGTTACAATTAATATGTACAAGTGGCTTATTTTAAGGGAAGGAGATTATCCTTGATAATTTGATCAATTTTGCTCTTAAGAGACTTAAGAGCAAAACCTGAGATTTCTTCAGGATTCTGCCTTAGGACAGTCACAGAGAGATTCTGTCTGAGTCTCTAGCTTATAGGCCTGCACTATGGAATTTCAGGCTTTTCAATCCCCACAACTGTATGATCCAGTTATTTAAAAATCTATCTATCTACCTACCTACCTACCTACCTATCTCTATAAATCTCTATGTCTCCTGTTTCTCTGGAGAACCCCAGCTGATCCATTTCCCTTGCTTCTTGACCCAGACCCTTGCAAAAATGTTCACAAACCTACAACAATGATTTGGGCTGAAGAATTTGTGGGTACCTACCTAAGTGATCAAGGACTCTGCTGATACAATGGAGAGCACTGCAAATACAAGTGTCTCAGAGCCAGACAGCACCAGCTTGAAAACCTCCCTGCCCTTCCTCTGGCCTTGGGCACACTGCACCCCCTCTCCTACTCACAAGTTCCCTATCTGTAAGTGGAGACAGCAATGCTGTCTCTTCTTTCCCAGTTCTAGAGCCTAATGCAGTGCCTGGCTTGGAATAACTGGTTCACAAATGGGTCCCCTTCCCCTTCCAGTGTTCAGCTTACTGTGTGGGTCCATAGCAAGAGAATGGGAGAGTATGGAAGATTCAGGGAAGGCAACATATTGCTTCCAGCTAGAAAAGATTTCTGGCTTGCCAGCCTGTTTGTCTATGGCAGCAGGGAGTGTTAGATCTTAGTCTCCAGCCAGTGCTCCAAGGCCTTCATGTCAAAACCAATTCAGGAGTTCAGAGTAAATTCACCTCTTCCAGTCTGATGGAGCTGACCAGCAGAAAAACACTGAGCTGGGTAGAGCTTATTTTTCAAGTCTCCAGTCTTCTCATCTGCATCTCATTTCTCCTTATCCCTTCCTCTTAATTCACTCAAGGAGTTCCTACCCATTGTGCTCCCATCTGGTATAAATGGTGAGCAGGAGAGGGAACGGGGCTGAGTAGTGAAGCTTCCTATGCCCATTGAGGGGGTGGAGGAGGTGGAGACTAGGCTCTCACGGTGCTCAACATATGCCAAAGGAAAAACAGGAGAGGGTGACCATTAGCTAGATGGGCTTCCCAGTGCTCAGAATTACCAGGCCCCAAACTGAACCTGGCAGGTGATTACACACACAGCTCCCTCCCTCTGTCTGTCTTTTTAACCCTATCCTTTGCCTTAGAGGCAGGTGTCTGTAACCAGGGAAACAGCCCAGGTTCCTGGCATGAGGAGATTAAGGAAATTGTCTCAGAAGAAACAAGGAGCAGCCAGGTTCTACACTGTTCTTGTGACATCACCTCCAACTTGTCACAGTGGGGAAAAGGAGGCTCTAGACCCCAGCTGCTTGGCTGGCATCTGGGTAATTACTTGCTGTCTTTGTTCTGTAGATTTTGTTTCTGAGATGGGGATGGTAATAACAGCATTAATCTCTGCAGGTGTTTGTGAGGACCACATGAGACCATACTTGAGAAATGCTTAAACAGTGTCTGGCAGATAATACATACTCAGTGTGTATGGGCCATTGGTTGCTTCCCATTTTCCTATTCTTGCACTGGGTCACAATGCCAATACCAGTACTGACTCTGCCCTTCTGACCAACAGGTCCAGACAAGAGCTAGTTTTAATATATTGTTCTCATTTATTGCTCACTCATTCTGCAATGTGCCAGGTCCTATGATAGCACAAATTCCCGTCCTTGTGGAACGTACGTATTAGTGAGGGAGTCAGACAACAAGCTAATTGGTGACTCACAATAGCATGGTAGAAAGTGAGAACTAGTAGGAGAGAACATAGCTATGCAGTGAGCTTAGGAATGTCAGAGGTGGGGAATGGGTTAGGATGAAATAAGGTGGTCAGGGGAGGCCTCAGGAGGAAGGGGCTATTTTGCTGCATACTTAGAGTAGGTGTGGAAGCAGATCATGTGGCTATCTGGGGTAAGAGTTTTCCAGGCTAAGCAAACATCCAGTGCAAAGGCACCAACCTAAGGTGTTTGTCTAAGAAGGCTGGTATGACCAATACGGAATGAGGCACAGAAACAGAACCCAGACACGGGGGCAGAAGGGATGTGGTATGGAGGGTTGCAGGGTCTTGTAGGCTCCTAAAGGTTGTGGTAGGCAGAAGACTACTCCATCCCAAGATGCCCACGTCCTAATCCAGAAATCTGTGAACGTATCACCTCACACTGCACAGACCTTGCAGATGTAGTTAGATTAAGGCTACTGCAAAGGGAAGAATATTCTAGATTATAGGAGTGGGCCTAATGGAGTCACAAGGGTCCTCATAAGTGGGAGGCAGGAAGGTCAGAGTTAGAGGAGATGAGATGAAGAAAGCAGAGGTGGGAGGGATGCAGCCACGAGCCACGGAATATGGGTAGCCTCTAGAAGGTGGAAAACAAATCTTCCTCAAGAGCCTCCAGAAAGAATGTGGCCCTGCTGGCCCATAAGCCTCATATGGCTTCACAGGGGAGGAACTAAGTAAGTCCCCATGACCAACACCTATCCCTTTCACTAGGAGCTGGGAGAAAGAACCCATGTTTTCCAATTACACCCCCTAGGAGTTTCCCAGTGGTCAGAACTTGCTGGAAAATGGGATTCGAGATATTTGCCAGTTTTCACCAAAGGATTCACTACCTAATCCTCATCTTTCTACTCTTATACACTCTTCTCAGCACTCCCTGAGAGATTCTTTCTCATTTCCTGGTGTTGGATCAGTAGCTATTGCAAACCCACCTCAATGACATCTTTAGGAAATAAAATTAGGGAAACAATCCACTCTGGAGGTCAGGAAAAGGGGGATAGAAGGTCACACTTAAGCAGGAACAAATGGTTTTGAAATGATCTCCTCTTCGGGTCTGTATCGGGGGACAACCTTAAAGAGCTAGGGGACAGGCCAGTCCTGTGAGTGAGTGGTGGGGGCTGCAGGGTAGGGTGCAAGCAGGATGGTCCAATGGCAGTAGATGCAAGGATACGCCGGGGAGCCCATGCCCAGCACAAAACTGGGGGCAGAGGAGGAGGAGATGCTCTTCCATTTCAGCTGCATTGCTGCCATCTTGGAGTAAAGCCATATATTCAGATGTTTCCAGAGTAGTCGACTCAAGTGACTTTCAACACTGTGGGCTGGATGTCTCCCATGGGATGCTACTTTGAAAGGTAGGCTGATCCATAAGACAAAGAGCGTGATCTCTTGAATGAGATCATACAGATTCTATCTGGACTCCACCACTTTAGTAATTGTGTAATCGTGGGCAATTTTCTTATCTCTCTCGGCTTTTGTTTCCTTATCTTTATAATAACAGATACTCTGTGGGCTTGGTTATTCAGAGAACTAAGTAAGATAATATACTCTCTAGCTAATGAATATTACTGAAGTCAGACACTCAGACATTGGGTAGAGTTGAAGGAACAGATATGATGTAGGGAGGGAGGTAGAGAGAAGCCAGGGCTCTCTGGGTGCACACTAATGGAGGGCTCCAGAACTGTGTTCTGATCAGGAAACAGGAATTTGCCTGACAGGAGTGTTCTAGGCATTTGCAAAACTCTGGCAATAAGACAGTATACAGCATTTGGGAGAAATGATTTTCTCAGAGCATGCCAGCTATACTGTAGGTGGTCAACAAATGGTAATAAGTGCTCACGTGTATCCAGTAGCAAGCACTGTGCTCTTTATAGCATTGCTTCTTTAATCACTGCAGCCTGTAGCAGTGGTACTAGGACATGCAATTTACAGATGAAGACGTTAAAGCTCTGAGATGCTAGGCACATAAGTAATGTATGACAATTGTGAGTCACCATCATCATTAGATGATACTGGTAATCATGCTAGTCAATGGTAATCTCACCAGCTTAGAATGAAGTTGCAAAGGTTAGCAATCCAAGCTGATAATGCAGAGATGTAATCTTTCTGACCTTGCAACTGCAGCAATGAATATTGGGGTTCATGGGTCAAGGAGCTAGTGGGAGGGTGGTTAGAGAGGGATGGAGGGTGAAGGTATGGGGCTGAGGGCTGCATGGTTAGTTGCCTTAAATGTTGTCCACACAGTACGTCCTATCTTGGAGGAACTAACCAGCAGAGGCCACAAAACAAGCAGTACTGTGAGAGGAGGGACTCAGGCAGCAACCTCTGGGTATGCTGAGCCTCCTACCCCAGTTATGTCCTTCTTCACCACCTATAAACTCCTCCAATTCTTACTGTCTGCCTTTGACTCCATGGGTTTAACCAAGGTCAGCAATACTCTCTCACTGTCAAGTCTAACAGACTTTTTTAATTCTCAACTTCCTTTTCTTTGGGGGGAGGTGATACTTAGGTTTGAACTTAAGACCCAAGCACTCTACCACTTGAGTCATTCCCCCTGTCCTCAGCCCTTTTTGCTTTATTTTTCAGGTAGGTTTAGCTTTTGCCTGGGTCTGGTCTAGGAATGGTGATCCTCCTACTTCTGCTTTCCTTATAGCTGAGATTCTAGGTGTATACCATCATGCCAAGCTCTCTCATTTCTTGAGTCTGCATTTGGTTCTAAAGACCAGTGGCTTGTGTTAAGAAGTATTTGGTGGCAGCTTCTGTTGATTGTGGACTTCCCTATTAATTAATAGGGAATATTGCCTCTGTTCTTGGCCCAGGAACACCTTCCCAGAATTCTGAAAAGTACCCTGCTACTCTCTCTTACCTGGTGACTACTCTGAGCATCATCTCCTGATGGTGTTACCACTTGAGAATCTCCTGTTGCCCCTAGTCCTTGCATAGGGGTGGAGCAGGCTCCACCTTTACCCACACGAGTGCCTGCTCCCATAACAGAATTGCTTTCACTGACTTCTCTTGTGTGTTTGCAGTGAATGGCCAAGGTGACGCTGACAAGTGACAAACTGAAACCATGGGGCTGAAGGCAAGGGACTGCTGTCAGATGCAGGGAGAGATATCAGCTTGTCACTTCAGAGCCTGCATTTGCACAGCTGAGTTTCACAGCAGTGAATCTCACAGAGCCCATTGTTTAATCAAACCCCAGTGGTAAGGAACTCAGTGGTCCTCCTACAAGTTCCAAGAAACTACTGAGAAAGTCGTATCAAAAGGGGAGGGGGCAAGTGCCTGTTTCTGAAACCCCACAACGGCATCACTTTGCCTCTCAAACTTTGCGCACCTGGCCTCCTGACCTCTGCCACTGGTGGTGTCTCTCTGCACACCCCCCTTGATGACAGTCTTCATCTTGGGACTGGTTCATCCAAGACCATTTTGCTCACTGGCAATAACCTATCAGCCTGTCTGGGCTTGTGACCAGGGATAAGCCTCATTTATGGTAATGTTCCAACCCTAGCACAGTGCCAGGCACACAGTAGGCACTAAATAACTGTACAGGGAATTAGGAAATCTATCCGCACTTGTCATATGTGGGAGAGAGCATGGGTTGGGATATTTCTGCCATTTACATCTAAATGATCTTTGGGAAACCTTACCTTCTGGGTTTTCATCTTGTATAATGGGAACAAAAGCATGTATCCAATTAGGTTGTCATAGAACACATAACACTTGTCCAGAGCCTCTCACAATGCCTGCTTCCTGAGGGGTGTGTAGGGGTGATTGGTAAGATTGTTTCTTCTTCTTAGATACTTTCCAGGTGGCTATGCTCTTGTCCTCCTGTGATGTTCAGAAGGAGTGGATACGTGCAGTGGGTGATGCTGGCTTGAAGAGAAGCTGAGGCATGAGGCTGAGATTCACCTATAATACTCCGATTTCAGCTTATTCCTAGAAAAACACATGAGCCTGGTACAAACCAAACCAGTGAGCCAGTAGCTATGATAAGGAGCAAGCAGCATGTCTACAGCTCCAGGGCTAACCAACATTAAGAGGCAGAGGAAGGTATCTGAAGCATCTGTGCGAGAGAGTAAGCGAGCTGACAGTGAGAGACAGAATAACAGAGAGAGGGAGTGTGGGGGGTGGGTAAAGAGACATGGGGTGGGTCAGGATGTAAGGAGAATCACCGGAAACTGTGAGAAGCCTTGTCTCCTGCTGCCCCTCCCTTTAATGTGCCTAATTTCAACACTGTTAGATATATACGTGACGAGGGCAACGGCAAGTCACTGGAGCAGCATCTCTGAGGACTTACCACCTCTCTCAGGTGAGAATCCATAGGCAGGGAGGAAAGGAGCAGAACTGAGCTGTGCTTATTACTGTGCTGTTAAGTCTGGAAGCAGACCTCAGCACAGCCCTACCCTTGTTCTTTCTTCATATCCCCCTAAACATGTGAGATGGAGGCCAGGTAATAACGTTTGCTTGGATGCTATTAGAATTGTCTGGGAAATGAGTTCCTGGCAGCCAGGCTTCCATGAGGTGTGTGGGGACACAGCTGGGACTTACAAATGAGGAAGATAAGGCTGCCCACAGAGAGGGTAACTGTAAAATATACACATAATGGATGAGGTCAGATGTGTGTACAGTCATCTGCAGCAGGAGGGGATGTCAGGTCCTAGAAAGATTGGGGTGGCTCCTTAATTGATGGCTTTAACATACCCAGAGGGAGAACCTGTCAGTCAGAGATGGGTAAGTGAGAAAGAAAACCTAAGAATGAGCTTTTGGGAACAAATTTGAAAAACAATAAGATATCACAATAGCTAGTCTATGGAGAGCTTGACCACTGCCCAACTCTGTCTCTACTAGCACATGTAATTCTCAACATCCCTATTTAACGACCCCTTTGTCCCAATGTTTACTGTTGGTAACATGGCTAAACAGTGCGGACACTGAGTTAAACATGGGCTGTGGGTTATAGGACGGGTGGCTTGGAGGGCAGCCCCGGGGGGGCAACCAGCTGGATTCAGATCGTACATTCACAAGCCTGTACTCTTGAGCACGTGATGACTCTGCCCAGTTTTGTTCTCTGTGAGGCCTTTTGTGCTGTGGGTTTTGTAAGGATTGAATGGGTTATCTCTCACAGAGGTTCGTCCATGCATAGACCGCGGCTGGTAAATGCTGGCTGCAAGGATGGTTATGACATTATAATGAAGTTGAATGTAGGCACATCAGACGATTGGATCAACAAACAGGCCCAGCAGAGAACTCCTCTGGATGAGCCCAAGACAAGCCACATGCCCATTCGGTAATGCTGCGCCCTTGGGTGTAGGACTCGGCCTGAACATTCTCATCTGTAAAACCAACTGTGGTCAGGTTCCATGAAAAGATACCTGCTAAGGTGCTTGTAACAGTGCGTGGCATACAGTAAGTGCTCAATGAACATCAAATGTTATAGATCTAGCAGAATTAAAATGATGGATTAACCCCAGGAAATGCCACCTGGTTAGCATCTCTTGGCAGGCAGCCTGTCAGCCTTGCATGGTGCCTCTTCTACCTGGTTCACATTTACACACTCACTCAACAAGTATTTATAGAGCAGTCGTTATGTGCCAGGGAAAATGGGAAGGGAAGGCAGTTAGCTTTTCCCCTGGTAAGAACAGAATTATACTGATTTGTCATTCCTACTCATTGCATAGTATAGTCTCTGCCAGTGTGGCACATTTGTCCCCCAGAAAACAAACGCAGCAAGGAGAGTGGAGGCACTATAAGCTTCAGGCATTGATCAGAGATGAAGATTCTTGGGTGAAAGAGGCCACAAACCTACCCTGGTCTCATGGCTGTGAAACAGTCCAGCTGTCCCATCCCCAACGCCTCTATTATTCCAGAACTTCAACCACATCAACTGTTTCTGAGTCCCTTGAAAGTGCTCGACATCGCTTGCCTTTGGACCTGTCCATCTTCAAGTCTAATCTTAGCTAGCAGCTCTTTTTGAGGTCTGCGCTGCCTATCCACATCCAGTCATCTGCTGTTAGACTCACCTCCTGTATCTTTTATTTCCATTTCCATAATGATAATAACAGCAGCAATAACAGAAGCTGGTGCAGTTGGAGCGTAAACCTCGCAAGGGGCCATCGTGTCCACTGTTACAGCTCCAGTGCCTACAACAGTCCTCGCTGTGGTAGGCATGCAATGTGTACTCACAGAAAGAAGAATGTTCTGAACACTGCTAGGTGCTTTCCAGGTACTGTTACCTTAATCTTCCCAGCACTTTACGAAGAAGACACAGTATGATACCCATTTCCCAGATAAGGGAAGGGAGGGAGGTTAAGTACCATGGTCATGGCCAAGTAAATGCTGAGTAAGAAGTATAGATGTGGCCGGACTTTTGTTCAGGAATACATGCCGATAGGCCTGTGGAAAATGCATTTAGTACTGCTAATGTCCTGATCATCACAGGTTAGCCACACAGCACACTGTGAAGTGCCGGTGCTTTTCCTTCTTGACGCTGACTGGGAGCTGTGGTCTCTGCACCGCTCAGCATCAGGATAAAAAGGATCGTACTGTATATTGCTAGCCTGGGAAAAGATCGAAGTGTAAAGTTTGAAGTTACGTTTCTACTGAAAACCATTCATGCATCATTGTAAAGATGAGAAAACGTCAATCAATTCATCATAGGTCCATTTCTGTCTATTTCTTATTTCGGTATGAGAAGAAATTGAGATGGTTCCCTGAAGCTACCTGGCTATAGTAAAGGTGGCAGTGTGTCTGCAAGGTGAGGGCTTGGGGAGGAGACCTGGCAAAGAAGTGTTTTGGATATACCATGTGACGGAAAATTAACTCCTGTGGAGCATCTGCTATGACCCTGCAAGAAGCTATTTTTAGCCCCTTTTTTAACCAATGAAAAGGAGGGTTGAGGAGATGGAACAAGAGTCTGCAGGTAATACACTTGATATGTACTGTTGATCTTAGGCTCAAAGGAAGGTCTGTGTGACTCCAGTCATGTCCCACAGAACTCCACTCAACATTTCTGCAGTCCAGAAATGTGCATGTATGAGCTCATTTGTTAGCAGACACAGGTGGAGGGGCGGGAGAGATTTCAGTGAAACTCTGCAGCTATGTCCATGCATAGAACTGATTTCATTATTTTTCAATTGCACTGTTTGTTTTTGCTGTAATACTAGCTGGTTGCTAAGCAACCGCTCAGAGAGCTACAATGCTGAACTTTTTTTGGAAACTAAGGAGAACCTGGAGAGCGGCGATATGAGTAAGTGTCTGGGTACAAGCAGAGGGCTGCCAGTCAGCCTGCTTTGGTATTTTGTGGTTATAGAGTGGCCTGGCACCTTTTGAGGAGAGAGCAGGCTGTGCAGATGGAAGGCCACCTTCTCCTCTCATGGGACTACTTGACTTGCCCGGGGCCTCGGTTTGGCCTTGGTTTGCTCACCTCCTAGAGACGTGTGAAGAATAGAAGTGATAGACACAGGATTTCTGGCATGTGATAAGGGTCCTAGACATTGTAACTGTCATCTTTTCTACTAATAGTATTTTAATGGAGCTTGGGTACCACATTTCATTAGCTACTGATGCTAAAGAAGTCAGGCTCTACTAGGGTTGCTGGTCTTGTTGGGCTCCACAGATATGACAGCCTCAACCTCATCCTAAATGGTTTAACACTGGTCATGTGGTATATCCATGGACAATGTGTGGATCAGAAACAGATCCCCATTACTCACTAGACAGACTTCTCTCTAAGCTAATGGCAAGTTGATACAGTTGTTTTTGTACAAAAAGGCTAGTACATGCTTCTGTAGGGCTCCTTATTGGTTCTCAAAATTCTGGTTTCCAGGAATTATCTACATCAGAGTTTACAAACTGGTAATCTGGGAGTGGGGCAGGTGGAAAAATTCAATGCAGCCTAGATATGTGTTTGGTTTGGCTCAGTAGCATAAAAAAATCTTAAATTAGTTGCTAATACTAAATATATATAATATCTTGTATGAAAATCCAGACTCCCAAATCTTCTGGGAGAACTGAACTGGGGAGACATCACTCCTAGATGGGACTGTGGTCTCTCTACTGAATTGTACTCAGCTCTCTTGGGCAAAGTCTGAGAAGTCAGTCATGGAATTTGAGGAGCAATGTGCAGTATTTCACACTCCCCCCAGAGGAACCATGCACAGTGACTACACCAAGCAAAATGGTAATTAAAAGAAATACCCGTTACTTCACCGTGAGTGAAGTCTTCAGTAGCATCTGCTAATGTCTTTGATCAATAAACCATAGGGGGGAATAGCACAGAAAAGTCTGCTTAGGCGTATTGTTTTAAAAACAGGATGCCCATCTGGTAAGGTCGTAAAATGAACCTTGGATGGGAACATAGAGCCACAGAATACTACAATGGGGTCAGTTCATGTTCAACTCATCAAACTGAAGGGCCAGCAGGTGCTCTTAGGACCAGCTGAGAAGTTGGAGGACTTGCAGGTGCAGTCCTGAAGCTTCTCTCTCCTTGGTCCAGGTCAAGGATGGACCTTAGCACCTATCTGTTCCTTCAGCAGCCTATTATCCCTCAAGCAGTCAATTTTCAGAAGCTGCAGGGATCAGACAGGGCTGATAGCTCCATTTGGCCACACGGGGGCGCCCTTGCCACACATACTGGAATTCTGCAGCCCCCATCTGGAGCTGTACCTGGGGGAAAATCTCCACCTCTGGAACTTAGTGGGACCGCGAATTCTGGTTCACAGTGCTCTGCAACACAGCACTTTCTCACCTCCATGACCGAGGGTCACGTGCTGGGGTCACTCACCCTATAGTTCTCAGAGGTGCTGGGGCTTCTCTTCACTCATGGAGGAAGGGATTGATACTATGCAACCCAACACACCCTGGAAGGAAACCAACCCAGAAGATGGACAATGAACACACAATGCCCTCCCTTGCTCTAAAGAGAGCAGGGTGTGGGGGAAGGGGTGTTTTGTGAAACCCATACTTTCACTGGTTAAAGACTCTTGGTGCTTTTAGAGGGAAGAAGGCAGGAAAGGAGAGGGAGAGAGACAGACAGATGGAAGAGGGGTGGCAAAGGAACAAGAGAAAAAGAAGTCAGATCCTGCCCTGCTTGAGGCAATGAAAAGTCCCAGATCACCTCCTAAGTGTGAAGCAGGATAGCCTGCAAATCTGGAGTCTGACAGACACCAGTTCAAATACTGCCACAAGCTTTCTGGACAGAAGCAGGGGATTCTGCTTCTATGAGTCTACTATTCCCTGCTGGAAAATGGGACAGCTATGCTTTCTCTTGGAGCTTGATGTGTGGTTCCAGTGGAATAAGATGTGTAAGCCACCTCTGATGATACCTGGATCCAGGCAAGCACTCTTTTGGTTGTAGACATAACTCATGCTGACAATAACAGGAGATAAAGGAAGAGCATTTAAAAATGTTGTTGGATCATTTATACCTTGTGACTTTAGTGTATGATGGGACCTTTGGGCTATATTAATTCTAGTCCCTTTCAATTCACACTGTTTATTATGCCACTCCCAATACAACCATCCTGCCTTCCGTCAGTGGAATGCTTTCGCCAGCCCCTGCAGAGAGAGTTACAGGACAATGGAGGTCCACAGAGACAGTCTCAGGTGATTGGACACTTGGATCTGGAGTTGGGACAGGCTATGTCTGACCCCAGCTCTCCTTTCACTAGTCTATGACTTGGCCCAGCAGCTTCATGTCCCTTTCCTGCCACTTTCCATTTGGAAAATGAAGACAACAATATGATCCTTGGCAGCGAATGTGTGGGGAGGGAATAGAATTCTGCTTGTCAAGCATTCAGAAGTTTCTGGCACACAGCAAGTACTTCAATACAGGTTAGGCAAGTTCTTACTTTGATTTGTTTCAAAGTATAGCCAGTGGTCTTTTCCAAACGGTTACAGGAAGTCTGTCTGTTCCAGGTTTGGAAGAGGGATGGTATGTTTTCATAGATGCTGTGACTAGAAGACTAAAGGGTGTTTCCTAGAGCACAGTCCGTTCATCAGGATCGCCTACCACAACTTCCCAGCATGAGGGCAGGAGCTCTGCCTCTGGGTAGACTTGGGACGTCCTTTCTCCTTTCTAGGTCTTGGCTGCCCCATTATACACGAAAAGTGTTGGTCTACAGGGTGGTCCTGAGGGGCTTCTTGTCTGGTACCACATGACTGTGCCTTCCAGCTTGAAGAACAGCAGTATTTGGGTCCCCGGGGTCCTTACCTGAGGTACTCATAGAGCCCGTACATGGGCAGGAAGTCGATGTCCGACAGGAACATATAGGGAGTGCCGATGTGTTTCATGGCCACGTTGCGCAGGAGGTTCACAGGGTAGAACTGGCCCTCCTTGTACACGATGTGGTAGCCCACATTGTGACGGCTCATGAGCACCTCGGAGCCCTGGGCATAACGGAGGAACTGCTGGGCCTCAGCGTCCGACAGGTAAAGGGCCAGGCTGATGGGCCCTTCCCAGTGTTTGCAGATGGCCTCAAGCATCTGGAGTCTGGAAGAGAAGGGAAGGCAGCGTGTGTGACTCAGGACCCATCTCTGAGTTGCCTGCCAGACCACCTGTGGGCCTCTGACTCCATTAGCCAACCAACTGCAAATCCAAATCCCTCTCTAAATTCACTCAGTGCTTTTACCTATAAAATGGGCATTAAAAACACTTACCTTGCTGATTCTAGTCTGTCTGCTTCCAACTGAACATATGCTATACAGTCATATCCCACTACAAGCCTCAGACTTCTCAGTGGTGCTATTGTTTGGATGTCATTTGTCTGTCAAAGTTTCATGTGCAGGAAGCCTGGTCCCCAGCATGGTGGTGTTGAGGTGGTGGAACCTTTAAGAGATGGGGCCTAGTGGAAGGTGGTTAGGTCACTGGGGGTGCCACCCTTTGGAGGGATTAATGTAGTTCTTGTGGGACCTCAGTGAGTTCTCAAGAGAGTGGGTTTAACAAAAAACAAGCCTGATCCTTGAATCCTTGGGCATCCTGTCTCACTAAGGGATTTCTCCCTCTTCTGCATGTAAGCGTTTCTCTTCCTGCATCTCTGCCATGTTTAATTCAGCCCAGGGGGCCCTCACCAGAGATTGAACAATGGGGTTTACCCAATCTTGGTCTTATAGCCTGTAAAAGTTTTCCTTATAAGTATGCAGCCTCACTCAGGTATTTTGTTATTGCAATAGGAACCAGACCAATAGAAATGGTGTGGGGTGAGCACGTGTGTAATGACAGTAAATGATCTAAAGATTCTAGTGCTGTCCATACTCCTGTTCTTTCTCATGAAAGATATAACACAGCTTTATTGATCTCCTCAACTTCAGTGACCAATGAGGGCCCTGACTTCCAAGGAGGATTAAAACAAGCAGTAACAACAAGAGAAATAACAACTATAATTATGGATGCATTCACGTGTGCCAGGAACCTTTCAGAATTCTCCCAGCACTCAGAGCACTGTCACGCTCCCCAATTTCCAGATAAAGGAATTGAGGCACCCACTTTGATTCTTGGATTTATCAATCAGCATGTATAGACAGGTACCTTGAGGGTGCTTTAGAGTTGGCAATAAATAAACAGTGTATCTGGCAAAGGGAACAGAGAAACATATGAATGTTGGGAACAAAAGTGTACCTGGGATGGTACAGTGTTCAATTTTCAGAGCACTTACTGACCCAGGGTCTTGGCCAACTTTGCAAGGTTACTTAGAAGACTGAGCCAAGGGGAGTAGGGAGGAGGAAAGAACAGAGCCTAGTGAAAAGACAAAAGGTACTTCCAATAGGGAGGCTTCTGCAAAATGATTTGACAAGAAATCTATAAAGATATTTTTTTCAGAGGCATCAGAAGTGCCTGGTACATAAAATCTATGGTTAAGAAACAGCAAAAGCCTATTTCAATTTTTTTTTTTTCCCTTTCCCAGCAAGAGGTATATAATCAACAGACTCCTGGTCAGAATGCCCGCTTTATTTGGACAGTTACCAGGAAATAGATTCCATGCTTCTAAACAAAAGAAACAGGCCCATCATCTCCTTTCAAAAGGCTTCCTCCATGGACCTCCAGAGTTTTCTTTCAGTAATTCTGTGAATTGGTGTTGCCCTCTTCTGCCTCCATTTCTCATCCTTTACAAGGCCTGCTAACCACAATGGCCAAAGCCACTTTTTAAAGGCACCACATTCTATCGGATGCCTATTCTCACTGGAGATGGCGTTCAGCCTCTGCTGGCCTTGCTTTTTCCTAGAGTCTGAGGATACAGGGTTTTGAATGACCTCTCCCCACCCCCTGCACCTCAGTTCCATCTTCTGTATAATGGTGGGACAGAGGAACTCTACACTTTGAGAGTCATTTGTACAAACCCACTCAGAGTAGCAGAGAAAGAGAAAGAATAATTTCTTGTATGTGGACATGAGATCTGCCAGAGGAAGTGGGAGGCAGGAGGTGGGATTTACTGGGCACAGAGAGAGGGCAGCTTGGCTTTGGATTCTTCCGTTGACTTGGGTTTTGACTCTGCGTTTTCCAGACAGGGAGCAAACCCCATCTGGCACAGCTCTTCTTCCAAGTTCTGCTAAGAGTTTAGTGTGAAAACAGACAAAGTACATAAAGTTCTCAGCAGAAAGGTGCTGTGAATGTGAAAACTCATTGGAGCTTTACAGGAAATGGTGCCAGATGTTGTTCTGTGGAGCCTCAGCAAGTGAGAATGAAGGGTGATGCAAACCATTTCTGTGTTTATGTCACCAGCTCCAACCTTTTCAGTCTCTTCTTACGAACTGACCTCTTAGCTGGGACCCAAAGGGGACCTGAATAACAGCAGCAGCCTGAGGTTTCTAGCAGGGAAGAGGACACACAAAATGTGATAATAATATAATGAATCTCTTACACTTACCTTGCTGCTTGCCAGGTGTCAGCTATATTGGCTGTTACTACATTTACCATTCCTAGGGACTCTACACAATTGAGCTTCTCATCACCATTTTACAGGAGAGGAAACTCAAGGAGGTGAAGTGGCTTCTGCAAGCCACACAGCTGTAAAGAGAAGGAGGTAGGCTCATGCCCAGGTTGCCTGACCCCAAAGCCCAGGATCCATACCAATATTTGATATAGCTAGACTGGGTTAGGATGAGAATAATGACCCAAATCTCTTCCTCTTGTTGCCAGCTTCTCCAAATAAAAGTGTTAATTCTCTCTCTTCCTTCCCCTTCTTCAGTCCCTCCTGGAGTCTGCCTCAAAGGTCCACCACTCTCTTGTCCCACACAAGATGAGTGGGTGGGACACACATTCCTGAAGATGCATTCCTGTGCAGCTCTTGATGATGAAAAGTTCTGTGTGCCTCTTTCTTTGGTCTCCTAGATAGGAAGGCAGTGTACCTGGCACAGCAAGGACTGGGCCAATGAAGAATATTTCAAGAGACAAAGATCAATCCTGCAACCTCAGAACTGTTGGTGTGGAAAGAATCTTAAGAGATTTTTTTTTTCCGTCTGACTGTGCCATTTTTATGATGAAAGAAGAAGCTTCAGAGAGGGGGTGTGGTTTTTCAAAGAGCACAGAGTGAGCCAATGGAGGAGCTAAGTCTAGAAGTTCTGTCTCTTATTTCCACTTTCTCACAGTTCACTGCTGCTTCCTATTGCTGCAGGGAAAGCAAAGAAAGGCTCAGGACTTCTGGTATAGATGTAAAACAGGCAGGAGTTGATTCAGCGAGCCCCACTAAGACAGGAAGCCCTGTGTAGTTCTAATTTATGAAGGAAAGGCGGAGAGATGGCCAAGTCAGAAACCTTACAGACCAGGCTCAATGGAATTCTAGAACATTTGGGGGAACTACCCATGCAGAGGCAGATGGCCACTGGAGTGGGGAACTTAAGACTCAACAAGGCGGCCCAGATGCTCTCACCTGCACACAGCAGCAAGGCAGGTTGCACACTGGTGTTATCATGGCTTGTAGCTATGGGTTTTGGGTCACAGTCCTGGACTTAACCTGAGCTATCTCAGCAAACCAGGTAAGTGGTGATGGTTCTTTGAACTTCAACCTCCACATATGCACACTGAGGATAATGATTATGAAACAGCTACAAATCACCCCCCCCACTCGCTCTGTACTGTGTTAATACTCTTCCACACTGATTCTGGCCTGGCCATGTGACTTGCATTGTCCATGGGACATTAGCAAACGTGACATTAGCAGAGGCATTAAAAAGTGCTTAATGCTCTTAGAACCCTGTGACTGTCACCACTGAGCTACCTAACCTAGCTCAATGAAGAGCTTCATGGTCTAGGTGTCCCCATCAACCCCCAGAGGAGCTGCTTAGCTGACTGCAGACACGGGGATAGTCCCAGCTGAGCTTAACCCAAACTGCCCGTCCATGGAATAGTGAGCTCATCATGGTGGCTTCCCTACGCTGCTAAGACTCAGGATAGTTTGTTAAGCAGCAAGAGATAAATGATCAATTTTCTAACTTGGTTTGATATGAGATGATTGTATGAAGTGTCTGGCATTAAGCTAGGTATGCAGCTGGTACTTGGTAACTGACAGTTATAATTTTCTCTTTGGGTTCTATTCCTATCTCTCAGACATGCATTCATCCAACACACATTTATTATCTGTAATGTGCCAAGGATGCTAGGCAGACAAGGTTCCTGCACTTCTGGAGGTTGTATTCTAGTACTGGGAGGAGATTAAAAACAAAAACAAACTGAGATGAACTCAGACTATGGGCAAGAGAGGCAACAGGACAGGGAGACAGAATAGAGATAAGTGCTGGCCAGGGAAGGCCCTTCTGAAGAAGTGAAATTGAGACCTGGAACCTTTGTATGACTGTTGTCCTCTCCCAGATTCATATGCTGAAATTCCAACCCCCAAGGTAATGGCATTAGGAGGTGAGGTTTTTGGGAGCTAAGTAGGTCGTGAAGACAGAGCCTTGTAATATCTTTATAAAAAGGACCCCAGAGAGCTCCCTCACCCCATACATCATATGGGGACAGAGTAAGAAGACAGACCTCTAATGAACCAGGAAGCAGGAAGAGGGTCCTCACCAGACCCTGTATCTGCCAGCAAGCAACTCGATCATGTACTTTCCAGTCTCCAGAATTGTGAGAAAGAAGCCACTCAGCACATGGGACTTTGTTACAGCAGCCAGAATAGAGTAAGAAACCTAGCTAGAAGGCAGGATCTGTTTTAGGGAAAGTCTGGGGAAATGATTCCCGATTCTCAACAAGTACAACAGCACTGGAGTAAAAAAGGAACATAGTGTGGTAAAGCAAGAAGCAGGACCAGAGGACAGCACGTGGGGAGAAAGAATTATTTTCACTCTCCAGAACTGGGCTGGCTGGTGCTTTCAAATGCAATCATGCCCAGGAGGGTTAATTAAAGCAAATTTCTGGGACTGTGGAGTTTCTAGGTGGGGGGCCAAGGATTTGTATTTCAGGTTCTCTCTCCTATGCTTGCAGAAAGCAAAGCAGACCCATCAGTCACACGATGCCTATAACTACAGTCAGTTTTGTGACATCTTTGTCAAAGGGACATTGGAGAACAAGTTTCTCCCTTGCCAGCTGTCAGAGAATGGGATGCAATACCACCCTACTTGAGCAGCCCCCTCTGTCCTTCTAACCATTCCCATTCTCTGGTAGGATGGTTGCGAAGGATCCCAAGTGGCTGAGAGATGTATACTTGCTGGTTCCACATCTGTAGCTGGTGACACTCATTCTTTCTGAATGGAATTCCGGAGGGAGAGGCACAGGGGCCCGCAGGTCTGCTCCCCTAATTCACTGTGGCATTCACGTAGGGCCTACTTCTGACTTAAAGGTTTACAAACACATCCAAAGTGTTTCTTAAATTAAAAATCAATCCAGCAGGCACCAGTCAGTGTGCTGCATCATAATTGGATGCATAGGATGGAGTGGAAGTGGCTGGAGGAATTTCTGCCTTCTGCATCTATTTATGGTGCCACCTTATAAGTTTTGATTGTGTCCTGCTTGGTATCTCTCACAGGAATCTAACAATTCCTTGGGTTCTCTGAGGTATTGTCTGTATGGCAATATTGTAACCATGCGTTAGGGGCTATCACAGGCCTGGTATGTTTGGGATGTGTGTGCTTTGAAGGGAAGGCCTCTGTGTTTAGTGTTGGCTGCAGATGGAAATGGGCCAGGACTTTCTACAAGTGGCTATAAGGGAAGGTCCTGCCAGATTTCCTGTGGCCCAGACTAGGAAGATCCTTCCAGCTGACAGTGGAAGGACAGGCTTGGTTTTGCTGTATGCTCCAGTTGGTAACAGGCATGCACCAAAGGATGGGTCTGAATTGTTAACCAAATGCATTTCCTCCTTCTGGTTTATAAGTCTCAGCCAGCATAATGGAGGTACAAAAATCATGAATGAATGTTCACATCTACTCTTTATCGGGTACTTTATATCCTCCTATTCTATAGGGTTCAGATAACAATCTGAGAACTTGACAGTATCATTGCCACTTCACAGTGAGACTCAAGAAGACTAAGGGTCTAGCTCAAACCCATACAGCTAGGAAGTAGTACAACTGGATTTTGAGTCCAGATCTGTTTGGTTTTTTCCTCCTTCTGCTTTCCTCTCTTACATGCCTACAGTGTACAGAATCCCAATACGGGTGTTCAGACCAAGCCATGCTTAGTGATGCCAAGCACATGCCAAGGGCTTTCACAGAGTCTCTCCCTTAATCACAAGCAGGACCCTCTGAGGGAATTTTCTTTCTTCTTCCTTTCCTCCCTTTCCCTTCCTCCCTTCCCCTTCCTCCCTTCCTTCTCTTTTGTGACAGTAATAGGGTTTGCATTCAGGGCTTTGTGCTTGCTCGGCAGGTGTTCTACCATTTGAGCCACTTTTTGCTCTGGTTATTTTGGAGATAGGGTCTTACTTTGTGCTTAGGTCAGCCTGGAACATGATCTATTTTAAGCTTCCCTCCTTAGCTGGTGAAAGGCATGTGCCACAACACCCAGCTTTTGGTTGAGGTGTCTCGCAAACTTTTTTGGCCTGGGCTGGCTTTGAATTGTGAAACTCTCAATCTCAGCCTCCCAAGCAGCTAGGATTATAGGAGTGAGCCACTGGAGAACAGCTTCTGAGGGAAGTATTTGTAACCCTATTTTACAGGAGATAAGGAAAGTCAAGGATGTTAAGTGACTTGCCAAAATCACCAGCTGAGGACAGTAGGGGTGGGTGGGATTTGAACCACAGCTCTTTGTCTTTAGATGTAGCTACCATCTTCTCACCCAGTATCACACAGGTTAAGATTTTGGTGCCTGCGGAGTATACATCAGGGATAAGTCCTGGGCCCAGGTTCTTTCATTTCATCTTTACAACTTTAGGGATAATTAGGATAATGATGTCATTATTATCTCCATATTACAGATAAGAACACTGAGGCTTAGAGAGGTGAAGAGAGTTGTTGAAAAGCCAAGTGAAGAAACGCAAGAGCCACAAAGAACCTAGAGTATTTGATCCAGGAAGCGAGTCTTGTGCAGTGTTACTTTTTACTCTGATTAGAAAGTATGCTAATTTCTTTGCTAGCCACTGTCCACTAATCTTGATTTAGAATGTCTTATTGGTGAGTAATTGACTGAATGATTGGGAGGTGTGGATGTCACAGAGGAGAACCAATGCTGCTTGGAGTGACAGCAGCTGAGTTTACATGGAACTCACTCACCTGTGCAGGCCACAGTCCTGAGCCTCAGGGATATGCTGACCCTCAGGGAAGGGTCTGAGTGTAGTCATGCTGCCTGGGGGCCAGGAGACCATCTAGACCATTGATTAGGACTCACATGGAGAAGTAGGTCTTAGGTGTTGTGGAGGGGAGGCGGGGAAGAACAGGTGGGAAGAGAGGGCTGGTATGGCAGTGACTTACTGATGAGCTGCATGGTTGGCAGTAATGGAGAGAAGGCTGGGCAGTCAAACCAGAGAGTGAGGGAGAAGTCAAAGGAGCATGAGAAAGTTAAGGGTGCTCTAGGACACTGGTCTAGGTCAAATCCCTACAGAGCCTCACTGAGTGCTTGACATATTTAAGCCAGAAAGGTGGCTGCCTAGGGCCTCTGTAATCCAGCCCCTGCCTACCTAGTCAGGTCCCTTTGCCCTCCTCTTCCCTACTTCTGTGCCTTAAACTCTAACCACACTTGGCTATGGTCTGCAGTGGGCCTGCTGTCCTTTCTGTCCATGGGCTGTATCTTGGAGAGCCAGCTTTCTCTACTTCTGTGTCTTCTATTCTCAGTCTGTGCAGCTTTTGACTCAGTTCAGTGACAGGCTCATTCCCTGTCATGAGTCCTTTTCTTGTACTCCAGGTCTCTACAGAAGTGTCCCTCTCAGAGAGACTTCCCCTGACCACATTATCTTTAGATAATGGGCACTGGTTATATTGCCCAGTTCCTTCAAAGCACTTGCTGTAATTGTAATTTGATTTAATTGTCTATTGCAGCTTATACCATTTGCCTTAGCTGCACACTGCAAGCTTAAAACAAAACAATGGGAAGTTCTCCACCCACAAAAAGTCTTATGTAACTGGTTTGCCATGAAGTCTGGACATAAATTTGTTTTAAAAGCTCTCCAGGTGATTCAATGTGTCCCCAGCCAAGATTGAGAATCAATGCATCAGGCTGTAAACTGCAGAAGGACCGGGCTTGTGTCAGTCCTGCTAGAAATGTTCCATGAATGTTGCATCAAGACATGGATGAAGAAAAGAAATGGCGACTGTCCTGGGGCCATGGGGACTCCAGTCTAGACATTGTCCCTTTGCTTTAAGATAAATCTCAGTAGGACACTACCTCTAAAGAATCAACCATCCCCCCTATGCTATCCTCAACCGACAGCTACAGCAGCATGAAGAACAACAGAAAGATGAGAGTCCCCAGCTGGCAGGTCTGGAAGGGGATGAGACCAAGCCTGACTTTGTCAGACTTCAATATCCTAAGCCTATGAGGCCATTGGTTATTCTCCATTTGACCCATAGGGCAAAAGGCAGCAGTGAGGAGACTGTGTGGCAGGTGGTCTCTCGGTCATACCTGTCCATGGAGAGCTGAGCAACCAGAGTGACGTCCGTGTTGTCAGCAGCGGGCTCATACTCATAGTGCAGGAAGTACAGGTGGGTGCGGTGGACGGTGAAACGTTCTCGCCGGAACTCGTAACACAGGTCGTCCTCATCAAGTTCTGACAGCTGCTTCTGGAGCTGCAAGGCAAGAGGAAAGGCTTGGGGACAGGAGGAAAGGCTCTGAGGGGCCAGGAGACTGCCCGTTGTCCTCTGCCTCTCCCGAGTTTATTACCTGTTGGGATGATGTTGATGATCTAACAAAGGCAGAGAGGATCACCATTTTAATTTACCTGTCAGATTTAATTTGATTTAAAAAAAGATGATCATGAAGAACAGGTGGTTCCCCACCTGAGCGATGAGCCCCCTCTAGCTAAGAAGCATGTGGTGCTCACTGGCAAATATACAACCTACCACCAGCACATCATGAACTGGCAAGAGTGTTTTTCCTGGAGACTTGGCATTTGTATATTCCAGTCTTTGTGTCAGGTGGTAGAAAGCAAAACCAAACACATCGACATTAACTTTACCTAAGTTTAATCAGAGTCTACATTTTTTCTCTTTTTTCCCCAAATTCTCTGAAAGTCTCACTTCATCAATCTGCTTGTTGAAGAAGTCTTTTAGCTCTATTTCTTCCTACCTCATCTGGTGAACAGAGCAGGAGAACCTACTACCAAGGAACTAAGGACTTTGCATGAGATACACAAGGACTGATATGTAGGTCTGCAGCTGCCCAGCCTACACTGGCCAGGCTGGCCTCAAATTCCTGATTCTCCTGCCTCAGCCTCCCGAGTGCTGGGGTTATAGTATGTACCACCATGCCTGGCCAGGAGGCAGAAATCTTGTTCCACTTACAATCTGTGCTAAATGACCCCTTTTGTCACCCCATTCAGGTTTTCTTGGTGACAATCATAGACTGCTTTCTCTGACCCGTCACCCAACACAGGCTGCACTTTTACCAGTGAACTTCCCTCCACATCTCCATGACTTTCTTCTGTGTCATGGTCTTCTCTTTCTACCATGCCCTCCCTTACTTTACCCCACTCTTCTCCACCTGGGAACCTTCTAGTTCCCGTTCAACATTCTAGACACAACTTCTCTGAGGCCTTTGTTGGCCCTCCCAGGTACAGATGGTCTATTTCTTCCTGAGAAAGAACCTCACTCCAATGCTCAATGATAGCACTTGCCAAGTTGGAGGGCAATTACTGAAGAGTAACTTCACCATGCCCAGTGCTCAAGATTCACATGTGGCAAGCATGAAAAACATTTGCTTTATATGAGCCAACTGTGATCACTGGGAAGTCTTGTACTCTCAATTTTTCTTTTGTGTCCTATAATTAGATGCATAGGTGACCAATAAGTCTATTCTTAATTATTTGCCCCAATATTTGCATTGAAGGGTCTCTGATGGTTGGAAACTTTTGGTGAGCAGACCAACATGCACGAGGCTCTCTCTGCACAGGTGCCAAGAGTGTGTGACTTCTCATCCTCTTCAGAGTCTACTGGGGAGGCACTGATAGCCTCACCTGAGAGCTGAGAAGACACCTTCAAGTTCCTGAGGTTGCACCTGTGTGTGTGCAGTCCATTACCATGCTGTCTCTCCAGGGAGGATGGTCATCTGGCCTCAGGTGAAGAAGAAGACAAAGGTCAGGGGTTAAGGTTTATTGGTTCTATCTCTCCCTCTCCTGCCTGGATGACCTAGGTGGGTGAATGGGTTATTAACCTTCCTGGGTTTAATGTCCTCAGTGGTAAAAAGGGGTCAGTTGTAGTAGCTGCAGGGGAGGAACGTAGGGGGTGGTGCATATGAAGAGTGCAGGGATAGGAATGAAGGGATGATACATTAGATATCTCCTATTGTCACAGCTGTTATGACATGAGTAGGAAAGGAGACACCTAAGCCCCTAGAGACACTTATAGACAAGGGCCTGGGGGTCAGGGTAGGACCAGCAAGGTGTCCTTCTGACTCATGAATAGCAGATTGCCAAATCCATCTCCTTGAGGAGCTCATAGACCATAAGGTCTAAGCAACTCCTTCCCTTTCTCATCCACATTGCGAAACAACAAAGACGATTATTCCCATTCAGAAAAGAAACACCTCAGAAGTTTTTGCAAGAGCAGGGTTGGTTTTTCCTTTCTTTGCTTTTGCTGTGTGTTTTTAATGTGTTGGCAAGGGTACATGGTTTCCAGATCCATGGGAGCATGTGGATGTGTGTGTGTAAACAAGAGCAAGCCCTTGCTGGTATAGAAACAGTTCTTTCTTTGGAGGCTCTGGACAAGTTGTTTGTCTTTAGCACATAAGAAAGAGCATTAGTGAGCAGACAGGAGTCATGCACAGGTATATGGGGGATTCTCCTTTCCTGTATACAAACAGGTATACACCCTTGAGTCAGGGATAGAGGATCCAAGGTAAATGGTTTCAGGCGTCACTGTCTAAAGAGCACCCACACACTGAGTTCCTGAGGAACCAAGCTGTGTCCCACTCAGCTTTGAAACCCTACGATCTATAACAACCAGAGCATCCTGTAAGTTCCACAAGCCTCTGCTGATGTCCTTGGCCACAGCATGTTAAGAAATGGAGCCATGACCAAGGAAAGTGTCCCCAGAACTACCAAAGAGCAGCTTACCCTAGCAGTGTTGGCCATCAGTGCTGGACATAAGTGGTCTCTGTCTGTGAACTTTGTGGTTCCAATAATGTGACTCAGTGGTACCCACATCCCATGCTCACTTGAGGCCATTGCTGTGCTTCAGGGGTAGGGTTTGGGGAATATCATTGTCTGGTCTGTCTACCGTATAGCTATTGTGGAAGTGCGTCAGGCATGCTGTGAGATATACCTATGAGCAGGAGTCTAAACCACCAGATGCTATCTGCCAGTATGAGTACTACCATTATCACCACCACTGTGGTGTGCATCTTTGCTCACCTGATATGGACAGCACATCTGTGTGTTAGGTGCAGTACTAAGGTTTTCAGGCACATCGATTTATTAGTTTAATCCTTTAGCACCCATCTCTTATATAGAGAAGGAAACTGAGGCTCAGTCTTTGGACCTCAAACCAGGGACATTTCATAATACAATTATTTCTTCCCCAGGACGAATGTGAGGATCAATGAGATAGCAGAAAATGCAATGTTCCATGAACAAAGTGGGGTATAAAATGGAATATACAGTATGATCCCAATATAGCAAAAACACAAAGGAAAGACACTAGAAAATAGATTGAAGGGAACATTACAAGGTTAACAAAGATTTTTTTTTCTCTGAGTGATGGATTTGAAGATAAATTTTATTGCTTCTTTATACTTTTTTGTAGTTAACTGATTCCCTGCAATTTTCTCAAATGAGCTAATGTGTGTAGGAGTGCTTTGTAAACTGTAAAGTGCTACACAAACCTAAGCAAAGTGATTATGATTGCATTACGTACCTTTTCAAATTCTAATGTAGGCTTGCTTATTGCTGACTGTGTGGTTGATGTTATCTCAAGAGGAAGCCACTAGCAGCTTAATCACTGCCTTCTTTCATCCAGGGAATGTATAATGTCTCTGGGGAGATACTGAGCTGGGAGAGGCACTTTTATTAACAGGTCCCAAACTGCACCCAGTTCTCCAGCCACAGGGGGAACACAGGGCTCCTGACAAGCAAGTCACAGAAACAAAAGATAGATTTCTTCTGAGATAAAATGCATTTGCTAAATTGCTTCTTTGGGCAGCCAGCTGAGGCACAGGGAGATTTAGACTCGGGGGAAAATGGCCCTTTAAACAGTTTGCATTTATTCCTTATCTCTGAGAATGATGGCATAGATTGACCTTTGAGCTGCCAGAAATGATGGCTGGGCATGCCTGGGGGTTCAGAGGGGTGGAAGAATGTCCCCAGTCTCTGTCCTAAGGGACTTCTATTCCCAGCTGGGCAAAGATACAGAGTGGAATTATGAGGATAACTGGAAACTAACACCTGATCTGTTTCCCACTCATTTTCTACTTGACCTTGAGCAAGTGCTGTCTCACTAGTAAGACAAAGAGTTTGGACTTCATAAAATAACCCCTAAAAATCAGCAGGTAATAATAAGCATCAGGCCTGGGAGGCACTCTTATTTAATCCTCACACCAGCCCCATCGGTTAGGGTCCCTTTCAAACCTGTCTTACCTGAAGATAGATGACATCTGAAAAGTTTAGCGTGTTGGTCAAGGTTATACTGTGAGAGAAGCAAACAGCTGAGATTCAAACCCAGGTATATTTCCTTTGAGTTCCTGTAGTAATCAAGACACTACAATGCCTAGTCAGCAGTCTTTGGGTTCTTTCTGGCTCTAAGCCTAGATGATTCTGTGGCTAGGCAGCAGAGGCCACTACTTTGGTAGTCCTTGGCAGAGTTACTTTTGCTCCCCTTCCTTTGCCTAGCATTCTAAATTCTAAAGAAAAGCCATGGCTTAGTGATTAAGATGTTAATTACTAAATAATCTTTCTTTAGATTTACAGAACCCAGAACATCTGGTGACCTTAAGAATGTGTAACACTCCCTCCTTATTCTTTGATTCTGTGCACCAACTAACACAAAGCATATACACTGCTGTGACTTTTAACTTTCGGAAAAGGTTTGTGACTAGCATCAGGAGGTCAAGACCAATTGTGATGTTCCAGAGGGGGAAAAGGAATGCCCCCTGAATGACAAAGTCTGTAGGTAGCCTTCCTACTCATTGTCAATTCACCTCCTTTCTCTCCCTAGAAAAGCCCTTCTGTGTACCAGAGTTCCCCAAGGCAGAGCTTTGAGAATGACAGCACCTTCCTTACAGGATAACATCTTCTAAGGGCCAGCCCTTGAATAAACCTGATTTCCTTCCCAACAACTCTGTTTATGGATATTGGCTTTCAAGAGGTAAGCAAATGGACTTGTGTCTGGCAACAGCTGTAATGAACTCTGCATACTTTCCTCAAGGTAGCAGGGAAATCCCATGTCACCAGTAAGTACATTCTCTCTTCCTGGACACACAGTTAGGCTTTATTTGCAGCTTTCTTGAAGTCAAGGGCAATACTGGCTGAGCCAGATTTATGGAATTTGGAAAGACTTGGACTAGCTTCATTCAGGCAAAATTCTCACTTTTCTTGGTTGATAGGTAGAGCAAAGGAATCTGCCAGGGCTTCAACAAGAGAGAAGGAGTTTAGGCCCTTGAGGCTGGAGAAGAGCCACCCACCACTCAGCAACACCCATTTGTACTTTTTATTTGGGGGGGGGGAGGCTGGTACTGGAGTTTGAACTCAGGGCCTCACGAATGCTAGGCAGGCATGCTACCACTTGAGCCACACCTCCAGCCATTTTTAGTGTTATTTTTGAGAGAGGGTCTTTCGAACTATTTGCCTGGGCTGGTTTCAAACCCTGATCCTTGCGATCTCTGCCTCCCTAGTAGCTAGGATTACAGGCCTGGCCCATTTGCACTTTTTGTGGGTAATTAACTTCCAGCATGTTGAGCTATGTTACAGCTTCTTATGCTACAGGTACACCTTAACTCTTCTAACTAGTAAGCAATGAAATCATAAAACAATGGCCCAAAGAGTCTCAGAGACTACTCATTTGTTTCTTCTTGAGGCTTCTGTGCTTCTAATATTGCCACAGACAAAATACTGGTGGTAAATTAACATTCAATAGTGTCAATTATACTTTCAACTTTCACATTTTAGAGGCTTTCATATCCGCTATTTCATTTGTCTTTCCCTAATACCTACATGAGACAGGTAGGACTGGCCTTACTGCCCTCAGCTGAACGAAAGGGAGAGAAAAGGCACACCAGGGATCAGCTAGAGAAGCTGGGGCTCCCTAACCCAGGGCTCTTCCTTAGGTTCTCCATGCTCAGTTAATTCATAAAAGCAGTTGAAGCATACAGCTAGAGGAAGATCACTAGCTCACTGATTGTCTGCTGTGTTAGACTTTTTGGTCACTGTGACAAAATACCTGAGCAAACAACTTAAGGGAGGAAGGATTTATTTTGGCTTACAGTTTCGGATGTTTCTGTCTGTCCATCATTGCAGGGAGGACTTGATGGAGCAAGCAGTTCAGGAAGAGGAAGGGGAAGGGGAAGGGGGAGGGGGAGAGGAAGGGGGAAGGGGAGAAGAAGGGGGAGGGGAGGGGGAAAAGGGAAGCAAGGGAAGCAGAGGGGAGGGGAGGGAAGGGAAGAGAATGACTGCATTAGCTGGCTTTCTCCTTTTTTTGCTCTTTTAAGACTGTGCAATCCACATTCAGGATGTCTTCCTCCTTCCCCCCCACAACCCCCAATCCTCTCTGGAAAGGCCTCTGAGACACACCCAGAGGTGTGCTTTACTAATCTCCTAGGCACTTCTCAATTCAATCAAGTTGACAATCAAGATTAACAATCATACCTGCTGTGCATGTTAATCAACAAGTTCCAGGAACTCAAAGGATTTTTTTTTTTTATTGAGGAAACAAGCCATGGTTGCTTTCATTCTTTTACAGGAAGGGAAGGCTGCACTTGGGTCTGTGCAGGGAGAGTCAGAAAGGATCTGTCTGGCTCTGACTTGACTTGGAGGAAACAGAGGAAAGGGCAAGGTCTCTTCTCTCTTGTACCAGTATTAATTCATCTATCACTCACAGTTAATAGGCTTTTATTCTATGCCAAGTCCTGTGCTAGGAATGGGCACAGAGCCTCAGTTTCTACATTGAAATTGATCTGGAGGGAGAGACAAAGCAGCAAGTCAGTAATTTTAACATGATATGATCATAACAAGAACACAAGTTGATGTAGGTGGGGGCAGGTGCTATGTGTCATGTCTTCTAATTCTCCGATCTGCCTGACCTTATTTACTTCTGAAATCTGTCAGGCAGGTCATTGTGATTCCATTTCAGAGATAAGGTAGTGGAGATTTAAGGAGACTGATCGCTTCAACTCCTAAGATTTTCACAGGGCAGTTTTGTCCAGAGAGCATGCATGTCTGGCATGACTAAGGGAGAAGTCACTCATGGGAGGAAGCATCAGCTCAAAGAAGGAGGGAGCAAGGTACTACAAAGAGTACCCGGCAAGTATGCATAGATTACCACCAGAGCTGAGGGGTCAACCAGGCAGCCAGGCCACAAGGGCAAGCCTGTCTCCTGACCCAGGGCTCCTCTTTCTTTTACTGCCTCTCTTAGCTTCCCAGGCCACAGTATGATCTTCCCATGAGGATGGCTGGTGAATATCCATGTGTGCTGTCCACCCTGAGCTCTGCTGCCCACTGCATGACTGAAGAGATTGTGGCATGTGGGTTGCACATGAGTGCAGTAATGCATTCAGGTTTTTCTCTGGGGTTTCTCTAGGATACAGCTGTTTCCACACAGCCATCTGTTCCTTGGCAGTGCAGTGTAGAATGACGCCATAAAGTGTTTATAGAATCTGTTTATATGTGTCTTATTTTTAACTTCTAATTGAGCCACTGTGATGCTGCCTTCTATTTCTCTGAATGGGCTTAGCATCAGAGGACATGGGACCATAAGCAGCTGGCCATCACATTTGTAGCAGAAGCTAAGCCTTCTTCATTTCAGAGATGCAGAGGGAGATCACAGAGTTGGGAAAGGAAGGGGACCCAGAAGCTTTCTTTTCCTCAACTCATGTTACAATAGCCACCTACAGTTGTTGAACACTACATACCTTAATCTGTCAGTTCTCTTAAAACAGTCTGAACAGTTATTTACCAGCCATTTTGCAAGTGAGAAAACTGAGGCTCCTGGAAAGATAAAGTTATACCCAAAGTTGCAGATCTAATTCAGGGTCAGATTTCTGGATTCCAAGTACAAAGACCTTTCTGGCACACTACAAACGCTTCAAGAAAATAACTTCTTACAGTTGATTTGTTCAATAAAATGTATTGAACATGAACCAGGTGACAGGTAGTCTTCTATAGGTATAAAGATATAATGATGAATAATCAACAAAATGAGTAAGTCATGAATTTATTGGCTGGTGATAAGTACTATGAAGAAAACAAGGGAAGGAGCCCCTAGAGACAGGGTGTGCTGGGGTAGGAGTGGTTTTATTTTAAATAAAGAAACCAATCAATGGTGAGTCAGTACTCAATATCAGTTCCTGCTCTAACACCAACCCGTTCTGTGACTTTAACTCTCTCAGCCTTCATTTCCTCCTGAATAAGCTAGACATAGCAATAATAACTGCCTTGAAGGGTGGTGAAAAGTAATCAAAATGATTTAAGTAAAACAAGTAGGAGAATCACCGAATGACTTGTGATGTTACTTCTAAATCTGTAGCTGTTTCCACTTGGGCAGCACAGCTCTGGTCTTGGGCCTTTACTGTGGGGCAGACTTGGATGCAAACGCAGGTCTTCTCACTTAGGAGCTGTGTGACTTTGAGCAAGCAACTCTGCTCTTTAGAGCTCTGGTTTATGTGAAATGTGACTCATAAGACCTCCCTCCCGTTGTGGGGAAGATTACAGCTGTATTTCCCTACTCTTTCCCTGCAGAAAATCTCCAATTCCCTGCAGAAAATCTCTGCTAGAAGAAAGCAGAGAAAGCTCTTAGAATAGCACAAAAAGCTAGAGTAATGCCACAGAGACTCTAGTGACTAATACCCAGTCCAGGGAAGCCCAGCAGGCTCTTATGCCTGCACTATTGCTAGGAGATTGATACTGATAAGGTGGAGTGTGGACTTGAGGGAAAATACAGGGCCTGGGCCCAGGTGGATAGAGGACAGTCATCTATCAGTGATGTCTGCTGTGGCCATGCGACAAGGAAGCTCTGATCTGCAGATGCTGATGGCTGCCTCCAATTCCATACAAATTCCAACCTTATTGGTATCCAGTCATTTTTTTCTTTTTGCACTTTTAAGTTGTCTGATATGTTTTGTAATTAGCTTTTAACAGAATGACAGATAATTCTCTTATCATTGAATAGCTCTAAATGAAATGCCTTTATGTGTTTTGCCTTTTTTTTTTTGGCTCCCTTTGGGAGGATGAAGAAGGAGGTGAATCCAGAAAGGGCTGTTCCTGGAGCTGATAAACTGAAAGTGACAGCTGTCAGAAAGGGCTCTGCAGAACTAGCAGCAAGTGGTCCCAGGCCATTTCCTGCTGGATAAACAGCATCCTCCTTCCTCCAGCAGCCCCTGGCCGTTCCGGCCTCCTCAGTACAACTTTATCATCACAAATTACAGAATGAGTTCAGTACACTTTAGCTACTAAAGGAAGGACATGCACTCTAGCAAGGTTCCAATCCAAATTGGTTAAAAGATCTATTTTAAAGGGTTTGTATTTAAAAAGCAGAGCTTCCCTCATGTGGAAACTCCCTTGAGTGGAGGAGAGTTTTCTTAATGAGAAAACCTCTTTGCACAGACTTGATGCTTAGGGAGGGCTGAGTATGTCAGGGTGACAAGTGGCAGGGAAGCATTTTCCATGCAATGCCAGGCTGTGCTGTTGGGGACAAGGGTGGCGTGTCCTTAGTTCCCATCACTCTGGAGGACAGGATTCAGATTAGTGGCTTTCTTACAGTGGGGATTTCTTACAGTTTCTCGGCAATACCACGAGCCCTTAGAGCTTGCCAACAGCAGAGGGAGCAGCTCTAGGAGTGGGGCACTCCCTGTCTTCACAGGAGTCCAGCAGAAGCCAGATGCAAACCTGTCAGGGATGCCAGAGAGGGCCTCTAGATGGGTGGAGGGAGAGAAGGTGCATGGTCACCCAGCTGTGGTCTGTGGCTACCCAGGGGTTCGAGGATATACTTGAAGGGTCATTGGTAAGGAATGATGAGTTCACATAAATTGTCTATGAAACACTGTGACAAAGGCACCACTGTCTCCACTTATCAGATGGCAAGCCTGAGACTCAGAGGATGATGGGACTTCTCTGAGGTCATGTGTCCATTAAATGAGCAATGCACTCCCCAGAGGGCTCACACCTTTATTATCATATAACAGTGCAGAAATGAACGGGGACAGCCCTTTATAGTTCTCACACTGCTGCAATTGAATCCCACCCCTGGCTCTCCCAGAATGCACCATGCTTGTGTTCACCTGCAGTCTCCTCTGGCTCCTTCCCACTAAGTCCACCCTCCAGATTCCTCACTCCTACAGCCTTCAAATCTCACCTCCAGGAAGGCTTCCCCATGTCCTTGGCACATGCTTGAACCTGTGTGCTCCATGACCATCCCATGCCTGTCTACTTCCCTTAGGAGACAGGCACCATAACAGCTGTGCTTGTTCTGCTCTCCTGTCCAGTCACTCAGCCTGTGGCCAGTCCGTGTTTGATGAGTCTCTGCTGGGTGGATGGATGAGTATGCCACAGGAGCTGGTTCCCATTTGGAACCTGAGGTCCAGGGAAGAGTGTCCTGACTGTTTCTTTCAGACTCACAGTCATCTGTGCATTTATCCCAACTCTGATGACCTCTTCCTACAGAGCTTTGGGCTGGATCCAAGCTCTCACCCTCTCCCTCTGTTTGTGTTCGCACATCTCTTGACATGCTGCAGAGGACCAGGTGATGGGGTTCCAGGAAGGCCATGTCCACAGCCTTTCCTTACCTATTTCCTCATACTATCTATGTAGCCAGCAGAAGCACCTGGCTGGAGCAGGGCATGGGGACTTGCCATCTTGATTTATGAGCAGTAGTTGTACCTACTTCCCTGTCCTTACAACCCACAAGACAGTCCCTCTGTGCTCTCCATTCCTGCTGCTGCTGCTGCTGCTGCCGCCCAAAGTCAGAGCCACATTGCCATCTTTTTGCCTGAGCTGGAACAATAGCCTCTAAGCATATTCCCTGCTCCAGTCTTATCCCTTCCTTTCTGTTCTCTGCCCTGATTTTTCTGAAAATGTAAATCTGATCATGCTTAAAACTCCTTGGGGGTTCCTCACTGCCAACAGGATAAACCCTAAATTCTTAATACAGTCCAGGCCCTCTGGTCAGCTTTGTTCTTGACTTGGCTTCCACCATGCCTGTGCTCTAGGCCATAAGCCACCAGCACATTCTGTCTTGGCTTTTCACTTCCCTGTACCTGGGATTTCCTTCTCTCTTACATTTGCTTGCTATGAGGGTTACTTTGGGTGAGGATCAGAAGCCAGGTGAAGTTTCTGTTGAGGTCACATCTGAGATATTTAAACACTGGGCTCAGGGTGGTCTGGGCTGTAGGAATTGTAGGTACAAAGGGAGATTGGGATGGAGGAAGCTGGGTGTGGTCAGGGGGAGAGGCTGGGATGACAGCTATGGTGAGTGCTCAGAGATGGTCATGTTGATACTCACGGCCCTCCCCCTCCCCAGACCTGGAGCGCTTTCCTCTCTGCAGTTCAATAGCAGTTTATGTGTAGGGACTGGGTCAGTGTCTAATGTCAACCCCAGCTCCCACAAGGTGCCTGGCAGATGTCAGCATTCATGCACAATTATGGAGCAAATAAAAAACAATCTGGTTTTGAGGGAGACCCAGAGTGACTTATTCACCCTGATGATCCAACAGGGGAAGGAGATGGCTGGTGAGCCTCTTGTAGAGGGAGTTCCCACTTCTTGTCACACCAAGCAGCACAGCATGGGGACCCAGTGACATGAATGATTAACATTTTCCATAAGACTTTTTATTCAGCCTCCTCCAGGAGGGTAAATAAGCTGAGAGAATAGTTTTCATTGAGTGTTTGGACAAAAGTGCTGAGTGAACACTCGAAACCGATGATGAGGACAGACACTGGTGTGAGGAAAGCAAACTGAGGAGGATCCAAGGGAACGTGGCACTGTGGAAACCTCTAAGAGCTACCCAGAACCCGGGAGGGTTCAAGTGCTAATGACTTTCTTCCCATTGCCAGGTGCGAAGGCAGACACAGAGAAGGCATCCAGAGTGACGGGGAAAAGCCCAAAGCTGCAAGCCACTTCACTGTGACTCAGAGAGCAGGGTCATATTGCAAGCACAGTCTTCCTCCTATAAAAGACCTGGTGAGGGCACACCTCCACATCTTCTACAGCCAGCCTGTCCTGCCACTGGGAGTCTGAAAGATTTCTTATGGAATCCAAAATAATGACACAAACAATGCCTATCACAGTAGAAAATCCAAATTCTGATATCTTATAACACAGCTTACAATGCATAGTTCTTTAACCTAGTTTACAAATCCTTCCAATTTGGTTCCTGTCTACTTGATCCTCAGCTTCCCAATCAGCCCTTGGGCACAGTGGCTGTTCCATTCTGCTGTTCCTCACAAGTTGTAGTGCCTCAGGGACTTTGCACTTGCTACTTTCTCCACCCAGAATGTACTTCCCTTGTTGTACTCTGGCTCGCTTTTTTTTTTTTAATGAATTTATTAGCATATAATAGTAGTACATCGTGATATTTACATATGTGCTTACAACATATCTAGTTGGATTTACCTTCTCCGTCATTCTCATTCTTCCCCCTCCCCACTTCTTAGAACAATTTCAACAGGTTTCATTATTTTCATGTACAAAACACATCTACCATCTACACCTTCATTCCACCTTTCCTTGTGCCCACACCCTCCCACTGGTATCCACCCCCACATAAGATTTATTTTTCCCTCCTGCCCTTCATTTTTTTGGTCCAAGGGGGTTTTGCTTTGGTATTTCAGCTCTGTATATATCATGGTTTAATCAAATTAACCCCTCCCATTATTTACTCTTTATCACGATGCTCCCCTAATATTCAACAGCTTACTGTACAGTACATTATATTATGTTCATATATAGATGGGTTGTTTCAATACTTTTTATTCTCTACCATTTTCTTTATCTGTCTTGTCTCCTATCTAGCTTCCACATATGAGAGAAAACATGCAACCTTTGATTTTTTGAGCCTGACTCACTTCACTTAACATGAAGTTCTCTAGTTCCATCCATTTACCAGACAACAACATAATTTCATTCTTCTTTATGGCTGAATAAAACTCCATTGTATATATATAGATCACATTTTCTTAATCCATTCATCAGTTGTGGGGCATCTGGGCTGTTTCCAGAGCTTGGTGGTTGTGAATAGTTGTACAATAAACATGGGTGTGCAAGCTTTGTTGTTACCTGGGGCACATTCCTTTGGATATATGCCCAGGAATGCAATTGCTGGATCATATGGTATTTCTATTTCCAGTTTTTTGAGGGAATTCCATATTGCTTTCCATACTGGTTGCACTAATTTACATTCCCACCAACAGTGTAGAAGTTTTCTTTTCCCCACATTGTTTGTGTTCTCCATGGTCGCCATTCTGACTGGGGTGAGGTGGAATCTTAATGTGGTTTTGATTTGCATTCCCTTTATGGCCAAGGATGATGAGCATTTCTTCATGTTTATTGGCCATTTGTACTTCTTCTTTTGAGAACTGTGTGTTCAGTTCACTTGCCCGTTTATTCAGAGGTTGATTTTTTGAGTTCCCTGTATATTTTGGTTACTAATCCCTTGTCTGATGTATAGCTGGCAAAGATTTTTCTCTCATTCTGTAGGCTTTTTCATTCTAGTAACTGTTTTCTTTGCTGTGCAGTACCTTTTTAGTTTCATGCAGTCCCATTTGTTAATACTTCCTTTTAATTGCTGAGCTACTGGAATTTCATTCCTAAAGGGATTACCTTTGCCTATGTGGTTCAATGTGTTCTCAATTTTTCCTGGATTAATTTCACTGTTTCAGATCTTACATTAGTATCTTTAATCCATTTTGAATTGATGCTTGTATAAGGTGAAAGACTGGAATCTAGTTTCAGTCTTCTGTAGGTGGATATCCAGTTTTCCCAGTAACATTTGTTGAACAGGCTTTTTTTTATTATTATTATTCATATGCGCATACAAGGCTTGGGTCATTTCTCCCCCATGCCCCCACCCCCTCCCTTACCACCCACTCCGCCCCCTCCCTCTCCCCCCCACCCCCTCAATACCCAGCAGAAACTATTTTGCCTTTATTTCTAATTTTGTTGTAGAGAGAATATAAGCAATAATAGGAAGGAACAAGGGTTTTTGCTGGTTGAGATAAGGATAGCTATACAGGGAGTTGACTCACATTAATTTCCTGTGCGTGTGTGTTACCTTCCAGGTTAATTCTTTTTGATCTAACCTTTTTTCTAGTTCCTGGTCCCCTTCTCCTATTGGCCTCAGTTGCTTTTAAGGTATCTGCTTTAGTTTCTCTGCGTTGAGGGCAACAAATGCTAGCTAATTTTTTAGGTGTCTTACCTATCCTCACACCTCCCTTGTGTGCTCTTGCTTTTATAATGTGCTTATAGTCCAATCCCCTTGTTGTGTTTACCCTTGATCTAATGTCCACATATGAGGGAGAACATACGATTTTTGGTCTTTTGGGCCAGGCTAACCTCACTCAGAATGATGTTCTCCAATTCCATCCATTTACCAGCGAATGATAACATTTCGTTCTTCTTCATGGCTGCATAAAATTCCATGGTGTATAGATACCACATTTTCTTAATCCATTCGTCAGTGCTGGGGCATCTTGGCTGTTTCCATAACTTGGCTATTGTGAATAGTGCTGCAATAAACATGGGTGTGCAGGTGCCTCTGGAGTAACCTGTGTCACAGTGAACAGGCTTTGTTTTCTCCAGCACATATTTGGGGAACCTTTGTCAAAAATCAGATGCTTGTAGTTGTGTGGGTTTGTGTCAGGGTCTTCTATTCTATTCCATTGGTCTTTAGGTCTGTACCATGCTGTTTTTATTACTATAGTTTGAAGTCAGGTATTGTTGATTCCTCCAGTGTTGCTCTGTTGGCTCAGGATTGCTTTGGTTATTTGAGGTCTTTTGTGCATCTATGTGAACTTTAAGATTGACTTTTCTGTCTCGGTGAAGAATGTCATTGGAATTTTGAAAGAGACTGCATTGAACATATAGATTGCTTTCAGTAGTGCAGATGTTTTCACAATATTAATTCTGCTGATCCATGAGCATGGAATGCCCTTCCATCTTCTGATGTCTTCATTGATTTCTTTTCTTTATTGACTTGTAGTTTTCATTGTATAAGTTGGTCACCTCCTTCGTTAAATTTATTTCTAGGTATTTTAATTTTTTGAAGCTGTTGTGAATGGTATTGTTTTCCTGATTTCTTTCTCAGACTGTTCATTGTTTGTATATAGAAATGCTATTGATTTTTGCGTATCGATTTTGTATCCTATTACTTTGCTGAAAGTGTTATGAGCTCTAAGAGTTTTTTGGTTGAGTTTTTAGGGTCTTTCAGGTATAGGATCATATCATCTGCAAATACGGACAATTTGACTTCTTCCTTACCTATTTGAATCTCTTGTATTTCTTTCTCCTGTCTTTTTGCTCTGGCTAGGAATTCCACCAGCTGGCTTTCTTATTGCTCAGGTTTTGGGGTTCATGTCACCTCCTCATAGAAACCCTCCCTGACCCCTCAACCAATGGAGCTGCCCAGCTTCTCACTAACTATTGCTATGTAGCATCTTCCACTAGCTGATAATTTTTCATGATACTTTGTTTAGTTATTAGTTAATTGTGTCTCTCCTACTAGGCTATCAATACCATGAGAGGTTTTTATAACTAAGGACAATGGTTCTTTTTTACCTTCAAATTTTTAACCAGATGCTTTTTCACCTCTGAATACTCAGTGCTCAGAAGAAATAGAAGGTCTTCCATAAATGCTTGTGGACTGAAAGGATGAGCGAATTGTTCTTGTGTCTGATACCCAGGGTGAAGGAAAGAGGAGGGAGCAAGTACTTACCTAGATCTAAAATATGGCAGACACTGAGCCAGGTGTTCTAGATACAATGTCTCACTGATTCTTAAAACATCCCTATAGAACTTTTTAATCCCTATTTGACAGTTGAGAGAACTGAGACAAAAAGAGGTAGAATAACTCGTATGAAGTCACACAGATAGTAAGTGGAAGGAATCAGTCAAACCCAGGCCAGCCAGATTCCATGTGCCCTGCTGCCTGCTGCTACAGTGCTGCTTCCTCTCTCTGTGGAGCTTAGCATCCATCTCAGCCTATGTCCCTGATTGCTGTGTGATCACAGACAACATGCTTGACCTTTCTATGCTTCTATTCCTTCAACTGTAAAAGAGGGCTTCTATGAGCATCAAATGAGATACATATAAACATATGAAAAAGCAGGAAAACCGAGCAGATGTTAGCTATGTCTGTGACAACTTATCTTACACTCTCCTCATCCATGCTGACTCTGAAGAGGCAGTCACTTGGCATCTCCTTCTGTGCCACCCCAAGCACTGAGAGGCCTGAACCCTGGGGACCCAGCGTGGATGCCACCTCTACAAAGACTTGGGATGTCCTGGGCACACGACAGACTGTATCTTCTCTTTTCCAGGTGGTTTTGTTCATTCTGCTTCCACTGCCCGAAACTCACTCAGACTCACCCAATTTGGCTGAGTGTCCCTCCTTCCATAATCACAGTGAAGGCTGGGGACATGATCTGTCATGGGGCAGTGCATCCTGGGCAGGTGAAGCATCTTGTTCATCTCAGACCCTCCCAGAGCCAGATGCAGAGACAGGCACGCAGGGTTCCCATGAGGCTAGTGGGATCACCGTTTCTCCCACTGCATCTACTAGTCACTTACATTCTCGCTGTTGACGTCGGCTTCACTGGGGCAGCCGAACAGCTCCCGCCTCAGGAGGTTGCCGTCGTACTCCAGGAAGGTCAGGTAGAGGTTTCGGAAGAACTCCACATGCTTGTTCTTTACCCGCAGCTTCTTCGGGGAGTTCCAGTGGATGACCTGGGGGGTGATGAGGAGGTGGTCAGGCAGGTAGGACCAGGCACTGCAGGAAGCGGAGGCCTGACACCAGGCTGGTGTGATTTGTGGATCTACAATCCATTTATCATCCTTCCACTGATCCACCCATCCATCCACCCATCCATCCACCCACCCACCCATCCATCCATCCATCTATCCATCCACCCATCCATCCATCCATCTATCCATCCACCCATCCACTCATCCATCCATCCACCCACCCATCCATCCATCCATCCACCCACCCACCCATCCATCCATCCATCTATCCATCCACCCATCCATCCATCCATCTATCCATCCACCCATCCACTCATCCATCCATCCATCCATCCATCCATCCATCCATCCACCCATTCACTCATCCATCCATCCATCCATCCACCCATTCACTCATCCATCCATCCATCCATCCACCCATCCATCCATCCACCCATTCACTCATCCATCCATCCATCCATCAATCATCCATCCATCATCCGTCAATCCATCCATCCATCCATCCATCCATCCACCCACCCATCCATCTATCCATCCACCCATCCATCCATCCACCCATCCATCCATCCATCCATCCACCCATCCATCCATCCATCCATCCATCCATCCACCCACCCATCCATCTATCCATCCACCCATCCATCCATCCATCCACCCACCCACCCACCCATCCATCCATCCATCCACCCATCCATCCATCCACCCATCCACTCATCCATCCATCCACCCATCCATCCATCCATCCATCCACCCATCCACCCATCCATCCATCCATCCATCCTTCCATCCATCCTCCATTCATCCCACCTTTACGGCAGAGTGCTTAATAATAAGGGCTCTGCAGCCTGGTGCCTGGGTTCAGGTTCTGCCTCTGTTCTAGGTAGTCATTTAATATTGGGCAACTTACTTAATTGCTCAGTTCCCTCATCCGAGAAACAGGCACACTCACAGCTTCTGCCTGTGCCAGTTACTAAGTTATCATCTCTTGCCTCCACATCTGATTTGTGATGCAGAGGCCTTGAGCCTGCAGGCCCAAAATCTACTTGGTGCTGCCAAAAGGGTCATGAGAGGGAACCCGAGGGCCTGCAGAGTGGCAAACATGGCTCCTATGGCTTCTGCTCCCAGAGCATCACCTGGACCATCTCCTCCTAGCAGTGGCACTTCGTTTAGCAGCACTCAGACCATGCTTCATTGTCCTCCCTTCTCTGCCCAGAGCTGCTGCCTCTGACCACCAAAGAGGTGCAAGTTTGAATCTTCCCCCTTTTCCCTCTGCTTCTCCACCTCAAAGGGCAATAATTGTTTTTTACAGTTTCCTATTCTGGCTTCACTTAGGGACCAGGTGAACACTTATGCCTAGTTACAATTTCTAAAGGTGAAATTTTCTGTTCAAATAGTTGGCATGAACTCTGCCTCCAGCCCAGGCTCTGAGTGACACTGTCTCATAGAGCTGCTGTAAAAAGTAAGTTAATATGTGCAGAGTCTGGCTAGGGTGAGGGCTTACTAAATGCCAGGTCTATTGAGTGCCTATGGTGTACCAGGTTGGGAGATGGCCAGAGGCACATGACCTGGGCCTGATGTCTCCGGCAGAGAAGCAAGGCAAGAGATGGGCTCAAAAGATGGGCATGGGACTCCTAGGAAAATGGAGGAGGGAGACTTATGGGGAGGTCTGTAGTGGAGCTGGAGACATGGGTGGGGGTAAGAGGGGCAGGTGGCAGAGCACTGAGCTAGGCTGGCAGCCAGGACCCGGGAGGCCCACATTTGGAACTCAGGTTGTAGTCACTAGAGATTGCTAAGGAAGGGAAAATCTATTGACTTTGGCTTTTAAGAATCACTCTGAGTGCAAGGGAGAAGATATGTATGTGGCTGAGTAGACAGGGCAAAACCAGAGCCAGGGATGCCCGTTAAGAACCAGTTGTAATTTCCAGCTGAGAAACGTGGCCTTGGCAGCACAGGTTGGAAAGGTAAGATATCCGTTGTTTTGCTTGTTTAGCTTGTTTTTCAGATATGCTCTCATGCTTTTGCTTGGTGGGCCCGGGGTCATGATCCTCCTGTCTCTGCCTTCTGAATAGTGGGGATTATAGGTGTGTACTACCATGCATGACTGTGTGCCTGAGAGAATGCAGAGATGAACATAAGACTTTAAGACTCCCAAGGTAAAGAGGGTACACTGACTTTCCTAGAGTCACACAGCTGAGGTGTAGGTAGAAGCCAGCTCCAATCTCCTGGATCACTGCTTACAGAACCAAATCCGCATTCCTGACTCTGAGAAGCCAACTCGGGTTTCCTGTGGCTGATGTTTTTGATCATTGGTGTCTGACTAGTGAGAAATGTCATTTTCTCATCCCCTGAGGGACAGAGTCACCCATCATTGCTGGTGTGGGTGCAGTAAGTTGGTGGTGTAGAAGGCATTTGGTGACAAGCTTTCACACCTGAGAGTGAAACTGGAGAATGCTCCCAAACAGATTTTGTGTGCGGCGCAGGTGTGATCTGCCAGGTCTGTGATAAAAACCTACCATTACTTAATTCACTTTCTGAGGCACATTAACGCTGCACTAATAATTCAAATCATTAGCAGTGCACACGTTTTAGATGCTTACTGTATGTCAAATACTGCTCTGGACACTTCACTTGTTATAGCTCATTTATCTTTACCCCCTCTATGAGACAAGTGACACCCTCATATGTCACATTTCACATGAGAGAAGTTACATGGTCAGAAGCAGGAGAAGCAAGATTTGAACCCACGCAGACTCAGAAATTAGGAATCTGTGCCTCTTATTTCTCTCGTATCTGTAATCATGAAATGAACATGAGGTTTGCAGAAGACAGAGAATCAGAAATGTACCCTCATTTGGGACAGACACAGGCCACAAGGTGATTCAGGATTTCCCAGATACATGGTGGAACCCGCAGTCCAGCATTTGACAGAGAGGGAGGCAGGAGGCTGCCAGGTGGCCTGTAGAAACTGCCAAGCATTAGGGGCCCCATGAGTGACATCTGATTGGATGTGAGTTGTCTATAAAGGCTGAGGGTTTGTGCAGATTTGGAGTCAGCCTATAGTGAGACAGAGAAAATGGACAGAGTTGACTACTGTCCAGAAAACTCAGACATCATCTGAGAAGACAAGAGGAATCAATGTGATTAAAAGGGATATAAGAAACTCTTATCACCCATCAAGGGCGCAGAAGAAAGCATGTCAAAGGTAGACTAAAACCTCAGTGCTATGGAAATGCTATGGAAAAAGTCCAGCTAAAACTCTGTCTTCTAACTCAAGAGGGTTCATAAAAGTAATTTATGGTGCAAAAAGAGCTGAGAGATCAGCCCATGTGTAAGCACCAGGTGAATAAGAACAAGGGTTGCAGCTTTTCCAAGTTGCAAGGATAATGGGAGTGTTTCAGGACAGGATTCTATATGATCCACTCCTTAGCCTGGTAGTAAATCCTGCTGCAAACCAGCTCTTCCTTACAACTTTAGCTTGATGTCCAATTAAAAGGTATCTCTGGTGTTTTGTGACCTTGTCTTTCATGACTCAATGCCTTTGCAAATGCTTGCCCTTCTTCCCTAGAATATCTTTCTCTCTTCTCTATCGTGCTACTATTTGCTTGCCCACTGAGGCTAAGCGAAACACACATTTTCTGTAAAGAGAACACTCATGGCAGAAGGGTACCTCCTAGTTTGTCACCCTCCCCACTCCATTCTTCATTCCTAACAGAACACCTATTTTGTTTGTAGTTGTTGTGTCCCAGCCCATTGTGAATGAATCAGGATCCACTTAAGATTTAAGCCAATCATGATGACCCTCGTCTTTGATATCTCAGACTTCCTTGCAGCTAGAGGTGGCCATGTGTACCAGGATTCCCCAAAAACTTATATATGAGGGAAGCATTTGATTCCCTAATTAAGAAAAATAAAAAAAGGTTCACTGGTAACATTCTGCTCTCACCTCACCCAACTTTCTGTCATGAACAGAGATATAATGACTGGAATCATGATAGCCACCCAGTGACCATGCAGGAAAGGTCAACACATTGCTCTTCGATGAAAATGTCTATAGCTGCCTTTCCAGAATTTCTAGGTGAGAAATTCAAAAATCTCCATTTCATTTTAAGCTACTACAAATACGAGAATTGTTTGTTTGTTTTTCTGGAGGTGCTAGGAATTGAACTTAGGGTCTTGTGCATGCTAGCCAAATGCTCTACCACTAAGCTACATCCCCAGTCTGCAAATTGAGTTTTCTGACTCTCATTGAAAGCATTCCTAATATAACATTTGAGGCAGCTGCTGAGTTCTTGCTCAGTGCTCCATAGACTCTTCTGCAGCTAAGTCCATTAGAGCACTCATTGCGTGCTTTTGTAATTATTTATTTACATGCCTGCACCTGGCAGCATCGGAAAGTGAATTTCTAGGCTGGCAGGGAGCATGACTTATTATTCTTCCTGAGTGCCACAGTGCCTGGCAGATCGTTAGCATTCAGTAGCTGCCCTTTGGTTCAAGAATGGAAATCATGAAGATGACAGTCTCAATAATACTCACATTCTGTCTGTCTACAGTAAATCAGTTATAAAAGCCCTATTAACGTAGGCTTCAGAGTAGAGAAACGTAGTCCTCTTTTCATTGTCTAAGGGCCAAATTGCTTGTCATTTTTTCTTAAAGGAGTTTAAGCCCCTTCTGTTATCCACTTGTTTTGGTATTTGAAAGAGAAGGACAATATTTTCACAAGTGCTTTTTCCTTGTCATCCTCAGGATTAAGATTCATGGTAGAAAAGGAGTGAACAGACTTCATGCCAGACCTGGTCCAGCTTTTATCAGCTGTGTGACCAGCACTAGGTTATCCAGTATAATGGAGCTGGCCCCTCATCTGTAACAGGGACAAAACAACAATACCTTGCAGAGCTGTGGTCAAGGTGAGGACTGATGCAATGATGGAGTTCGTGATGGTTAAGTTTAGTTGTGAACTATACTAAGGATTATATAGAGAGCTTGTAAAAGATTATCTCTGGGTATGTCTGTGGGGGTTGCTTCAAGAGGAGAGTGACATGGGAGTTGGTGGGCTGAGTGGGTCAGAGTCACCCTCAGTTTGGGTGCCACTATTCAATCAGGATGGAATAAAAAGAGTGATTTTCTCTCCCTCTTGAAGTTGGTACTGTCTTCTCCTGTCCTTGGACATCAGAACTCCAGACTCCCCAACCTTGGGACTCCAGGACTTATACCAGCAGCCCCCTGTGTTCTAGGACCTTTGGCTTTGGAATGAGTTACATCACTGGCTTTCTCAGTTCCGAGGTCTTCTAACTTGGCCTAATCCATGCTATAGCATCCTAGGGTCTGCATATGGCCTATTGTCATAGACTTGGCAATCTTTCTAATTGTTTGGGCCGATTCTTCTAATAAGCCCCTTTCTATCTATAGATATCATACTAGTTCTTTGTCTCTGGAGGACCCTGACAAATAGAGACATGAAGACATTTTACATGGCATGTGTTTAGTTACCAAAGAAAGTTGGTTTATACTTCATGAAACAGTTGTCTTCACCACTAGGAGAGCTGGATGAAAACAGAATCTCTATGGAGTGGGGAAGAAAAGGACTCAAGGTTTTAAATAAGAGACTGTGGACTGTCACAGAGTCTGAGGGAAAAGTGTAGGGAGGATGCAGACAATATAGTCTAGAGAAGCCAGGCCAAGGCTTGGGCAACTAGAACTTAAGAAGAGACTTGCAGAGGGGCTGTTTGGGAAGGAAGATGTGTCGAGCTGAGCTTTACATACTGGCACTCAGGTTAGTGAGGCCTTGATCAGGGAAGATCTAGGTTCAAATTTTACCCCTGCATCTTCCTGACTTTGTCACCTACACAAATTAATGTGTTGAGACTCTATCCTGATCTGTTAAAGGCAAATAATGTTTGCTGCAGTGGATGGATGAGTGAAAAGATGTTGCAGCACTGTGATAGTTAATTTCACCTGTCAATGTGACTGGATCACCAGTGCCCAGATCTTCATCTAACATCATTTCTGGGTGTCACTTTGAGGGTGTTTCCAGATCAGATTGACATCTCAATAAATGGACTCAGTAAAGCAGACAGCTCTCTCCAGTGTGGTGGGTATCATCCATTCTGTTTAGAGTTTGAACAGAACAAAAGGCAAGGAAGGAAGAATTTTCACCCTGTATTTCCTGCCTCTTTCAACTAGGACATCAGTCTACTCCTGTTTGCAGGCTGAGACTTGCACCATCAACTGCCCTGGGTCTCAGCCTTCAGACTCAGACCAAATTATTCCACCAACATTCCTGGGTCTTCAGCTCAGATTGCAGATCATGGAATGTCTGCTTCTGTAGTCATGAAGCCAGTTCACAAGTCTCTTCAGATAAATGTAGGCATAGCTATATCTTCTATTGGCCTTTTTTCTGGAGAACCTAATCCACAAAGAATAGTGTTCCAGGAACCCCAGTGGATGCCTGAATCTTCAGGTAGTGCTAAACCCTGTATTGTAGTACGGTTTTCCTTGTATGTGCTGCAGCATTGTGACATGGTACCTGAGCTAATGTTTTATGCCCTGGTGGCTCCTATGTATGGCTCTTGTCACTTGGGGCCATTACTATTAAGTAAAACAAGGGTTCTCTGACCATAAGTACTGCAATAGCATGACAGTGGATCCCATGACCAGGTGACCACACGACCAGTGGGCAGGTAATGTATAAAGCATGGATATGCTGAACGAAGGGATGGCTTATGTCCTGGAAGAGACAAAATAGGTCAGCGTGACATTTCACCATGCTACTTAGAACGGTGTATGGTTTAAAACTCACGAAGTATTTATTTCTAGAATTTTCCATTTAATGTTTTTGGATGGTAGGTTACTAAAACCATGGGGAAAAAAGCTGTGAACAGGGGTGTGGCTACTGTACTGACCTGCACTACAAAGCCTGGAGCAAGTGCATGCTCACTGTGCTCTACTGAATTCTCTGGACTATCACCACACTCCTTTGTGTTCTCTCCCAAGTAGGCCACCAACAGCACAGTGAATCCTGTGTTTATCCAGCCTTCTATGCAAAGTGAGGTCTGGCCAAAGTTTGTTGACTGCCAGTGAATTTATTACAGCTTTTAAATTCTCTCATCAACTGGTAAAGCTATTATTTCATCCCTCTTCCTCCTTCTGACAGTTATCCGGCATTGCTGTTAAATAAAGCTAATGTCCTTGATACTGAGACTTTCTTGCTCTGCTGTCATTGCAGTTCAGGGTCCTGGCACTCAGGATTCATTGACACCTATTATGCATGTTCCTGTTGCCTCTGGGATTATACAGGTCCAGTCCAAGAAAGAAAAAATTCTTCCCAGACAAAAATATTTCATTCCCAGGAGGAGGAATGAAAAAAGAATGAACTTAGTGATCATTCAGTCTCTTTGCCTGGAAAACGTAGACACATAGGCCAGTGCATAGATCCAAGGCCCTGTTACATATTCTATCACTTCTTGTTCTGTTATCTGTAACATGTCTTACAGATAGTCCCTACCTTCTACCTCTAGGAAAACAGACACCTTTTCCAACACTCAGGTCTGGGAGCATCATGAATTCTGAGATCCACCTACATTCTCTATTGTTCATCAAGTCCATTTTTTTTTGCAATAAAATGGGGCTAAAAAGCAATTTGATCTGAACTTGTTATGTGTGAAGAATTCCTGTTGGAGCACCAATCATAGGAAATAGAGAAAGGACATGACCAGTATATGAATCCTCAGACCCTTGCCCTTCTGTGGCTTCTCTGCAGACAACCAATACAAAATCTGTGAGTGATAACCAGCCCTGTGCTCTTCCTGTCTCTGTGGAATTAATTATGGAGGCTGTAGTCACATTTGCAGACTCCTCACGGTGTCCTCTTGGCAGGTGTGTGCAGATAGGGGACCAGGAGATGGAGGGATGCAAATTCCACTCTAGAGATTGTAATCTCCAATTAAGGGATTTCACTAAGGTTGGGTTTGGAGTCCAGTAGGAGGTTGTCAATTTGGCTGAATCACCCTTGGGTTGGGGACCATTCACTGCTTGGAAAAAGTCAGAGGCTGCTATTTCCTGCAAGCCTCCTCTGCAGTGGCTACCTACTGCCCTCCTGTCTGATCTGCAGAGAACTGGACCCTGCCATCTTCCTGTGATTCTCATGGCCATGTCTAATCTGCCAGTACAGGCATGTGATGCAGATGACGAATGAGTTTTTCCTGACCATTCTTAAAAACACAGTTTGGTTTAGAATGGGCATGTGTCCCATGGAGGGTCCACAGATTCCTTTTGTAGAGACATCACGAGAAATAGGCTTTTTCTCTTTAACCTACTTGATTTTTTCAAAGCTCCTTTTACTGTGTGTGATGATCAGTTTGGTCATTTACTGTCTTATTTGATGTCTGTATTCTACACTAGAATGTAAACTCATGGAGAGGAAAGGTTTGCCAATGACTGGCTCATAGCAAGTGTGCAACAGATATTTGTTGAATGACTAAAGCTCTACATATGATTGGGAGCTGCCAAGAAGCCACTCTACCATAGCAGAGAAGAGCAAAGGCAGAGAGAGAGAGAGAGAGAAAGAGAATATCTCTGTCATCTGAGCACCCATATCTAACTGTGTCAATACACAGAGGTGGTGACAAGACCTTGAGTGCAAACCCTAGTACGACAGGGCATGACATGCTGCCTTTACACACTGAGGTGAACTGGCACTTAATATGCCTGGGGGAGCATTTTACCATAAGTCATATTATTATCTACTTTTAGTGTATTTAGTAATATTATTTGGTAATAACATGTAAAATAACACTCATAACATGAAAAAATTGCTTAAAGAGTCTTGCATTATAATTCAAAACATAATGTATGTATATATTTATATATGTCCAATTGGATATAATTTAAATAAATGCAAATGGAAGAAGAGAGACAAATCTTTCTTATAATATATTTAGATACTACCCCAGCTGTTTCCTGAGAGGAGGTGGGTCTTGCATCTCCCCATCTCCGCTGTGGGGTAGATATAGAGCCAACACTTACAAAAAATAAACTATGAAAGGGAAAATAGTGACTTTCTGGTGGAGAAACCTGGAAAACATCACCATTAGCATGTGAGGATGGCTGGCGTCTCTGGTGATTGAATGGGATGGGATGTTGCGTGCGATGGGATGGGATGGGATGGGATGGGATGGGATGATGAGGGTACTTTACCTCACTGATATTCTTTCCAAAGACCTGTCAGTCTCCTTATGAGAAACCCAGGTCTGGAGACATTTTATAAACTACCTGACCAGGTCTCCACAGGACTATAATGTCAGTGATGGTAAACCAGGGAAGCCTGAGAAAGTGTCACAGAGCATAGGAAACTAAGGAAACAAGGCATTATGGGAAAATGGGTGAAATGTGAGAGAGCCTGAGGTTTAGTTACTGGTAATATACCAAGGCTGGTTTGCTCATTTTGACAAAGTACCGCTGCTGGAAAGATGTTCATACTGGGGGAAACTGACACTGGAGGAGGCATTATATGGGAACTCCATACTACTCTGGAACTTTTCTGTAAGTCTAAGACTTATAAATAATGGTTTATGTTTAAAAAAGTCAGTTCTACAGAGGAATGATAGACTGAGAGTACAAATAAGACAAGCTTGGTGGGGGTAAGGGAGGTGGCAGGAGGAAGGGGGGAGAAATGACCCAAACATTGTATGCACATATGAATAAAAGAAAAAAAATTCTCATAGGGAAAAAAAAAAAAGACAAGCTCATATGACTAGCAAAACAGCTACGCTGATACTTTTGTTCCCAGGTAAGCTCATCCTTTGCTCCATTACGAGGTATATAAATGAGTATATACATGAAATGGCAAGATATTGGCAAAAATTTAGCTAGGAATGTTGTCTCATGCCTATAATCCTAGCTACTCAGAGGCAGAAATCAGGAGGATCATGATTCAAAGCCAGCCAGGCTAATAGTTTGAGAGATCCTATCTCAAAAATAGCCAACACAAAAAAGGGCTGGCAGAGTGGCTCACATGGTAGAGCACCTGTCTAGCAAGTGTAAAACTCTTGAGTTCAAAACCCAAGTACCACCATCAAAAAAAAAAAAAAAGGTATTTCCGAAAATTTTAAATTCTCAGGAGTATTTAAAGTATGGATTTGCAAGCCATGATGAAGGAAGAACTTCACACTGTGTGTGTTTTATGCCTTGAGGTTGTACTTAATGTTGATACAAACATGCATGAGTAGAAGACATTTCAAACCAAAGCATTCAAAATATGAAGATGAGTCTCCATAAGTTTTTGATGTATAAAGCCTGTGATAATCAATCTAGAACATTATACTGTTTCACTAAACTGGATAAAAACAGTTTAGAAGTCTCTTTGGAGACTTCCTTTGTTAACATCAAAGATGCTAGTCCAGCAAGGGAAACACTTGCTTTTTCCTGCCTTAGCCAAAAGGGCTGAGAAAAAAACCCACAAAAGATAATATGGCAATGAAATGAAATAAATCCCTTTGCAATGCAGAGGGCCAAAGAACCCATCTGAGACCAAGCTTCATGGGAGATTTCTATGGTGTTAAGCCAAAGTGCAGACGATTCTGATGTTATTTGCTGGATTTGGGTTAGTTAAGGAAATACACAAAGGATGACTTTTCTGTGAGCAATGAAGGCAAGATGTCCTGGAGACTCTGTTTGGAACAGTAAATTCCTACTTTGATGATGATGACAACATTTTACAAAAGAGCATAGAGGTCATCACTAAAGGGGCAGTTTCTCTATCTGGAATAACATAAGGATTTCAGGCTGTGGGGACACATTGTATTCCTTTGCTGCATAATTGACAGATAAGTTTGCAACAAAGTGCTGGAAGCCAGCATGTAATGATGTCATTATTTGATTAATTTTATAAAAGCAAAATTAAAATTTCATGAAATAGTTACAATACTCTCTACTGACACAAGCAGGGACAATGACAATCTACACAACACAGAACTTCCTGGCTAACTGGAACAGAGGACTTAGAAGGGATGGTACATGTAACGGAGATCTACACTTCTCTGTTTTTTATGAAAGGGGTGCCCAAAGCATTCTACTTCACATTTTAAAGAAAGCATATATTTAGTCTGACTTTTCAATGTATAGGTGCTGAATGAGGAAGTAGCACTTTCAGAAAGAGATTTTGGATACAGATAGGGCTTTAGAAAATAAATGTCTGAAATCGTTTCTATTGTTATGGAATTATAAACTAGAACTGATGTTACTTCTCAAACCTTTAGAGAAACAAATATTTTTAACCTTCAAAATGAACTTCCAAATAAAGAATTACAGTGGGATTTAAACATGTTTTTTTAAAAGTATCAAAATCTTAAAAAGTATTTAATAAATTAGCAAACAAAAGGATTATCAAAAAATATTTGAATTTAATAGCTAAATGTTATCAAAATACTTGTATAATTTTTGGATTGAGTTGAAAAACTGAGCATAAAATCTAACAAATATAGCCATTTACCCTTTTAGATCTGCATGTCTTATTACCCTTAATAATCTTTTTTTCAATGACTACCAGGTACTAAACCAACATTTGAAAAATAATGAGCCTTATCCAATAATGCTGCTATGTTAAAAATATTAATACTAGTTGGACTGGTGTCATGGCTCAAGTGTTAGAGAGCCTGCCTATTAGGCACAAGCTCAGAATTCAAATCCCAATACTGGCCCCCAAAATTAATGTGAGTAACATTTTCTTAAGTGTGAAAGGCTTTATTATTACCTAATTAAACTTAAAAGTACTCAAAAAATAAAATGAAGTAAATCTTTCCTGCTTTCTATATTTAATAATGTATTTGTGTATAGTGATAAAAATACATGTGTACTGAAACAGGTCACCTTGGAGATATCTTAGACTGTGATCCACAAATAACGTCTAAACTCCAAAGACCTCACACAGCCTTGATTCTCTGCCTATCTATGTGCCCTACATTTGCTACTTACCTACTTGTTATTTCTGGGATACTGTGATGCATTAGTTCTCTGTGTCCGTTCATGCTATCCCTTTTTTCTAGGAACCCCATTTCTTACCTAGACACTGCACAGTACTGTCCAGATTATGTGGTCATTACCTGCTGGGAGTTCTGTCTCTGCCATTTGACTGTGAGCCTCTTGGAGAGCAGGATTATGGTGAAATTATCTACGTTCTTACCCATGCCCATAACACATAAGCAGCCAGTCTAATTAGCTTGCCAGACTGAAATCTGCTCTGCAGCCCTTTCCTCTACAGTAGTTTGGATCTTCAAATGCTGGATACTCTGCCTGCCTGCCCACTTCATGATAACTGGAAAATTAAAATGTGGTCCCTTGCTTACTTCAGCTGCTCTGCTCACTGCCTGGTCATGCACCTAAGCCTCTAAGACTTATGGTCTTCTCCAGAATCTAGAAAGTAGATCTTCTCATTCTATGTAGACCACCCTTTGCCCAGACTGCTAGTTTTCAGAGTCCCAGTACTAATTCAATGGACCTGAACCTTCCCCAGGGTGGGCTCTCAGTCCATGTCCACAGTCACAATGTATGGTGCTTCCCTATCTCAAAGTCCTGGTCTTCTTCAGAGAGCCTGGATTTATGCAGGGGAGATGTCTTACAGTGAATTTCAAAAAACCTGTTCCATGAGGCATTCTACAATTAAAGGGATCTGTTCTGTGTGTTGCAGATTTCCTACTGCAGGTCTTCTGAGCACTATATTTCATATATAGTAGCTAGATCTCTCTGCTCCCTACCCACACCCAGTTCCTCCCATTTTAAAGAAATCATAGAAATACCTCTTAGAGATGCTGGATCTACACTTGTAAATCCTATACTAGATTAAATTTTTCCAGGTGCATTACTTTGCTTCTAGGAGTCTTGCTGACATTTCCAGGAATAACCACATCTGAGTCACATTGGCTATGTGTAACAAAGCCAATGATGGATAACCTGTATCAAGAAAACCCAAAGGAGATAAGCTCTAAAAATAACCAAATGAGCAAAGTATGCATGGGTGGTGAGGAGAACCAAAGGACTACAGTTTAAATGATCAAAGCCCTGTCTACTTAACCTGCCATTTTCGACAGGACATTAGGGCACATGTTCAGGAATTTGTTCCAGTTGTGCCCCCAACTAGTATTGTTTGGGTCTCTACTTCCCTTATCTGTGAAATGAGAATGTTGGGACAAATGAGTGAGAAGAGCCCTTGCTACCAAGTTTTTACCCACAGCTGACTGAAAACTATTCCAAGAGAGGAAGAACAATACTGATTTATTTATTTATTTTGCAAGAGGACTAACAGGTTCACTCTGTGTCTCACAGCCCTGTCATCACTGCTTTGCGTATTGCTATCCCTCTAAGTCTTTATATGTCCTCTGTAAAGTAAGGGCTTCTTTCCTACTCTATCAGATGAGGGGATGGGATTATGACAGGCTAAAGAACTCAATGACAGCCCCACAACCAGGCCTGAAGTGGGTGCTCTGCAATGTCTGTTTGGTGTGTGAGTGACTCAAAGGTGTGAACCACAGTGCAGCAGAGCCCAAAGCAGCCCAGAGGCTCATATTTAGTCAGGAGGACTCCTTGAGTGTATTCGCTGCCATCCTGTGCACAGAGATCATTAAATAACCTTGAGCTCCTGCACTAAGGTCAAGCAATGACATTAAACAGCACTGGCCTGAACTGTAAGAGGTCTGGTTGGAGGTTGGGGATTCTAGATTTTAAATCTTCTCCCCCAAACCAACTCTTTTTTTCTTCTTCAATCCATTCTAATCCTCCAAAATCAGCCTCACCATTCATCATTCTTATTACGCTCTCCTTGGTTTCTTTTGTCTCATTTTTCACTGCAGTCTGCTTAGCTGTGGCATGTCCAGTATGCTAACAGCAGTGCCTCATCTTCCTCAAAAGGTGTGGAAACTCACATGTCTCTAAGTACCATAAAATGTTTTAAGACTTGGCTTATGGGCTACTTTTTATGCAAATGCTACAAAATCCCTTTAGGAAAACATCACTTTCCTGTGTAGATGGCATGACTGCTCTTACTTTTTCTCTTTCTGTCTTAGGATTTTTCTTTTAGGCCTACTCAGTTCCCAATTTATAAATTGATTGGGGTCTAGAATTCAGCCTCTGAGTCTATTGCTTAAAATTCAAATGCTCCTTCAAGAAGAAGGGTCTTGGTTCTGAATTAGCCCTCAAAATCCAGTTAATCCAAAGGTGGCTCACACAGAACAATCCTATAGCATCATAGCATTACATCTTATGTTTTCCTTGGGAAATGTGTTTTGTTAGAAACTCAGTCCTGGATCAGAGGAAAGAGCTCTGGTCCCAGAGTACTGGAACCTCAGCTCTGCCATATTTCACCGCATGACTCTGGGCAAGTAAATGACTTAATCTATAGGTTCCTTAATTTTCTGACTTACAAAATCACCTTATTTGGCCTCAGTTTTGAACATGCCTGGAACGCCATTCCCACTCAATCTACCTGGCAATCTCCTTACATCTCCTGAGGTCCAGGAGGCACCTGTGACCCCTGACTTCCTCTGCAATGTACGTCCTGTTGACTCTAGAAGGCACTCAGTACATTCTGCACAGATGCTTCTGAAGTGGTAGCCTGGGTCCTGTGGCTTGCCCACTCAGCCTTGGCTTTACTATTTCTAACTCGCATTTAGGCTTCCATTCTTCTGCACCCTGCACATACTCTCAGTTTCAGGGGCACACAGGAGAGGAAGAGTGGTTTAGATAGGACACTTTGGGGCTGAGGAGGGGAATGAAGACAGAATATGAGGAAGGAGTAGGGTTTAGGTGTCAGGAGTTTGGATCCCCACTGGGATCCCCTCCTCTTTTTCTTTCAGCCGCCTCCACTTCCTCACATCATGGCATTTAGCAGGCTGTATCAAAAATTTCTATTTACTCACCAGTTGGCTCTCAACAGATTGTGACTTTACTGGGCATAGGAACGGTGGTTTACTGAGCATGGACCTCCAATGATACCCACAGACTCAGCATGGACCCCTGCTCACATCACAGATTCAGGTCATTACCAACTGTTTCTGGCCAGGGTTTCAATCTATGGTCTGGAAGACAGGAGGACAGAACAGAGTCCCACAGACTCTCTCCCATGCTGCCTTTTCTAAAGGGACACTTTGCTGGTCTCCTAAGTGTTTGCGGTCCTGGTAAAGAGACATAGGATGTTCCTTTTCCCTTTTAGGTTAAGTCAGGGAAGCTGAGTCATGAAGCATTAGAACCAAAGAGATAAAAATGAAGGTCTTTGACATAGCAAAGCTGGAGGTGAAGTCAAGTGCATTTCCAGGAGCACTCAAGGGAGGGCTGAGAATACGGCCAAGAACAATGGCCTCTATTTTAATGAGAACGTAACTGAACCTGGGAGACATTAAGTGATCTATTCAAGTCCCTCAGCTGGTAACAAAGTAGGATCCTCATCAGTACTTACAGACTCACTTGGTTCCACAAGCTCCTACACTTGTGCCTCCTACATGAACTTCCTCTTTGAAGTTCTCTTAACCAACCTCCTCACAATGGTCTCGGCTGATACCCAGGGCAGAAGAGACGCCAAGGCTGGGGAGTTGTCCTCAGAAGGATGTGGAGGGCGTCTGCTCCTATATACTGAGTTCTGCTGTCACCAGAAGCCAGCTGTATTGGCTAGCAAAGGTGTTATTTCTTGTGTTTCTAATGTAATTACTGTTAATGAAACACTCTTTGAATTAATGATATATAAGTGCAAGAAGAATTGTTATTTCTATGAAAGGTGGTTGAGTGCTTTGTAACAACTCCAGGAAAAGAAGCCCTAAAAAGTTTGCTTTTCATTAGGTGTGGATAAGGCAAAGAGTAGAAGAAAGACTGTTCTTGCATGGCTTTGCAAGAGTCCTTAAATTCTATCTCCACTTTTAAGGAAAGAGTTATAATAATCCTAGAAGATGCATAATGAGGGTGGCTTATGCAAGATAATATACTACTCCTCAGCAGCTCAAAGAACCTGGCCTAGAAATGAAAAAGAAAAAATTCAACATTGGTTATGATTCTTGCTTTAACTGACAATCAGCTAACTTGGAATGGGTCCCCATGTCTTGTTGGATAAATTCTTACTTATTCTGAGGTCTCAGGACTGCCCTTTCAAATAAAAGTTAATTTGGCCTTTCACTTTTAAGTCTTTAATCTACTAGGACTGAATTTTGCACATGGTGTGAGTCAGGGAACCTTTTGAATTTTTTTCTTCCATGTGGATAATCTGGTGTCTTGGAACCAGTTCGAGAACACTTAAATCCCTTCTCCAGCGTTCAGCAATGCCACGTTTTCATGTATCAAATTTTCATGGATGTGTGAGTGTTCCTGGGCTACCACTGTTTTGTTAATCATTTGGCTACTAAACTTGTGAGAGGTTTTAATGTGAATGAGCATTTAACTCCTGAATAACTTTCTTACATCTATTTCGGTGATCATATGGTGTTCCTCTTGTAATCCGTTAACGTGCTCATGACACTTGCGTATTTTTTCAATGGTAAATCACCCTTGTCTTTCTTGGAATAAACCAAACTTGGCCATGATACATTATCTATTTTCTACATGGCTGGGTTTGACTTGCTAATATTTTGCTTAAGATTTTTTATATCTATATTCAGGAGTGAAACTGGCCTGCAATTTTCATATAACTCTCCTTGTCTAATTTTGGCATCAAGGATATCCTGGACTAATAGAATTCTTTAAAAGGTATTCCTGTTTTGCTATTCTCTGGAACTGTTCATTTGAAATTGGAAATACCCTTTGAAAAGAAGGTTTAGTGGCTAGAAGACAATCCACATATGTAGTTTCTCACTTCAATTAGTTTTGGTACACTTTATATCTCTAGGAATTTGTCCATTTTGTATACGTTTTTAAATTTATTGACATAATGTTCACAGTATTTGATTAGCTTCTACAATTCTTCTTTATCTATTGGCTTGAAAGCTCCATGAAGCAAGTGTTTGTTTACATTAATCTTTTTTGTGTACTAGAACTCAGAAGACTGACTTGCTCAAAACATTTATGGAGTGAGTCAATGAATCTGAATTTATGCCATATTAATAATTTCTTGATGATTTCTCTTTTTTTTCCTGGATGAGTCCTACCACTGCTTTGCCTATTTTATTGGTCCATTTCAGAGAACTAACTTTTGATTTTATTGAATAATTTATTAATCAATTTCTGCTCTTATCTTCTTTATGTCCTTTTATTCCCTTTGAATTTATTCTAGTGTCTGTAATATATCATCCTAAGTAGTAAACTTGGCATATTAATTTTCTTTTTAATACAAACACTTAATGTTATATATTTTCCTACATGTTTATTCATTCCAGTCATTTTGACATGTACTGTTTTATTTTTATCTAGTCTCTAGGTAGTTATCAGTTTCAATTATGATTTCTGTTTAGAACTATGAAGAAGTTAGAAGTGGTCCTCAATTTTCATCAAATACATGCTTTTTATCATATTGTTATAGCCTTCTAATTTAATTGTACTTTTTTAGGAGCACTATGGTAAAATATGAATCTTTAAAATATACTGAGGTTTGCTTTCTGGTCTGGTACATAGTTATATTTTAATAAATGTTCAGTATGAGCTTGAGAACAAGACCCATTCTCTAATTGTGAAGAATGGGTTCTTTACTTGTCCAATAAATCAAGTGTGTTAACTATGTAGTTCAAATTGCCCATATTTTTATTAATTTTTTTTTGACTATTTGAACTTTTGGTATTTGTAAAGGATATATTAAAATATTCCATTATGATAGTAGAGTCATCCATTTCTTTTCTTTGCCATTCTAGTGAGCTTTGAATATGTGGATAAAATATTAAAATATATATAAATATGTATATGTCTCCATGTGCATATATTTAAATAAAGATGCTTGTGATATAGCATGAGATGTATAAAAGATTACAATTCTTGTATCTTCCCAGTAAACTCTTTAAGTTGTGACCATCTCTTTCCTTCCTAATGTTTTATATGCCATCACTATAGTCATCATAGCTTTCTTTGGGACATTTCCTTGAAAATCTTTTTTCCATACTTTTACTGTCATCAAAGATTGACAGTTGCAACTGGTTACATATGTTTCATGTAAACAGCATATGCTGGATATAGTTTCCCATGTTTAATTTGAAAATCTGACTTTTCATTACCAACATTAGTTTACATTTATTTGATTATTGATATAATTGGAGTTATTTCTAGCAAGTAGATTTCTTGCTATTTCCCCCACTGTCTCTATTTCTATGCTTTTATTGTCTTTCTTTTCTTTTAAATGGTTATGCTATGAATACCATGCCTACCTTTAAACCACACTCTTAGTCACCAGGGATCAGCAGATCACCCCCAGGGTAAATGCCTTCTTTAGCTGCTCTCTGCTGACCTTTCTGGATTCACAAATTACCACTGTTTCTGGTCTCTACAGTCCTTACTTACTTTATGGACAGATCAACTACGCTTTCAAAATATTGTAAAAAGAGTTTTTCAGATGTTTTTTACAGGGCTGGCTTTATTTTCTTCCCCTCCAAACTTCATAGTTTACAATTTTCTTAGAAATATTGTCTCTTTTACCTATTTTCCTTATGTCTAACAAGCACATGAAATACACATAAGTGTTTCATAAGTGTTGAAAGAATGAATGATATAGATATTTCTGCTTCAAATACTTCCTAATATTTTGCAATGAACTTGTAGTATAGTGAAAAATAAAATAAGACAAACAGAATCAAAACCTTCTCTTTCTTTTTGACTCTGTGATGTCACTCCTGGGAAGGGAAGGTACAAAAATATTTTGAAAGGATGACAGAGATATTTTGGAAAAAGACATTTGTTACAACACAGTTTGTACTAGTGAACATTTACCGAGGTTAAGGGAATGATGGGTAAGCAATGGATTATTAGGCAATCGGTGGATATGACATTTACTAATGAAATGTGGCTGACCCAGAAAGTGCTTATGATATAAAACAAATGAAAAGCAGAAAACAGAATTCAATGCGCATTAAGACTACAAATAAGACATAGGATGCACATGTGGACATGGACCAGAAGCCAACTGGCAACGGCTGGTTTTTATGAAAGCAAGGCTTAAGAGCTGTGTCCTTTAAAAAAATTTGCAATTATTGCTTCTGTAGTGTCATATGGGTAATGAATAAAAGTTTTAAAGGAAATAAACTCTCTAGGGATGCATGCATTTAATCCTTTCCTGACATAACCTCAGAGGCAAAGGCACTGGCGTTAGACAGGACTATGTTCAAATTTGTGTCTCATCGCTTAATTGCTGTAGCAAATTCTTCTCTTGTCCCCTTGTAGCTAGGGGATTCTTACACGTTCCTAACACTGGGAGTAGACTTATGATTACTTTGACCAGTTGATCATTAGTAGCAGTGACTCAAGGTTTCCTTTTGTGTACCAGGGTTTTCTCTTCCACTTCTACCTTCCCAGAACATAGCCTGCCAAGCCTGCTGATGGTACAGAGGGGGCAATGGAGAACAGCTCAGTTGCCTCAGCCACCAACCACCCAAACTGAAACTGACCATGGCCACTTGGCTAAACCAGAGAAAATGAGAGAACTGTCCAGTGTGTAGGCTTATCAACTAAGTAAGTGCCTGTGATCTGAGCCACAATTAAAATAGTTTGTTATGCAGGGTTATCTATAGGAGAACATAATGGATACACTCTGGCTTCATCTTTTTCCAGCCAGGTCCTACCACAGTGTTTGGTACCTACAGAGCCATGATAAAGGCTTTCCTGTCATTGTCCTTTGGGAGGTAGACTGAGACATTTACCCTTGCATTCTCTGCTCTGACTTCCCATACCTATGCTTGCAACTGTTATGCCTTTATCCCTATTTCCTTATACGTTTCTCTCCTCCTCTAAGCCATGAGTGACTTGTAAGTAGGAAGTTGTTCACATACATATCTACACCACCTGGCACAGGTCCATCAATGTTTTCACGTGAGGTAAATGAATGGATGTGGAGAGCTGACATGAACCAAAACAGCTGGCAGCAGATGGCAAGAAGAATAACCACACAGCTGGTTCTTACTCAAGGATTTTTTTTTTTTCCTTTCTAGAAAGCCTAAACAAGAGCATGGCATACGCATATACACAAAAAACCCAGAGAGGAAAAGCATATTCTTTTTGCTTTTCTGTGGCCTTATCTTTCACCACACTGCACACATGCTCACAGACATCTGTTCCCCGACAGGTCCCCCAGACCTGGCTTTCCTCTGCTCACTGTGGGGCCCTTGCCCCACCTCTGAAGATGTGACCCATGTCCCAAGCATGGCCCATCTTGACCCACCTTTAGATCAGACACGTCTCTGTAGCACTGCTCAGATCGGGTGTGGTCCGACAGCTGCACGTTCCAAAAGCAGGGGAGCTGATACACAAGGAAGGGATTTTGTTTGATGACAGCATTGAAGATATCCTGGAGGATGAAAACCAGACACAGTCAGGGTGGTCGGTGGGTTCGACTTACAGTTTTGATTCTCATGGGGGAGGGCATTTCTTAAGCATCTTGTGGTAGGTGCAGGCAAGCTTGCTCTGTGGGCATTTCTCTTGCCTGTTATCTACAAGAACAGAGCAATAATGTTTGGACAGAGACAGGAGAATGCTCCAGACTGACTTGGTGCTCATGAGTGCTGCTGGTCACATAAAGCATCCCCTAGAGAGCTGGGAGCAACTTTCCTGTGCTCACGGGCATATAATAAATAAAGTATCTTTTCCTCCCCTCATCCCATACTATCCAGGAGCCCTATGTTACCCATCCCGAGCCTCCTGAATGATGACAAGTGGCTCAACTCATCCAAAGGGTTGAGACAAATTACAGTTCGTCCCTCCCAGTAGCTCTTTCCTGGGGCTTTTGGTGGGCTCGGTGATGGATGTTGCTTGAATTCCTGCAGGCCATGGCATCCAGAGTACACACTCCATATTTTGAAAATCCAACTCTGACTTGTCTGGAAGGTTTCTCCTCTTTTGGGTTCTTCTCCAAACTCTCACACAGGGTCGTACTTATCAACTAGCTGCTGACAGGTGGTGCCGGGGGTGAATTATGGGCCTTTCTGGCAGAAGATGAGTGAACAAACTATCCTCACTGGATATGGACATACAATTGCTAGCTTTTGGGGATACACTCAAGTCATTGTGACCTGACTTAAAATATGAGGATGGCAGACAAGTTTCCCTTCAGGTTTAAGATAGCACCTGAGTCATTTGTTTTTATTTAACTCATTCATGATGCTGAATCTCACTGTGTAGAAAAGAAAATCAGTTTCTGGCTCCTTGGGAAACAGTGAATAGTAATGCTAAAAAAACATAGTGAAGTAACCCTGCAGAATTTCTTATTTCCTCTGCATTAGAAAACTTTGTAGGAATTTGACAAAGAAGGCAATTGAATGCTGAACAAAAAATGTGGCAAGTAAGTTCCCTCATTCTATGAAAAGGCAAGGACCAAATGCAGAAAACCCAGAAAAATCATCTTCACATCTCAAGATAGCCACCAATACTACAGCAAAATGAAATCTCAGTGAGTGATCCTGGTAGGTTCAAGGTCAAAGATGGCAGCCCTGGCCTTTCCAGGGCATCCAATGAGAAGTGGGTTTTTGATGAATATTTGTTAAGAGTTTGGTGACGTTCAAGGTGTTTGTCAGACTTCCTGAGTAAAAGGAAGGTTTCCGGAGTCAAGAGGTTTTCCTTTTTACTTCAATGTAATTGCATTGAGCTTCAGGGTCACTGGTATAAGGTCTTAGAATGAGGCTTGGCTGTAATGTCACACTCTGTTTGCCAAAGAGGCAACTGAAATCTTGTTTGGGAAATACACTGGCTTTCTGGGTCCTCAGGGAGTAGGTGCTTCCACACTGCAATAAAGATGGTGGCCTCTGAACACAGCAGACTGCCATCCACTTACATTTCTGTTTCAATAAACTATGAGCTCTGAGGTCAAGGATGGTGTCCTTCATTTATCTATGTCATCCTTCTTCTACGTGGCTCTGTTGTATATGGTGCTTAGTGGAAATCTGCTGAATGAGCAGATGAATGAACAAGAGGATGAACAAGTGAGCAGAGCTCTTAGCTTAGCCCAGCAAGTGTGGGAGGCAGCTAAATCCAACTATGTAGAGTCACACAATAGGTAGAAAAGTAATTCAGACTTATCTGCTTTCAGGTTTCCTTGAGGAACACACCAATTGCTATAGTGTGGATCTGGAATAGCCCCCAAACACCTATATGTTAAAAATTTGATCCTCCTTTTTTTTCTATTGGAGGTGTGGAATTTCTTTTTTTGTCTGTACTGGAGTTTAAACTTAGGATCTTGCTGTAGCTTAAGCCACACTTTCAGCCCCTTTCTACTTTAGTTATTTTTAGATAGGGTATTGTGATCTCATCTGGGGCCAGCCTTAGACCCAGGTTCTTTTACCTATGCCAGCTGGGATTATAGGCGTATTGATACCTAGGCCATCATGCTCAGCTCCTAAGGTGGTGAAACTTCTCTAGTGGAGGATCCTCAGGTCATAGGGGATGTGCCCTTGAGGAGGACTGTGGCAACCAAGTTTATTCTTCCTCTCTTTTGTGTCCTAACCATGAGGTGAGTACTTCGGCTTTTCTGTGTGTTCTTGCATGATGTTTTTGCCTTGCTGCAGGTCCAATAACAACAGGACCAACTGACCATGGACTGAAACCTCCAAAACTATGAGTCAAAATAAACCTTTTTGGCCTAATCCCGGCACTCAGGAGGCAGAGGCAGGAGGACTGCAAGTTTGAGGCTAGCCTGGGCTACATAGTGTCTTGAAACAACACAATAAACAAAAACAAAAATCCTTTTCTCCTTCTACTTTGATTGCCTCTGGTATTTGTGGTAGTGACAACACACTATGTGCTAACACAAGGGCACTCAGGCTACTCACCTGGTCAGCCAAGGATGTAGACAGCATACCCATGAGCTCTCTTTCTGCTGTCAGCCTCCACATCTGCTCCCATTTCATCTTCCGCAGCTTATCCAGAAGCAGTAGAATCACCCCTGGGCAACAGGATAGGACAGAGGACAGAGGAGCAAAAGCCAACAGTGAGACACAGTCAGGCACACCTCTGCAATACAGCGCAGTCTCTTGGGAGCAGTGTGGGCACAGAGGAGGCCTAATCATGGTGACAGGTAAGTTTTCCCTCCAAAATCTCAGCCAGTGGGGCTTTACCATGTGGGGCATATAGTTTGGAGATGAACACACCCTGGGTTCAATCCTAGGCTCAGCCAGGTATTCAGTGTGAGACTATATCAAGCCTCTGAAACATCCTCACCTTGGTATGAGAAAGTAGCACAAACCCTTAAGGGTTATTGCAAAGATTAAGTGAGATGAGCACACTTGCTCATCAGAAAGCTCTGGAAATGGATGGTGGTGATGGTAGCACAGTGTGAATGGACTTAAGGCCAATGCACTGTATAGGTAAACGTGGTTACAAAGGAAATTCATGTTAGGTTTATTTTATTATAACAATAACAGAATAATAAACACACTAGCTATGCCCGGCATTAGGGTCTCTCCTGTTTTTCTCTAGAGATACGGCACCCTTACTTTAGCTGATACCTGGTACTTATACAATGTTTATCATTTATCTTTAAAGATTAAAAAGTAGCTCTTCCATGATTTTGCTGCTTACATCATTCCTGGTTGCTTGACAATTACTGAGCAGTCACGTGGGCCTGCCTCAGTGTTTCTGACTTCAAGAGGGTTCACTGACAATCAGCACATAGCTTAATCCCCAGGAAGGCAGGGGTAATAATGCATCTTTCAACACAAACTCCAAGCTTTTGAGTTTGTAAGAAACTAATAAGAAGTGTTTGTTTCTTCTTCCTTGTCCCTTTCTTTTTACAGTTACTTTTTTGTGGGGAAGGACCAGAGTGAATAGTTCATGTTACAGGGAGACTATGCCCACTGTTTATCCTTTTATATTATTAAAAATGTTAAGACAACTAAGTATCCACAAAATATCAGTTACAATTAAAAAGGTAGAGTGCAATTTACTTCAGCTGAGTGACTTAGAAACAGTTGTCTACAACAAGGCCAGTCCAAGGGTGGCCCAGGACTCAGAACATGAAAAGCGAAGAGCATTTTCCTGCAGGCCACAGCATCAATATGGAGGATGGAATTGTTACACCCATGGGGCTCCAAATCAGTCCTTGTCAGAATGCTTGGCTCAGCAGAATGGTCATGGGAGGAAACTCTGGACAGTTAAAAATGATCTTAGTTGGTATCTAGTACACATACTTCTAAGATTCTAGCAATGAAAGTGATTCCCCAAACGAGACATAAATATAGACTCTAATAAGACTTCTTCTTTTTCTAGTGGCATGCATTTGGACAAAGTATATTCACCACTGAGAAGGGTGTTTGGTCAGATGAGTTGAAATAAAATGTATATACGGCTATGGGAAGAATGGGAGAATAGACAGAGATCTGAATTTGTAAGTCAGTGGGTGAATTATGTCTATTGCAAATCTCCTTTATGCTTTGTTGGGTTTTTTTTCCACATGCCATTTTCTTTAATGACCCCAAATCTTTATAAAGTAGATTTTGCCATCCTATTTTATCAGGAAGGAAATGAAGTAGCTAACTTAAGACACTTGTCCCTTTTACAGTTCAAAAAGCAGCTGGACCAGATCCAAACTCAGATGTGCCTAATTTCAAAGCCAGTGTTTCTTTTGCTACTCCAGAGTCCCAACAGTGTCACTGTGCAGCCCTGGGGCTCTGGTCAGGATTTCTTTTTTGATTTAGTTTCTACAGTGTAACAGAAGGAAAATGATACTTGTACCCCACAACTCAGAAAACTGTCATGTTGCCTTGTGTTAGGCTGATAACAATCAACCACCAGCTGTCCTGGGAAAAAAAAAACTAAACAACTTGATTGGTAGCCTTTGCCAATTTCCATGGTGTGAATACTCCCACTTTGGGTCATTTCAAACCAGCACTGTGATGTCCTTGAACACGAAGTGGAAAAGAAGTGCGGAGTTCTCTCTCCTGAGCCTCACAAGCTCCAGCACACCACTGCAATCATTCCCCAAACAGACACAGTTTAAGAAACAGTAAACTTGATCACAAACATATTATTTGATTGCTTCTTTTAGGGAGTGAGGAAAGAAATACAAGTTACAATGTAAGAGAATATAGTGATGTAAGTCACTGGTGATTGATTAAAAAATAGATTCTAGTTCAATGTGTGGAAGAGAATTTGATTAAATCTTGTTGCAAAAACTAATTCAAATTAGGCTGGATTGATACTCCAATATACAGAAAAATGGGGGAGGAGGGTAAAAGCTATAAATACTGATGAAAGATTTGAATGTACATTCTGAAGCCTCTACAGAAGTCCGGGGTAGATCTATTAGTCTCTGAAGACTAAGCTGAGAATTGATGCTTTTAAATGGTGCAAAGGGTGGCAGGTGCAATTCAGCACTGCTTGCCAGGCTACCTGAAAAAGGGGTGGGGTCCAGCACCTAGGACTAAATGCAGAAATGGGAGACCATTTCCCCAATTACCCAGCCTTCAATTTCATGTGGTTAATTTTTAAAATTATGAATTATTTTGACAAGAAGTAGAGAAACTAATGTAAAAAATACCCACCACCCAGATACAATAAAATGCCACATTCGCTATTAAAAAAGCAGAGTAATCAAAAGATTGTCTCTTTCTACTACCAATCTTCCTTAGAGGCAACCAGTATCCTGTGGTGGTGTGTTTCATGTTTATATGTGGGTTTAGAGTCTTCTTCTCTCTCTACATATGACAGCAAGCAATATTTGGTGTTTTTAGTGTATTTCATATTCCCTATTGTAAATTGCCTTTCCACACACTGTTATGGCTATATGATTTAATCAGGTTAGTATTTCAACATTTACTTGTTGTCATTTCTTTGTTCACTTTATAAATATACCATAGTTTACTTATGTATTCCCCTACTGAAGGACGTGTTTTGGTTATATCCTGTGCCTTTGCTATTAAAATCAGTGCTGGAGTACATATCCACATGCCAGTTCACGGCTTGTTGGGCACACTCATGGAAGCTTTGCTCCTGAATTTCCTCCAAAGTTGTATGACGATTTCAGTCCTGACGGCGTGACTTGTCTTGAAACATTTCCAACCACTCATCTTCCTTCTGTCTTAGAGTCAAGCCGTTACTGAGACTCACAGATTCTACACTTACAATGCTTTTACCCCACTTCTTTTATTATTCATTATTTATTTATTATGTATCTACTAAGTGCATACTAACAGAAATACACTTGTACTTGTTTTTCTTTCATACTTGCCCCAATTTCCTGAGCTTTATTCAAAATATTTCAGCATATGCTTACTGGAGGGCAACATTCAATCTTTGCCAGGCCTTTTGTAGGAACACCAAGATAAGTGAATCCATAAGATACTCATATCATCATAATTGCATGTGATGAGTGCAAATGCTAAAAGTATGTGCTATAACGAATAGTACTCAGAGGTGGGAGGCTGAGGTCAGCCTGGGCTGCATTTGGTTAGACAGATTGTGTGTGTGGGTATGGGTGGCAGGGCGGGTATTTGAGGAAACAATATCGATAAAAGCATAGAGGGAGGAGACAGCCAGTGTGGCAAGGCTGGGAGATACAAAGAGTGTACTGGCAAGATGGTTTATGTAGAATGCTTTGGGGCTGATGCCGAGATGTGACCCTGAACAGGTGAGCAGGGAATAGATCAGGAAGGCTCCTGAATCTATGCCAAACAGGTGCTATACCACCATTTTCAAGTCATTACCTGCATAGAAAAGGATATTTTCATAACCCATTGGGTGGCTTATGGCTAGAAGACTCACCTACGGATTTCCAGCTGCCCAAGACACCACCCAGGTAACCCACAGCTGAGGGAATAAATATTTTGTCACATGTTCTCACCCGCGCCCCCTCCCTGTGTGGCACACTGGTTGGGAAACCCTGCTGAGGACTCCTGGGAGCTAGTGAAGGATTCTGAGTGAGGGAGTGACCATGACTGAATGTGCTTTAGAAAAGCCAACATTTAATGTTGCTTTATCATGTCATTCCATAAGATCAACACCCTCTATTAACTCAGGATGTTCTAAAAAAAGGAACCATAACCCCTTGGTCATAAGCAGACCCATCTAAGTCATGCCACAGGTTCATTTTCTTCCCTCTTACTGGGTTATTCCATCCAGCAGAACTGACACAATGACCTTCAATCCCTTGACCCTCCGTTTCTGTACATGGGATGAGCCAACCCTCAGGTGGTTTTCTCCTTGGAATTCCAGGAAACTTAATAAATATACAACCCTCTGTTCTTCATTTCAGCCAAGAATCAGGATCCCAAACACACAAAAACTATTCACAAACAAAAATATCACCACCTGATGAATTTCAGTGTCCTGAGTCTCCTCTGATAGCACCAAGTTTTCGAAAGGAGGCAGGTCAGATACAATTAAGGCTTTTGGACAGATGTGGAAACAGAGGTGTTGGGAAAGGGAGGTGACACTTCCAATGTCACAGTACTGTGATGCTTCCTTCCACCTACCTAGGCAAGTGTGCTTAAGATGGATATATCTTAAGCATCAGCATCATGAAGACTTTTGCCCTGCGCCACCAGGGCCCAGGGACAGTTTTTCCTTTTGTCTTGAAGTTTTGAAAGACTGTGATTCCTACTAACCATGAATAATACATGTTTACTTGTCCCACACAGGTTCATGGGACTCAGGGTTTCCAAACCCCGCAAGCTGCCCTTGACCTGACAACTGACTACTGGGAACACTGCCTAGTCTTTAATCATGGGCCTGTATTCAGAAATTATTTCTTCTATAATTCATTTAAGAGATACTTTGCTGAGCACCTCCTGTGGTTTTTTCCACTGGGTTAAATGGGGGCTTGGTGCTTTGTAAAACGCAGTCCGTGTTCTTAGGGAGCAAAGCCTAATAGGGAAGGCAGATAGGTAATTAAGAAAATGCAGAGCACTGTGATCCACGGGAGGTGGAAGAAGTATGGAAGCTGGGGAAAAGGGAAAACGACTGTGGTTGGGAAGCATTAAGGAGAAGCTTCCTGAAGTAATGGCTGTCCACACTGAAATCTAAAGGATGATGAGGAATATTTATGTGAAAGAAGGAAGCATGAAGGTCAAAGCAGACAGGCCTCTTCCTCAGGCCAGTGGCTTTGCTGGAATGGGCTGCTGAATGTCTCTCAGGCAGCAAATATTTCCCACTGCACTGAAACAGGAGATCTTAAGAGGTATTAGTCCATTTCCCCCTCTTAAAAGAAGGCTGCACAGAGTTATCTAGCACCAGGGAAACATTTGTCTGTTCATAAATCTACCTGTGGCTACTATCAGCCACAAGTTATTCATATGATAAATATCCTCACAGACTCAGACTGATGCAGCAGGAGTTCCAGGAACACAGGGGCTGTGGAGCTACCCAGGAAACGGAAGCTGAACTTAAAGAAATAGCTGCAGCATCTTGGAAAACTGAGCCCTGAAAAAAGCTACTGTGATCCCAATGCTTTACTGTAATGGGGTAGATCTCACATTAACTGCAAGATGATTCTAAGGACTGAAAAACTGTATCTTTAAAAGTATCTGGTGTTAGTAGGAACAGTATCCATTAATGCTGAATTCAGAAATACTCAATAATTAATGTTCAAATGTAGTAATTCATTTACTAATCTGAATTCACTGATCATTTTAAAAATCTTCAAAAAAATCTCCCTTTACAATGTACTGGACACTTGAAATATCTGCAATATTTTGGCATATTCCCAGGCCTATATCCCTCTCAGTTTTTGGACAATAGTCAGTTAACTGTATCATAACCGGAATGATTAGGAGATCCCTTGGGGTTATGCCAAGTGACAGCTAAGAGATGCATCCACAGAAAGGAAAATCCACCACATGGGAAATTATGAGCACAGATTATGTTCTTAGGCAGCTAAGGAGTCTGCTTAGGATGTGAAATATAATCAGATGGACAGAAGCTTAAAAGAGAATCAGTCTGTTTCTTCAAAGGTTAGAAATTTGCGCCAGGTGGTAAAAGAGCTGGAAAACAGCTTTTCTAAGAGAAATAGGACTGTAAATAACTAAAAAAACCCTAAATAATTAAAAACTGCTGAAAAACAATGTTTCTAAGAGAAACATAACCCCAACTATTTATTGACCTCACTCCTATGGTGCTGAGGAGATACCCTAATTTAATGATTGGCTTTCGAAGTATGAAGGAGTACATGAAAGCTTGATAAATAACAGTTACAGAAAGTATACATTTCCTTATTAAGGTACCTAATTACTATTCACTGAACATGCATAATTCCCACTAAAATTAATATAAATTATGGTCATGCACACAAACTGGGGACAAGCTTTTTAAATGAACAATGGTTAAAATAAGGAAAACAGTCCCATCTGAAATTGGACCTTTTCAACATAGACTTGGCTTTGAAATGCATGCCCAAGTCAGATGTCGATCCTGCTTTTCTGTTGTCAGGAGGAAGATGGTGCCAAAAAGCTTGACTTTGGTCTTTGTCTGGCACTTGCTGCTGCCTCATTTGCCCATTTGTAGACTTGTCGCTGAGACTGGGACCATGAAATCTGCCCTTTGCCCTGGAGTACTCTGCACAGAGACTCAGGGCCTTGGTGGGGCTGGCTGGGTTGTGTGGGGCCAGCAGGGCTTTACCTACAGCTGTCGTGCCCAGAGCATAAGAGACCAATAGGAAATAAATAAATGAATAAATAAATTAAAAATCAAAGGCTTCTCCTGTGAACATCTGGTCCAGGGTAGACTTTCATCTGCGGATCAGAGAACAATGTTTCTCCTTCCCAGATGGAATATGGAGAAATAGCTTGATAGCCAAGATGGCAGGGAAGGCAAGGTGTTGTCCATGCAGAGAACAGACAGAAGAGTGCTTTAAAGATTGTTTTTATATGAGCCAAACAATGACTTTTGTTAGTGCAATTGTAAACTATGGCAGTGGTGATTATGCCTGCCATCTACCAAGTGACTGCTGTCTACTGGAGACTGTCTTTTTCAACCATGCCATGTTGCTTCCTGGGAGCATGTGTGTCTTCAAATGAGCATGTCTGTGACCACACCCATGACTAAGTAGGGAAGACCAAGTTTAATCAGTGGCCCAAATCCATAACAAAGCAGCAGCTCCTAAAGGAAGAGCCAGTCCAAGTTAGAAGGACTGGAGCAGATGCTAGGCTATGACCTGACTTATAAACCTGGGAGGATGCCAAGCATGAGTAAGTCCAGAGATAGTAGGACTTCCTTGTGGACAGTCCTGTGTGAAGATGAAACAGCATGTTGAGGTTAGGCCTGACCTTATATAAGTGATCATGGTAACTGGCTGGTGCTCAGAAATATTTAAACCAGGACAGTGTTTCAGAGCTAACCCATGTCAACTACTTCTGCATGTTGGGTAGAGTCTCTTTCTTCTGTGTCTGAGTCTGCTCCCCAGAGTTCTCAGCATCGGTAGGATGCCTGCCAAGGCCAGGGGACCACTGTAAAATTTACTCATTAAGAGGAATGCCTTAAATTGCAGTCTGAAAACCTGGTTAAGAAGAAGTTCTGGAAATGTTATCATTCGCAGGTAAATGGATGGAATTGGAGAACATCATTCTGAGTGAGGTTAGCCTGGCCCAAAAGACCAAAAATCGTATGTTCTCCCTCATATGCGGACATTAGATCAAGGGCAAACGCAACAAGGGGATTGGACTTTGAGCACATGATAAAGCGAGAGCACACAAGGAAGGTGTGAGGATAGGTAAGACACCCAAAAAACTAGATAGCATTTGTTGCTATCAACGCAGAGAAACCAAAGCAGATGCTTTAAAGCAACTGAGGCCAATAAGAGAAGGGGACCAGGAACTAGAGAAAAGGTTAGATTAAAAAGAATTAACCTAGAAGGTAACACACATGCACAGGAAATCAATGTGAGTCAACTCCCTGTATAGCTATCTTTATCTCAACTAGCAAAAACCCTTGTTCCTTCCTATTATTGCTTATACTCTCTCTTCAACAAAATTAGAGATAAGGGCAAAATAGTTTCTGCCAGGTAGCAAGGGGTAAGGGGGGTAACGGAGGGGGCAAGGGGAAGGGGGGAGAAATGACCCAAACATTGTATGCACATATGAATAAAATAAAAATTAAAAAAAGGAGTTCTGCCACTATTTTCTTGCTCTCTCTCCTCTCTCCCTTCCTCTTCTCCTCCCTCTCTTTCCTTCCTTCCCCCTTTGTTCCCATTCTTTGCAGCCTGCTTTCATCCTTTAGCCAAATGAGTCTGGTTAGGACTGGTTTGGTTGATTCAGACCACAAGCTCCCTTGATTCCAGGGGAGAAACCAAGTCCAAAGCGGCTACATGACTCCAACAGACCAGGTTCAAAGCAGGCTTTGGATTAAACCTTTTTTTTTTTTCTTGTTAATCTAAAGTCTGTTTTCCACAGAGTAGAATGCTGTAGGATTCCGTAGCATTCTGTAGGATGCTAGTAAGTGTTATGGGATGCATGGTTAAATAACTTTAATAAGTTTAGGACATGGTGGGAAAAGTCAAACAGTATTTCACGTAACAGTGTGAATGTTGAGTCTCCAAGGTGGTTATTTATCAGGGAACTGGAAGGAGATTGCTTCTGCATTCACTTTGAGTCCTTCCTGGCTTCTGTCTGCATTTCCTCAGCTCCCTATCTGTCTTGCAAGGCCACTACCTGAAGATGAAGATGAATCCTCCAGTGGCTCTTGAGGTTTTGCTGGTCAGAGCCAGGGAAAACATAAGTGGGCACTGAGCAAGTTTTTCTGTAGGAAGCTCTAGGGAATGCATGGGCTTCCATCCTGGAAATGCTTATGAAAATGAGCCTCACAGTCATGACTTTCTTCCTTCTGCTTTGAAGCACTAGAGAGCCCTTTACATGCATGACCCAATACATAAGTGAGTTTTATTAAAAATTACTTAATTTAAAATCTCCTGCTGATTTCACCTGGGACTTACTTTTGATCATATAAATTAAAAGGTTCTGTAGTATCTACTTTTGCTTTTTAAAATTTTTCCTTCTCAAAAGCTCTTTGAGAAACACACACACATAGCGAGAGAGAGAGAGAGAGAGAGAGAGAGAGAGAGAGAGAGAGAGAGCGCGCGTGAGAGAGAGAAAGAGAGTATGTGTGAGAATTCTTCTGCCTGAAACCTTCTGTTGATTTTGCTGTTTTGGAAGTGTGGATGGGTAGGGTACAAAGGGATGCTCAATTCTTATAAAAGTCTAGTGATCATCTGCTCACTCATTCATTCATTCAACAACCACTGATTGAGCAGCTTCTACATGCCAGGCCCACTGAGGCAAAGAACACAATGGTTCCTGCTCTCAAAACTTTGAAAGCACTCTGGGTGTTGAGAGAGAGTGCTAAGGTTTGGGTCTGCATTGACCCCCTAAAGGCCCAATGTGGAAAGGCTTGGTCCCAGCTTGGCACTAGTGGGAGGTGGTGAAACCTTAAGGTAGAGACTGTGGGAGGTCTTTAGGTCATTGGAGAAGTATCTTTTGTGGATCCCTTGGCCCCATTCTTGCTCTCATCTGCCTGCAAGCCATGAGGAAGTTCTGCTCTGTCACAGGCTCCTGCCATAACATGCTGCCCCTCCACAACCCTCAAAGTCATGGGGCGAAACTGTAAGGCAAAATAAACCTTTTCTCTTTATAAGTTGATTATACAGAAGTATTTGCTACAGTATGGAAAAAGCTGAGTAACACAGAAAGGGAGTTATACTCTAGGCAGGCACAATGGCTTCCCATTGAGTCTGTGTTTGGAACTCATGTCACGGTGAATGGCTCTTTAAGAAAACAGCTCTCCCTCTTCATCTTACTAGATGGAGCTCATTTGGGAAGAACTGTAACAAGACTAGGAACATAAAGAGATTTGCAGAGGACCATTTTTCATTTTGCTTTTATCAGCAAACTTTTTTTTTTTTGGTGGTGGTGGTGGTGGGACTGGAGTTTGAACTCAGTGTCTTGCACTTGCTAGGCAGATGCTCTACCACTTGAGCCATGCCCCCAGTCCTTTTTTGCTTCAGTTATTTTTCAAGATATAGTCCTACATTTTTCCTGCGGGCAGTCTCAGACTGTGATTTACCTATTATGGCCTCCTGGACAACTGGGATTACAGATGCATCACTCACTACACTAGGCTTATTTGTTGAGATGGGATTTCACTAACTTTTCCCCTGGGCTGACTTTAAACTAGAATGCTCCTGATCTCTGCCTCTTGAATAGCTAGGATCACAGGCATGGGCTAACACCCAGCAAATTTTTTATTGAATAATAAAATGTATTCAGAAAACTACAGAGATCATACTATATCACTTTAAGAATTTTCACAAAGTAAATTTCCCATTGTAACTAAAACCCAGACCAAGAAAGCAAACATCACTAACAGATCAGAATCCTTCTCACAGCCACACCCCTCATTGTCCTGTCATTATCCCCACTGCTTACACCATGGCTTATCCATTTCTGAATTTTATGTAAATTGAATCATATAGCAAAGTGCCCTTTTTATGACTGGTCTTTTTGGCTCAATATTGTTGTTTGTGAAATCCATCCATATTATTGCATAGTTGGAGTCTGTCCATGATAGTGTTGTATAATAATCTGCAATAGGACAATATTTTATTCTGTTCATCCATTATATTGCTGATGGACATCTGGGTTGTTTCTGGTTTTGAAAGCAATTATGAACATTTTAGAATGTGTCTTCTAGTGTCCTCAGAGGGTACAGAAGTGGAGTTTCAGTCACTGGTATGCCTATGCTCAGCTTCAGTGGATAGTACAAAGTGGTTCTTCCTAATTACACCCATACCATTTGCGTATGAGAGTTCCCAGTGTTCTGTATTCCTGCTAATTACTGGCATTCTTTGGCCTTTTGCATTTTAGACCTTATGGCTTATACTTTGTGTAATAAATAATTGTGTTGTTGATTTTTATTTGCCTTTCTTAATGACTAGTAAAGCTTACCACCTTTTCACATGTGAACTGCCCATTTGGGTATCCTCTTTCGGGAAGAACCTGTTTATGTCTTTTGCTCATTTTTCTATTGGGTTGTCTGCTTCATTCTTACTGGTTTATAGGAGTTCTTCATCTATTTCTCTGCCCACTTTCAAAATAAGGTGGCACCCAAGGCCAACTGGAGGCAAATGACTTTCTGGTTCTGTATATCCAATGATGCACCAACTCAGACCTGATTCTCGGGTAGGAGGTGATTGCCACACACTTTGCTAGTCTTTTTTGGAATCACAGAGTATTAAGCTAGGAGAAAGGAGGTTATGAAATCCATGCCTCACCACATCCCCATTTCCCTGAGAAAACTGAGGCTCAGAAAGGCTAAGTGGATGGCTCAAAGAAAAAAAGTTGATGCATAGTAAAAAAGGCCAAAGACTTATATCCTAAGACCTTCGTCCTCTTTCCTTCTGTCTCATTCCTCTTTTTCCTCCAAGTCTCTACCATCCTCTATCAGTGTAAACTCATCTTAGTCCTTTTAGACTCATTTTCCAAACAAAAGGGATAATATCTGGTTAACTCTGCAGACCCAGATATATTCTACAACTAGCTTCTGTTAGCCAGGGAGTGCCTTGCAAACAAAAAAAGTTGACGAAAAGTGTTTTTATAGATTGAATAGCGTCCCACCAAAAGATATGTTCAGGTCCTAACCTCAGTACCTATAAATGTGACTTTAATTGGGAAATAAGGTCTTTGTAGATAGGATCAAATTAAGATGAGGTCTTATTCAATTAAGCTGGACCCCAACCTAATGGCTGGTGTCCTCATAAGAAGAGGGGGAGAGACAGAGACAGACATAGAGGAAAGATGGTCACGAGAAACAGAGGTAGTCACTGGAGTTAGGGGGCTTCAAGCCAAGGCCTGCCTGGAACGAGCAGAACTGGGGAAGGCACAGAGGGCCTTAGGCTAGAGGCTTCTGAGAAATTATGGTCTGGCTAAAACCTCAACTTGCAGTTCCAGCCTCCAGAATTAGTAGCTTGTGGTATCATTTGACTATACCTACAGAAATCCTTCTGACGATTAAATGTTTCAGGTTTTGGATGTTTTTGAATTTTGAAATATTTGCATATGCATAATTAACATGTCTCAGGAATGGGAACAAAGTCTTAACACAATATTCCTTTGTGTTTAATACATGTCTTATACACAAAGTCTGAAGGTAATAACACAGTATTTTTTAGTGTGCCTGTGCTTTGTTTCCTGTCACAGGAAGTTAGGTGTGGAATTTTCCACTTGTGGTATCATGCTGGTGATCAAAAAAAAAATTTAAGATTTTGAACCATTTCAAATCTCACATTTTGGCTTAGGAATGCTTAACCTGTATTTTGTTATGGCAGTCCCAGGAAAGTGACATAAGCACTAAGACCTAAAAATCATTTGCCTTGCTTTAGAGGAACATGCAAGAGTAACTTAATTCCTAAGTAACCTAGGCTGTTATCTTGGGTCAAACTTATTACTGTCATTTTTCAGATTTTCATATAATCATTAAGTCAAAGAAGTTAAGTAATTGTGCCCATTTTAGATGGCAAATGATGTCAGAAACCCAAAGTACAAATCACGCTCAGTGGTGTGTGGGTTTCCCTCCTCCCACTCAGAAAACCCACTAGGAGATTGAGTTTCTCAGCAGACCTGATCTGAGACAAAGCAGTGTCTCACTGCCAGTCTACCTGGAAGTAAGCTATCACTGACATGGAAGAAAGGCATCCCAGACTTGCCTAGACCCCTGTAGATAAGGTAGTTATTAAAGACCAGCCTGTCTCTTTCAGGAAGAAGATGTTTTCTGGAGCTATAAGGGAATGAGATACACTGTTCCAAGACATTGGTTTTAAAATTGCCACTGAACAAAATGGAGTTCATACAATGATTGCAAAAGCTGGGGACAGATGCAAAATCCCAGGATGGTACTTTGGGGCCACTAGGCAGGGGCATAACAGGTATTTGGGCTTTATAGGAGCTCCTGAAAATGGCTACAACTCTCTATAGAAGTTAGATCTACAGACCTGCTTGTTGGCATGGGAGTTCAAATTTTTTTTTTTTTTTTTTAACCAATCATCAGTCTGCCTCTCCCTACTTGACTGGCCAAATGCTTCACTGCACAAGATAATGTCTCATTTGCCTACCAAGAAGGGCGAGACAGAGTGGATGGCCAAATAATTCTGACCAGCTGAACATGCACTAGTGCTTGATGAAGCGATGAACAAATGGGCTGCTGAAAGGGCAAGAAATTCTCTGCAATTTCAAACTTGAACAAAGCGACCATGCATGGAGGACATAAGCACGGATTCCCTTATTATGCCTTGCTCTCATGCACAAAGAAAATCAGACACTGAAAGACCATGCAGTGAGGTATGCAGAGCCCATGGACTCCTTTACTTTTCACCTCTGCTTATGAGATGGGAAGGACAAACACTTTTTGTGTGCTTCCCATATGCCGGGTACTCCCTAGTGTTCACTGCAGATTCTATTCATCCTCTCGTATGGCCATTTTGCTGCCCTTCTTTGTGCCCCAGGAGACTCAGTCTTACTCCTTGAATCACCTGGGCTCCCTGATGGCTGAGTCCTGGCTGAAAGCATTGGCAGTAGACTGGAAGTGAGGAGAAGAGCCAGGGTGCTCTTCTTTATGTGTTCTCACATTTGAGATATTTTGACAAAGGTTGTGTCCTCTTGTGCTTCAGCCTCTGCTGGGCAGCTTTCCTCCCTGGAAGATCTCACTGGCTTCCAGCAGCATTAGCTCTTCCTTTTGCATCTGTCAGACTAATCTGTGTCTCCCCCCACCCCAAATTCTTATGTTGAATTCCTAACTCCCATTGCCTCAGAATGTGACTGTATTTGGAGAGAGGATCTTTAAAGAGGTGATTAAATTAAAATGAAGACTTTAAGGTGGGCCCTAATTCAATCCAACTGATGTCTTTATAAGATGAGAGGACAGGACACAGATACATAGAGAGGGGAACCACATGAGGATGTGGGGATAAGATGGGTATTTATAATAAGTCAAGGGGAGAGACCTCAGAGGAAACCAGCTTTGCTGACACCTTGACCTTGGGCTTCTAGCTTCCAGAACTGTGAGAAAGTACATTTCTGATGTTTAAGTTACCCAGTCTGTTGTACTTTGCTATGTCATTCCTAAGAAAATAATATGTATTTCCAGAGCTGGTAACAGCTGCCTGCTTCGGCTAGTCTCTGGATGCTTCAGTTTCTCTGTTGATACCTCTAATCTTGCCCATCCACCTCTATCAATGGGCCAGTCATTAAAATATCTCAAACAATACGATTAGACCCAGTGTCTGATGGATCTTGACTGCTACCTGTGTGTAATTTCAGTTAGTCCTCTGAATTTTTTTACATTGAAATTGAGATGATAAGGCTGAGTTTACAAGCATGGAAACTGAAGTTATTGCAGATGCCTTGTGTCACTAAACAATAAGCTCTAACAGCTTCCAATGTAGTATGTGGCACACAGTAGGTCTTCCTAATACAAGTATAGAACCTACATTGGTATTGAGCTGGAGTGAACTTCCAGAGTTGTGATAATGCCTCATTTCTTCTGGAGTTCAATAAACTCAGTGCCAGAGCAGAGGAGGGTCTACGTAATACCTCTTCTATTAACATAACTTCCTCTTATCTTGGAAGTACTAAGTTGACCTCAAAGGAAAACTTTAATGGAAGTATAGGCATTGGTTTACAGAAGGCTTTTTATTTGGTCAAATATAATGTAGTGTTGTCAAGACTTGGAGGTAGGAGACCCAGATTAACTCTAGATCCATCACCTGTTTCCCACAAACCTAGGACACACTAGCTATTTTCTGAAAATTATTCTTTGCTAGCTTGTAAAATATTTACACATCACATTAATTTTTTTCATTCAATGAATGTCTTTTGAAGAGTCTCCTATGCACTAGAATCCATCATAAAATTAGAGATCCTTATGCTTGTGGAAACTATATGGTAACAGAAGACAAAATGCAATAAACAAAGTAAGTGGCTTAAGCATGTAATATGCTATATGATAATAAAAATGAAGCAAAGAAGAGATAAGGAATGTATGTGATGGAATAAAAGGGTGGCCAAAAAAAGTTTCTCAGAGGTGGTGAAATTTAAGGAAGACAGATACGAGGAAGATGGTATGCCATGCTAATGGGGGTGGGGTTAGGTAGAATTTGCCCCAAATGCAAAGGCCCTGAGCCAGCTGATATACTGGAGGAACAGCAAGGAATGTTAACTCCTGGTGTTGCGAAGGTTAGATAAGATAGGAATCCATCTGAAATACCACATTCCTAGCAAGTGCTCAACAAATGTTAACTAGGACTGTTGACCTCATTCCCATGGACACAAGCAGGGCCTTGTCTCCTGGGAAGGAACTCCAGCGGCCACAGGCTATGGCAACACTTTGGGGTCTGAACCTGCGCTAATGAATGAACCTATCTGCTCTTTGCCAGCCTGACTTGGGCAAATCTACATGCTGCCCTGTTCCTAGAAATTTGATAATCATGGTGTGCATTTAGTGCTGGGGACAAAGAAGGCAGAACTAAAACCAGCTTTGTTGTGATGCCAATCCTTTAAAAAGAATGTGATCCTGGTTCCAGCTTTTAGGCAAGAGTGATGATACCTTTTCTAGCGTGCAATAATGGCAAAGTTAGGGCAGTGGTGAAGCCAAACTGTATTGTTTTTTTAAGGACTTACTTAATGCAGGGTGAACTTTATCCTGAGAAAGGGATTTCCACTTCTGTTAACTGGAGAGTGGAGAAACATGGTGAAAGCTGAACCTGAGCCATTTGTCTCCTTGACCACCATAGAGGCTCTCAGTTGGATGGGCTCCATGCTTGTTGGGTAGACAGAAGAAAGCAAAGGAGTTTGCTGTCTTCACGTTGGCTATGAAGGACATGTGGTCATCCTAAGCTATTCTTCCTTCACTTTTCTCACTCTTATGCTCCCAGCAGAACCTGCCACCCACCTTGGTGTCTCCTCTCCACCCTGATGTGATTCAGTTGCAACACTCATCTTATTCACTTATGTGTGTCCCCCACATGATGATGAGTTCTCTAGGGCACAGGTGATGTCATCGCTACATACCAGTGGCAATCACAGATACAGAAGGCAAACTCAGAGGATGTTTCCAAATGAGTTGACAAATGAAGCAATGAGTTGACTTCTGAAATAAGTCAGTGGCTCCATTCAGCAGTATTCAACAAAGGCTCAAGGATCATTTGCAGAATGACTAATTGCAAAAGGTGCTGTGCTGCACATAAATTGGTTGAAATGAAGATCCTCAAGGTTCTTGAGAAGGTAGGTCATTTGTCCTGGGTGAGTGCAGATGGATGGGGGTCCAGCTAGCACCTCTTTTATCCAGGACAAAGAAAACCATTTAATTAAAATCCAATCTTCTGTTAACTGTTCGCCTATGTTCCACTTAGGGCAAAAGAGGCCACAAACCTTGCTGTCAGGGTATTGTCTCTGGACGAAATCCTTGGCCCATTTGTTGCCTTTTGACCCAGAGGGTGCTGTAAAGAGCTTAGGTTGGAGTCAGACAGACCTGGGTCTGAATCTGGCCTATGATATCTCCAGGCTGGGTGACACTGGGACAGTAACTTACCTCCTCTGGGTCTCTGCTCTCATCACTGCAGTGGGGCCAGCCAGTAAAACAGTCCTCTTCCTCAAAGGAAAGCTTTTTGTACAGGATATTCTACTCTGGGAAGAATTACTTCTGTCAACCTTGTTCTTTAATTATACAAAGATTTCGAGTGCATCTATTGGTGATAATTCCTGAGAAAGGAGGGGTTGAAGAGAAGGGAGTAAGGCGAAGCGAAGTAGGAGTAAGGCAAAGCAGTAGCAGTGCAGAATGCCCATGTCTACATCTCAGAGTCATCTGGACCATCACCCTGTGTTTCACAAGGAGCTAAGGGGGGCCAAGGAGAGGGTTGGGGAGGGGATGAGGTGACTACTTCTCTTGGAAAAACTGAAGGGTTGGAATGCAGAATTAGGAATGCATAACTCAGAGTCCTACAATTATGTGAACTTTGGAGAGAAGAGCAAAAACAAGGGGCAAGGGAAGTGCTCCTTGGTATTCACACCAAGGAAAGCAAGCACATTAATAAACACCTTATTGAAATGCAACGGAAGGGTATGAGACTTACTACTGAATAAACACTGATAAGCAGAAATTCACTGCATGATATTCATTAGTACTCGTTTATAAAGTACAAAAATGACTGATATTCTCAGCCAGGTGCTATCTGTGCCACTGTGTTACAAAGCAACATTCAGGGTCTGTATCCTATCACAGTCCAGGAAGCTTTTGGCCCCTCTCTCAACCCATCTCAGCTTACTCTTCCCCCTGCCAGGTCCAGCACAGACCAAGTTAGTACCAGCAACCACGCTTCTGTGCATTTTCCCCCGGCTCTTTGCCTGGCTGGCTCCAGGTTGCTCTTCGAGTCTAGGCTGAAATGTAACATCTTCAGAGAGGTCTGTCCTGTTATCAACCACAGAATTGTAGGGAATTATTTTAGAGAGTAAAAACAGCACAACCATTCCTTTCTCTTCCTTCCCTTCAGGTGGGGAGTAAAGACATCAATAGTAACATGCATAAAGCATGGCAGTTAGTAGTAGTGACAGAAAGCTCTGGGTTCCAGTCTTAGCTTTGCAAGTGATGAACAGTGAGACTCTGAATAAATTGTGTAATTCTGCTTACAAATAACATAGTAGTGGGGATTAGGTGAAATAAAGCATGAAAAGAATTAGCACAGGGCTTAGGACCAAGTTAAATGCTCAGTGTATGTTTCTGGTGATGGTATATATTACCAGGTCCTTGATACATGTGAATTCCTTCCCTTGCCCTCTGTGAAGATGGATGTTTCCTGTTTTCCAATCTGTAGTTATGTAAACCCATTAGATTAAGTGACGACCACTAAAACAGGTGTAAGGAACCACTGGAAAGATTAACCATTGCAATGGGATTGAGTTGCCATTACCCTTGCAATTATATTTCCTTTACCTTGCCATCAATCACTACAAAATAAATTTAGAGAACTCCGAAACTAGAAATAAGCTTTGAAACCAGGTTGGAGAAGTATGTGCTCAATATGAAGAAGTGAGGGTGCATTATAAGACAGTCTGATGATCCATTCTCGTCAGGTCCCCAGAACAACAGCAAATGACTACTGGCATCTTATTGTCCCTCAAGTTCAGCCCAAAGTCTCCTTTCACAACCACAGCTCTTCCCCAGCGGGCACTTGTCTAGCCACACATGCATCCATCCCTAGCTTGTCCCCCTCCACATAACAGGTCTTCCCTTCTCCTTTCATATGTACAGTTCACATGTCCACTTCCCTACAGACCCATCCCACAAAGCTGTTTCTTAAATGCTGACTCCTGTCAGTAGGCCACATTTACACCTTGGAATCTTTCTCCAACTCTCTTCACCTTAAGACCCTGCCAGGATTTCCTGCTTACCAACAAGACAGATTTCAAAGACGTCTGCATTTCGAAATGTCAGTGCTTCGACTGGAATGTTCACGTTCTCACTCAGGTTTTATGCATTCCCCTCTTCTGTTACAGAGGTGTCTGGCAAGCCTTGACTCTCATTCAGTATTGAGAACAATCCTATGCAACACGTTTCATTCCTTGCATTTTGCGGTGCACAGGCGCAAAAGTTGGCATGGCCAAAGTTATGTGATGATGCATGGAGGAACAGAATTTGGGGCCTCATTTTGATTGTCTAAGTTCAGCATTACTTACACCAGTTATTAGGGTAATGAATGTGAAAAAATACTCTTTCATTCAATGGTGTTTACTGAGTCCACATACTGGGGAAGAAAGGGTTAAGAATGAGAAGACTCTGATCTTAGATACATAAGGTCTCCAGTGGACACATCACTCCCATTCACTCCCTTTCCCTTTATCTCTTGGGCACATGTCTCCAGTTGAGAGCACGATTAGCCTCTGGCAATTTTGTTCTTTCAGTGCCTATACAGGATGTTGTATTTGTGTATAATTAAGGGAGGTGAAGGTAACTGATATTTATTGAGTATCCTACTAGTTCTAGATCATTGGGTTTTATGTTACATTTACAACAGCTTATTTAGTCCTTATAGCAGCCTATTAAGATTGTGTTATTATCCCCATTTATCAGATATTGAAAAAGAAGAGGCCCAGACAAAATCCTAACTCGAGTTTTCTAGACTCCCAGACCATGCTGCTTCTGCTTTGCTGTAAAACACAGTGGGCAAACTTTCTCTTAAAGGTCCAGAAAGTATATATTTTTGGCTTTGAAAACATATAGTCCCTGTGGCCACTACTCAACTTCTGTCTCTCTAACCTGAAAGCAGCCATAGACAAATAAAAAATGAATGGTAGCTGTGAGCCCACAACCCTTTATTAGTGGACACCGAAATTTGAATTGCATATAACTTTCATGTACAGAAAGTACATTGTTTTTTTCCTCCATAAACTAAATATGCAAAAAACATTCTAAGCTTCAGGATATATAAAAACTGGCACAGGTCAGACTTGGCAGGTGACAACCCCTGTTATAGACAGTTAAATATTCATTAGGAAGACACTAAATAGACTTGAAAAAGATTAAGCAAATAACATAAATGGTTCCTCAGTACATTTGCCTGGCCAATGCAACTTGATCCTAGGCTTGAGGAAGACAAGGCCAAGTTTACTATTTCTTTTGTTGCCTGAATTGAGCCTGACTGAAGGTGAGCCTCTTTGCACTGGGCTGGGTAAGCAAGGCCTGCTTTGGTAGAGCAGTGACACAGGCTGAGAGATGGGCTCTTTCTCTTGGATAATTGCCTTTGCTGAGTTCTCTTCACTCCGAGTAGTCCCACAGGGCTCTGCTCACCAGTTCCTCCATGCTGTTCTGATTCAAATACATCTGACCCGCTGTGGTGAGATGGCAAATATGCTCTAAAAGGAGATGCAGCGACTGGGGGCTCAAGGGGACAAGCAGTGTTGTTTAAGCATAATGGTGGATGACAGGAACAGCTCACAAGGAGACTGAGAAAATAGGAGGACAGTCTCCCTCTCTTTGTGATGTCACTGGTATTTTAAGTACAGGAGATCGGGCCAGGATCTAAACAGGGATAGAGAGGCCCCTGGTGCTATGTCCCACTGGTCCCCCTAAGATTTCTCCAAAAGGGTGCCTATACATTATAGAATCTAATTGTCTAGAGGTCTTTCTTGACCAGTCACCAGTCTACGACCAGGCTTCTTGTTTACACTGAAGCTTTTCTAGAGCCTAGCCTATGCACAGCCAATAGTAAATCTTTACTGCATCAATGTGCCCAAATTCAAGCAGCTATGGAGCCCAAGAGCCCAGTGATGATGAGGAAAATGGAGTAACAAAGAAAAGGGAAAGAAGGGAAGAGTGGTGAAGGTACAAATGGTGTCATTACGATGCAGTCTCTGGAACAAAAGGGGGCATGCCTGTCCAGTAGACAGGAGTCACCTGCTTTGTATTAGAAACTACTGTTGGTTGGGGTTGCAACCCAGAGGTTCTTGATTTAATGGCTTGGGGTGAGCCCTGGATGCCAGGAGTTTTTGAATCTCCCCAGGTGATTCCCATATGCAGTTATGATTGACAAGTACTGTTCTAAATTCAGGAGATAGCATATAATGTTGTTAAGATGGTCTGTAGCCATCATCTAACCTTGCATACTGGGGCGGAGGCTGAACAAATCCCCAAGGTTGAGTCATGCTGCCACTAACCACTCTCAGGCACAGATGGCCCAAGAAGAGACTAGAAGGTAGGCTTAAGCACTGGGCTTTGTCATTTACTGGCTCTGCTAACTTGTGAAACCAATTAACCTCACCCAGCCTCCAACAGCTCCTCTGTAAAATGGGGATTACATGAGCTAATGCACATGAAGGCACACATCACGTGTAAGAGATTAGAACAGTGAACTTGAGAGACCCCAAAGAAATCAGATGCCTCTTCCCATCATAAATAGAAACCATGCACTGAATGAATCCGAAAATTTTCTTTATGGCACAGAAGGTTTAGGATCATATCCTTCCTTCTGACCTTCTGCTGCAAACGGAACCACAGGGGAGTCCCAGTGTTAGGTCATTGCTCGTTAGTTCTTGGGATGCTGAGTGACAGAGAAACTGACCTTGCATGGGTCAGCAGAGTGAGGCAGAAACATTTTCACCCCTTAGTTTTTGCTAGGACAGGTCAACTCAGACTCTGGCTGAAATGCCAGGGTTGGGTGGAGTTACCCACAGCAAGGAAATGACTCTGCTTCACTTGGCTACTGGTCCATAACTCATGGCTTCAAAGGCCTGGGTTTTTCAGTCAGAGACCACCTACCTAAGCTGAAGAAGCTGAAGCTGGATTCCTATTGAGTAGCTGCTGTACAAAATACTGACTCTTCTGCAGTATACAGACTGCATGCCCAGCCCACAAAATAAGTATATCAAGAGTTTAGTGCCACACATACACACCCCGACACACCAATTTCATTTAAAAATGGTTTAATTTAAAATATTCTAATTATAACTGTTTGACACATTTGGCATTTTCTGACCTACAAAACTTTAAAATATCTATAACATTTGATATATCAGTACCATTTCTTCCTATTGTAATCAATACTCACACAAACAAACATGAATACTACAGATATTTATGTATGGAATTACTTATAATTGGGGGGAACTTAGGAACAACTACAATACCAATTAACAGGAAATGAAATGAATAAATTAGGGTAGGGTCGATCAAATAGAAAAACTATACAGTTCTTATAGTTCTTTATGTACTAGTGTAGAAAGATACCTATTATTTCATTTTTAAGAAAATATAGTATACAATTCAAAAGAAGATACGGATGTGAAGAAGTAGATAACTACCTATGTGGACAGCAAAATGTCAAGAACAAGCTACAGATTGTTAACAGCCTTACTTTCAGGGAATGTGAGGCGGGAAGGGATTTCATATATTGTATGTCAGTGGTACGTCGGTCAGTGTTCATCAACTAACTCTCTTTGACTTGTAGTGTTTGCCAATTTCCATGATGTAAATACTCCCAACACAGTAGATTTTAAGCTATCAAAGCTAAGTTACTATACAGAGACAGAGAGAAATGCACAGTACCCTGTATTATACAGTATTTCCAACATACACGTGTGATTAAGTAGAGAACAGAGAGTGAAGTGATTAGGAAGCAATGCCTTTTGAGAGTTTAAAAAATCCTAATTTTGTTCATACACTAACAAAAAATATACTGTTTCCTACAGTGACTGTATCATAAGGATTCCATTATGCTAACAGAAATAAGCTAGTCACAAAGACAACTGCACAATTCCACTTTTATGAAACCTCCAACTAATTTTAAAATACTTTAATTATAAGTCCATAGAATTTGATTTTTAACAGTGGCTGTGTTTAACTACTAGATCCCATATTTCCTAAAAACTGAACAACAAGCTTTGCTAGCAGGTGAAAGCTGGAGCCCAGCCCAGCACTGCATTTCTATGCTATCTGTGCATTACAACAAATGTGAATACGTATTGCTAATTTTTTTCCTTAAAGTCTAATTCTTTTTTTCAAAAGATGCTACTTTTTGTCAGTAATCTAGAATCAGAAGCTGGTAGATTCACGAGCATCTGGCAAAGGCTATAATGGTGGGTAAAAGCACTCCAATCTGTCTGTCTCTGTCTCTCTCTTTCTTGTGTTACTGGAGAGTGTGCAAGGCAAGTATTCTATCCCTGAGCTAAATCTCCAGACCTTTTTTATTTTGATTTTGAGACAGGGTCTCGCCAAGTTATCCAGTCTGGCTTCGATCTTGTGGTCCTTTCTCAGCCTCCTAAGAACTGGGATTTCAGGCTTGCATCACCAAACCTGGCTTCCAACTACTCCTGATGGGCCTATTGTGTGACATGTTCTGCAGAAAGCCACATTTTAGGTGCCTGCTATATGCCAGATATGGACTTTTTAATATATATACTTTATACATGTACCTTACAGTAACCCTGCCCCCCCAACTTCTCCCTGAAACACTCTGACATAGGTATTATGACTTGGGGCTCTGTGAAACTCTTCACTACCCTCTCAGACATCAAGGTCTAGCGAGCTCCTGTTGATGGAGGATGTGTGTGAGCTACATTGTTGCAAAAGGCAGGATTTCTTTCTTTTTAAAGAAAAAAAGGATATTCCATTGAAGAGGAAGATAGCCTTGAAACAGGGTTGTAAAACATGGTAAACTGTCAATTAAAATCTGTAACCTCGGACAGAGTTGTAAGGAGTTGCCCATTAGAGCCATGCAAAAGTTTGGGACCAAGATGAAAGGCACCACGCAGAGATAAGCACCCATTCCTGCCTTCCTTTGTCTCCACTTGTAAATAAACTTTCCAAAGCAGGCCTCCCCCACTGCTCTTATCTAAACCTTAGGTCTCTAACCCACTACTAGCCCTACTTTATGGGACAGCACATTCCTTGTAACCTGATACCCTGCACTGCCTTTTAAGTATCCTGTGAATCCTTTGTTCGGGGCTCAGACACTGGTACACGCCTGGGCCCGCTAGCGTAAAAATTAAAATCTGAGTTCTCCACTCCTCCTAGTGTTGCTTGGTTTCTCCTCTGACTATATTGCCACAACACCATTGTAAGGATGAATATACCACATATTCTTTATCTGTTAACGGACATTTGGGTTATTTATCAATCTTCAGTATTGTGAATAATGCTGCAGTGAATATGCGTGTACAGACAATGCCTTTACCATCCTGATTTCAGTTCTTTTGTTCTATCTACATAGAACTGGGATTGCTGGATTATATGGTAGCTCCAGTTTTAATGTTTTGAGGAACCTCTGTACTCTGTCTCCCATAGTGACTGTACCATTCTGTATTCCCATGAATAGTGTATAAGGGCTCCATTCTGCTAAATGAAATGAGCCAATCACAGGAGGACAAATGCTGGTTGATTCCATTCATATAAAGTATCTAAAATAGTCAAACTCATAGAACCAGAAAATAGAATAGTGGTTGTCAGGGACTGGGGATAGGGGAAAATGGGGAGTTGTTTCTCAGTGGGTAAAAAGTTCCTGCTATGTAGGATGAATAAGTTTTAGAAATTTGTTATACAACATAGTACCTATAGTTAGCATCACCACAACAAAAGGGTGTGTGGCATATGCTCAGGGAGAAAGGCAGGGGACTGTACTGCAATGAGGAATGGCTGAAGACAAACTGAGAGCAAGTGAGTAGCAAGTTGTGAACCAAGGGGTTGACTAGGATTGATGACTCGTGTTCAGATGTTAAGAAAAGGCTTGTTGCTCACATCCTCTAGCTCAATGGCCATTTGTATCTTTTATTTTCTTGGCATGCAAGAGACACTGCTTCCATTTCAGGGAGTTACCTGCTACAAGCTGAATGTTTGTGTCCCCAAATTCACGTTGAAACCTTACCTCCAAAGCAATAATGTTTAGGAGGTGGGGTGAAGGAGGTGAAACCCTCATAGATGGGATTAAGGGTCTTATAAAAAAGGCCCCAGAGAGATAGCTCAATACCTTTCAGGAGGATACTGGAAGAATGTGCAATCCATAATCCAGAAATTAGGCTCTTCCCAGACATGGAATGTGCCAGGCCTTGGACTTTCCAGCTTTTGGAAAGTTTATAAGTTTATAAGTTACCTGTCTTATGGTATTATTATAGGAACCTGGTTGGGCATCATTATTATTCTCAATTCACAGGAGAGAACACAGGGCTTGGATAAGTGACCTGATGGTTTTAGGGTTAGGCTGCACAAATAGTAAGAGACAAGCCCAGAGGAGCGGCCAACACCTGTGATCCATGTCCATGGTTTTGGCCACACTGCACCGAAGACATCTGCAGGTGAGATCCAGTTCAGTTGAAGGAGTTTTACTTTTGGTTTATTTTCTTTTTGCTTTGTCTTCCTTTTAATCAGCATGCACCAGCCTTATGATTTATTTAGCACAAAGAAAGGAAAACCATGAGCCTTTATGGCCAGAGTGACCCAGGAAATAGGATCACTAGTAAGGAAAGTAGTTCAGGGGAAAAGGCCTCTTTCAGAAAAGTTGGGGAGCAGACTTCTGGCACATAAGCTCAGATTCTGGGAGCCTTGAATTAAATCCCCATTTCTCTGGGGCTAGAGCCCCAGGAAGGGTAGAAGCAATGATGAACAGCTCTTCTGGAACAGTGGTTTTTGCTCAGAAGGGAAGGCAGGGGGACATCTTGCCATCTTTTCAGGATGCAGCTGTGAAAACTCTTCAGTGGCACAGTTTTGAGTCTCCCCATCAGGTCTGACAAAAGGGGGGCTCTCCCTTTGCTGCCTTGCTAGGGTACTTCAGAGGACTGGGTGGGCCTGCTGACTGGTGCTTTGCATAGTGTTTGCTGCACAGGCTGCAGCCATAGCCTGGAGAGATAAACACTTGGCTCAGTGACAAAAGATAAATACAGACAATAAAAAGGGAAGGAGATATTGGATGCGGATGGTTTCTCCCTAGGGCCAGGAGGGAAACTATTGTTTTAAACCTCCAGCCTCCGGATAGGGCTGAACTGCCTCTTTAGCATTCAGACTTTGGACCTACTCAGCCACCCGCCTCACTGATAATCCGGCAAGCACTCCAGTGGTGTGTAGCCTGCCATTCCAGGCACAGCTGTACCAGAAGCTTCAGCTACCATATACTCAGTGCTTACTGTGTGCTAGGCAATTTCCATTTATGGAATCCTTCCACCCAGAAACCCTGCAGTAGCATTAGTACTTCCATCTTCCAGGTGAGGAAAGTTGCCCCTCCCTACCCACTAAAAGTGAGGGGAGGATGAAGAGATTTGCCCAAGGCCTTTCTGTGAGAACACAGCTCCCATGCCCTGTGCATAAGTTCTACAGGTTGTACCTTCAAATATACTAAACTGTCAAAACTGTTTGCTGCTCCCTGAGCACACCAAGTATATATCGATATCAGCCAGGGTTTGGGGCTTGATGGCCTGGAAAGTTCAGCCCACCTCCCCACCTGTAGTCCTACTTACCCTGAAGCCTTTCTCAAGCTCTCCCCATAGCTGTGCACCCTAGCTCTTGAACCTGAGTACTTGCCCTCCCAGCAAGAGTATGCCACACTGCATCAAGACTTCAAATCTTTCTGACATGATCTGGGGATGTTTCCTGCCAGCATTTCGAGCCCTCTTGTATTCCCAATCACCAGCATGCCCCCTTCTCTGGGTGGGAGAGAAAGGCTGGAGTGAAGGAAGTGATATTTTTTGAGAGCTTTTTATGTCCAGATGGAGACACAAGATCCTTGTCCTCATGGAGCTTGTATTATTGTGAGGAAAACTCAGAGAGTGAGCAGGGTAAAGGGACCACAGAGCTGGTGCTGGCCAAGGCCAGCGCAGGTAGACTTCTTTCCCCATGGCTACATTCTGCCATGATCTTCAGGATCCTTGGGGTGAAGGTATGACAACAGGTCTATATGCATGGTCTAAAGTGTGTTAATATGAGAACCCAGACAGCAAGAAGGGAAGAGAGAGATGGCATTCTGATTCAGAAAGCTCAGAGAATCTGACTCAGGCATTGCTAGGTAAAAGGTATGGACAGTGTGGAGCTTGGGGAAGGCTTGACACCTTCCTCAGAGCCTTTGCACTTGCCATTCTGTCTGGAACACTCTTACTCCAGCTCTTGTCATGCTGCTACTTTCCCTTCCTTCATTTGTCATCTTCTCAGAGAGCCTCCTCTGAAGAAACTGTCCTTTCTAGAAGAATCCAAATCCCTCAGCATGTCATTTATGTCAGGGTTTCTCATACTAGGTATTATCGACATTTTAAGCTTCAGAAGTCTTTGCTGTGGAGGACTGTCTTGTGTTCTGTAGGGTGTTTAGCAATATCCATAGTCTCTACCAAATCTCCCTAGTTGTGACAAACAAAATGTCTCCAGAGATTGCCAGTGTCCCTTGGATAGACAAATTTCCATGAGATTCCCATGAGAAATGCTGTTCTATGTTACTGTCTTCAAAACATCTTCCTCCAAAATTATTTATTTCATTCCACAATAAATACTTAGTGCCTAATTTATGCCAGGCAGGATTCCAGGTACAGAAGATAAAACAGCAGAATTACTAGAAAAAAATACTACCTTGAAGGAACTTATGGAAAGGAGAGAGAAATGAGCACAATCACAGCAAGTGAGATGATGATTTAACTCCATTGGGAAGAATGAGGCAGAGATGGGCAGAGCATGAAGGCCACGTTTTGGAGGTGGAAAGGATCCTGGGTTCTCAGTTTGGAAGTAGAGAGGCCCAATAGCTGGGTTCAAGGCATAATCAGGGAGCCTGAGTGGGTAGGGCTGAGTGAGTGGGAGACACTAGGAGGGAACATCACAGGAACACAGGTGAGAAGACAATTTCTCTCCCGCAACAACACAGAACTTCTCATGAACAGGCATCCATGGGATCTGGAGGGTTGCTTGGCATACTGCACATACTAGATGTATGGTGAATGTCAGCCGTGGGGAAGACTGCTCAGTCCCAAACATCTTAAATGGAAAACCGATGGAGAGCCTATGAACAGATGGCGAGGAACCACGATTGCCTTGTCCCATTTGTGAACCTCATAAATAAGGGGAAATGGGCAATACTTATGTCTGACAGGCATTGACCTGGACACTGTCCCTAGCACTTTAAAACCTTACCTCCTTTTCTCCAGAAAGCAACTGTATGAGGCCCTCATTTACTTGACAAGATAACAGGAGGTGTTCACTGCCCAGAAACATGGTAGACTTGGACCAGCTCCAGAACATAAATAATCTCTCTTAATAGGAAAAAGAAAAATATGAGCTACAGGAGCACAGGTGAACAATATGGTACGAATCCTGACATCCTCCCTCCCCTTAGCCTGCCTCCTAAAGGACACCAGGCAGCTAGGACTTTTAGTAAACATTTACTATATGCCAAGCCTTGTCTATGCATATTAAATATACCATACTAGCTCAGGAATTTTTCCCAAAAATCCTTTTGGTGGTAGGTAGTGTAACCATTCCCATCTCACATGAGGATAAACTGGGGCTCGGAGACTAAGTGCTCATGTGACAGAATTATCGAGGGAAGCAGAAATTGTAAGATCACAGAGGAGAAGGTCCTCTCATTTTAGTATCTAAGGGGTTACCAGGTTGAAGGAATAGTGGATTTATTCTATAGGAACCCACAGGCAGAACAAGACCAGAGAAAGATCTGGTTCAGGATATGTAGTGGACAATCTAAAGTTATAGGCTTAGATAAAGCCTGAGGAGAAAAGCAGCCAGATGGCAGTACTGCTAAGCAGACTTGCAGCTGGCTGAACACTGCCTGTAAGCAATGGGTGTTATCTTATTCACTGAGGCCAACCCCAAGAAAGACCTTGAACCCATTTTGGCTTTGCATCTGAGTCAGCCTTTTGAGCACTGATAACACAGTAGATTCATGACCCTTCAAGAGGACCAACTAAGGGGATGATGGTACTCCTTGGTATCTGATTATCTATCTACCTAACTTAGCCTTGTGGTTGCTAGGCAGAGCTCTACCACTTGAGTCAACCCCCTAGCCCTTTCTGCTTTAGTTATTTTTCAGACAGGGTCTCACATATTTTACCCAGGACTGGCCTCAGACTGTAATTTTCCTATGCCTCCCTTATACCTGGGATCACGGATTCATGCACTGTGCCCAGGTTATTTGTTGAGATGGAGTCTTGCTAACTTTCTTCCCAGGCTGGCCTTAAACTGCAATCCTCCTGATCTCTGCCTCCCGAATAGCTAGGATCATCTGATACTTTATCAAGAGTTTTCACCACTTTGGGAAAATTAGTTACAGATGGCAAAGCCCATTCAGAATTTGGATTGCCAATACCACATCTACCTGTGTATTTGTACTCATTACGATGAAGACAGTTCTTTCCTAAATATAGGCAGAGAAACATCTGACCTCTTCATTAGACTGCCCGAGAAATCACACACTGAAGTAAATATTATTTCATAATACACTTCCATTTATTTCCTCATTATATGGTAGTTGGGGCTGTATGTTGACTTTTTAAAAACTGTATTTGTAGGTAGTATAAGATAGGTAAAACTTGACTTTTATTCAGGATTAGGAAAGAGACACGGAAAACACATTACACACGTGGAGTGAGGCCACTGGCTGAATGAACAGAAAGCATTTTAGCTGTTTCTGTGGATGACCCTATGCTGAGAACTAAAATCAAATCTAACAAAATGATGCAAAGATTGGCCCAAATTGGATAAAACTCACCAGAGATAGCTATAGAATACATACGTTAGGCTCAGTAAATCTACTAGAAGTACAGAACGGGGGAGTGTTACGTGGAACAGTCATTCATGGAGCTTTTTTGTTAAACTCAAGTTCAATTTGAGTTTGAGGGGCAATGTAGCAGTAAAAATATGTAATAGAAGGCTAGGTGCTGGATCAGCTCTGGAATCACACAGGCAGCACATTTCAAATAATGGTTCCCCAAGCTCGTCTCTAGAGATTCTCACTCCCCCTCTCCGGGTTAGGGCTGAAGTCAACATTGTAAATATGCATGCAAAGAGAGAAACTGGAGCTATCTAGAGGTGGTCACACAATCACACACAATGGCAAAGGTCTGGAAGTCAGTCATATAGCCTTCCTACATGTGGACAGGATGTTTGGCCAGTAATTGGTTCAGATACACAATGATAAACAGTATGTGGATTAAGAAGGTACAATGATATCTGCTATAGTCTGGAGGTTTGTGCCCCTATCTTAACCTCTACAGGGATGGTGTTAGGTGGCAGGGCTTTTGGGAGGTAATTTGGGAAGAAATTCATGGATAGGATTAATGCCCTTGAGAAAGACACAAGAGAGGTTGCTTCCTGCAGTATGAAGGCACAACAGGACAATGGAATAGCTAGATGACTTGAATTTGGGACTTCCTAGACTCTAGAACTGGGAGAAAGAAACATCATGAAGCCTTCCAGTCTACAGTAAATCTGTTGCAGATGAATTCTTCCTAGAAAGGCAAGAATCCTGCAGTGGAGTTACTCTAGAAACTCCATCCAAAGCTTCTGTGCAAAGAGCTTGGGATACAGAGCTCAAACAGACAAAATCTCTGTCACCATAGTTAGTATAGAGGCAGAATTTTCTGAACTTGTTTCTGTAGTTCTGGGATCACGTAGAAGTGTGAAAAGCTTTTCTGTTTAACAGCTTCCTTTCCTTCTGAACTTTATAGGGTCTCTAATCTGTCAACATGACATCTGAATCTTGAAGCTAAGGACTTTTCAACCTTAGCTGTTCATGTCTCTAAATACACTCTAACATCTCTTGCAATGCCTCCTGGAATCAGTTTAGGAAATGCTGGTCCAGGGTTATCATTGCAGGGCTGATGTTCAACTGTGAATCTCAACCATGTGAGAGGCTCACATCATACTAAATTTATCTGTGGAAATGCATTCTTTTCTTTACGAGACTATAATCTTTTCGAAGGAAGGCTGTTGATATCAAACTTATTTAAAAATCTTTTTCTACTCCAACCTTGCCAGAATGATAGCTATTTATTACCATGCACCACAGGAATGAATGAGTGGCCACACTGAAGTCTAGTTTCTCTGGATACAATGACTACAAACAAAAACTACCCAATTACAGTGTTCTTTCAAAGCATGAGGAGATTTTACTTTTTTGATAAGAGAGATAATTAAGGCTCAAAAAAAGAAAGAGACCTGCCCAGGGTCTTGAAATGCTAGATGCCAGAGAAGAGGCAGGTGTCAGGCTCTGCTTACCTCACCAAAACTATTTGTTTTACAGATCTTTGGCAAATTGTCAGCTGTTTTCTCCTTTTGATTCTCTGCCATGGAATTTACCACAGAGTCTGACTTTATCGCCTATCACTTGCTGCTTCTTCACAGCCCGGAGTTTGCTCCAATCTCAGAGGTGAATCAGTCCTTGACTGTCCTGATTTTCTTGTTCTGTAGGTAAGGTCTCCTAGAGAAGTCCTTCCTCCCTCTCTAGAGAGCCAGGTCTACATCTGCCTGTCTCTGGCCTAATTTGAGGATTGAAAAGAACATGATATATTTTATTTTTAAATTGTTTTTAAAAGCACATCCTCTGTCTTTCATACTGGGAAGACACACCTTCTCCTTGAGTAACCTTTGGGATGCTATGCAAACAAATCTATCAGTGAACTTGAACTTGCCACCTTCTTTCTAATGGTCTGCTTTGCCTCACCTCACCCTTCATCCCTTGCTGCTCTCAGCTCTCCTTCCCCTTCTCTCCTTGGTTTGTTTGTTAAGATATTTTCCCATCAGCTTAGGAGCCAAAGTGAGTTGAATCTTAACGAGCCTGTCAAAATCCTGTGTGCGTGTGTGTGAATATCTGCTGACAGCGAATGCTGGATGAATGACAGCTTCTTGTACCTAGGAGCTGACACATGGACAGAGTGGTCAAGAATGGACCATTTCTGTGCAAGGATGTGGGATGTGTCCTTATGCCCATCAGAGCAGTTACAGGAAGGAGCTATGTGTTGGAATCTACCTGGCCATTCAGTTGCTCTGGGTCGGTAGCTTCGTTAGGATGGAAATAAGTTGTAAACAGCTCCAGTGAGATGGGAGGGGAGACGAAGAACAGTTTTCCCTTAATCTGTTAGGGCCCTCTGGGCTTTATAAAAGCAGACTAGAAAGAAAATCAAAAAAGAAGTGGGAATCTTGTCCACATCTCTCCAGGGAATGTCTATATTATAAAATAACTCTAGGAATGACTGACCATACATGCTAACATTTGTAGTAAGAGGTCTGGTGTGGAGCAGATGCATTTGATGAAGTGGCTGAATCTGACTTACTTGTAAGCAGCCAGAAGGAGAAATAAAAACTATAACCAAGTTTGTGAAGTGCTCTGGTTTACAGGCACTTGTAGCTGTACTACCACAGGGTTCCAAGCAGGATCATCAAGCTCAGCTTACAGATGAGGAACCCCGGGCTCATTTAGCTGGGTAAGCTTTCCAATAGGCAGAGAGCCGAAAAGCAACAGTCAGTTATGAAGGCAGATTTTCCAATTCAAACATCCCATGTGTTTTGTTCTGGGGATTTTCAGAGTTAAATACAATTAGGAATCTGATACATGAACTAAAGTTGGCATTTTAAAATAATATAAAAAAGCTAACCTTTACCAGATGGTGGAAAAGGTGGCTGCATTATATTTGGGTAAAAATGAAACACTTGGTAATTCTTTCCTGACTTGAGGACATGGTTGCCTTTGGTAAACTCCAATCAATCGCCTACCTGCCATTTTAAAGAGGGTGGATGGATCCCATTCCCTGATGACAGCAATTGGCAGAAAATTTAAGACGATAAAGACTAAGATGTGTTGAGTACTTACTTTGTGCCAGACAATGCTCCTTAAACAAGATTCCTCATTAGTGTGTGGTCCTCACACACCAGAGTATTGTTATCCTACTTTGCCAGGGACAGAACTAAGGTTTAAGAAGGCAAAGCCACGTGGCTAAGTTCATGCAGAGACTCTGTGGCCCGGCTGCAGTTCCTGCTCGTATGTGCTGAACTCACAGCACCAAGCGAAAGTCTTATCAGGGGGCTTTGCTGTAGAGACCATTTTGGGGGGCTGGAGATGGCTAGCATTTAGGGTGGCAGGTCCTTTTCAGCCGAGTTCTCAATTTCCATGAAACTCTAAATGTCCGGATGACTCACTGCTGATGTGTGGCACAACCCTTGGTCTTAAAATAACAAATCCCCATTCTGAAAACCACTGCATTTTGGTGTCACATAAATCCTTTCATAATGATCACTTGATGTCACTGGCTTATTTAAATGGCCACATCACCTCTAACAGGGCTTTTTCCCATCTGCTGTACCCTTTCCTCCAGCACAGAGGGGAGGAACTCATTGTCGTGACATAGCAAGTAGGAGCTGGAGGTGTCTTCCCATTCTGCATCAAATACGGAGGGGCAGGAGGGGACATGCCATTTTTGCTATAATAAATTCTCTAGGGGGCTACACTTTTCTTCTCCCTGAAAACCTGGATTGACGACCAGTGGATTTTGTTCTACACAGATAACTGTGACCCTGACACTGCATCCTCAAGGCACTGCAATATATCTGTGTGTGACATTAGCATATGGTTTGAGAGGCGGAGAGTAAATGTACACACCAGGGATTCTCTGAGATTTCCCTTCTCCTACTCTGGCTCTACCAAAGCCTGGAAATCCATGAAAGCACAGAGCCTTCTCATTGGCCCACTATGGGCTTGTGTAGGGTCCAGTCTCATGTGCACTGAGCAAATAGCTTGCTGGGAGGGACAATGCATGACATGTTTTATTAGAGCAGGCCCTCTGACATTCTGCTGCAGCAACATCCCAGAGGCTTCCAGTAGAGCAGAATCCTGGGCTTCCTCATAGACCCAACCAGATTCTAAAATGGCAGAGCATCGGATTCTCCATTTTAAAAAAAGTGTTTGTGCAGGGTATGGTGGCCATGCCTGTAATCCCAGCACTGGCGAGGTGGAGGCAGGAGGATTGTGAGTTTGAGGTCAGCCTGATCTATATAGTAAGAACTTGTCTGAAAAAAACAAATCAAAATGAAAAGTGTTTGATCCTGAAGTATTTAAGTTGAAACTAGGAAGGTCAGTAGTTAACACTATATAAGTTAAGGACCCTTTATTTATAAGGCTTACAGCCTTAAAAATCTTTAACCTTCAATTTCCTCTTATGTAAAATATAGATAAGCATAGCACCTGCCTTGTGGGGTTAGCATGAGGAGCTGATGAAATTAACACCTATACAGCACCCGGCACAGTGCCTGGCTAATACTCAGCTGGTAGGCAGAGGCACTGCCTTGCCATTACTGAAATGCTGAAATGCTTACCTATCTGCTAATATTTAAGAGCTGCCACTCCGATCCTCCTCCTTTCTGCATCCTAACTCTTCTCAGGGACTCCTCAGACTTTCTTACTATCTAGCAACTAAGGGTTAATGACCAGTTCAGTGGATGGTGGTGGGCCTCCAGGACAAGCTCAGGCTCCGTGAAGGGCTGGTGATCGCAACTCTTCAATACAACCTCTGTGCGTGGAGTATGTTTTGCTGGGAAAAATCACACAGAGTCACATAGGCCTGATGCTCTGCCAACTGTCAGCTAAGGACCATCGCCCAGTTCAAGGATGGCCTTCAACATAGAGCTCTCTGGCTGTCACATCTGGCTGCTCGGGACACCAACGCTGGCTTTTCTTGCTTTATCCTCCTCCAGCATTGACTCCCACTCTGAGTCCATCCCTGCATTCACTTCAGGAACTTTGGCTTGCATCCTTTGTGCTTTGGCCTCTCTGGAGTTCAAATATCAACTCTGAGTTGATCATTTGGCTCTTCTCACTACAAACTGATCTCAGGCTCCAGGACAGACTCTATGCAACATTTCAGGTGGTGCTGTTTCCAGACACCTGATCCAACCCTGAACTGCTGGTCTCAGATGCCAAGTCTCTGCTCAACTTGGCTTGACCCACGCCATTGCTCCCTAGCTCCAAGTTCTATCCTGATAAAGACCTCAAGTCTGCATCTTTTCAGAACAGGTTACCACAGCAGTGGCAATGAAGATGGAAGGGAGAGGAAAAGGAGTCTATTTCAAAGACAGACATTGAGAGGAACTGAACCTTGGGAGAGGGGGAAGTTGTTCTAGTTTCTTTGTATTTATTCACTCCACGAGGCCATGAATTGTCTTGCACACCTAACTTGGGCCCTAGTACCCAGCAGGCATTCTGATGATTGTTGAACAAAGAATGGTTGAATGAATGATGCCAATAACAAATGGAAACAAAATAGGAGGGACAAGATTGGGTTAGTAACAAGGTAGAATAAAGGATTTGACTTTAGACACCTGGTATTTGAGAGCTGTGTTACTGAGATGCATCAACTTCCAAATGTCTGTTTTTCTCCTGCCAGGTGCAAGGTAGGACATATTTGCTCACAGAAAGAAATGGCTGCATGGCATACTTCAGCCAATGAAAGATGAGCAGGAACTTTAAGAGATAATATCATCCAGGCACTGGTGGCTCACGCCTGTAATCCTAGTTTCTCAGGAGGCAGAGATAAGGATTGCAGTTCCAAGCCAGCCCAGGCAAATAGTTCAAGAGGCCCTATTTCGAAAAATACTCTTCACAGAAAAGTTCTAGTGAAGGGCTCAAGGTGTAGGTCCTGAGTTCAACCCCAGTACCGAAAAAAAAAAGAGAGAGAGAGAGAGAGAGAGACAACATGACCTCTGCTTCTTTTGCAGCCTGTATGTGGAAATATACAGCAAGATGAATCCTGACACCTACAATGAGCATAGATCCCTGCATATATAAAATGCATGTGTAATGTAATTGAGAAAAACAAACTTCTGTTTTGTTAGAAATTGAAATCTTGGGGCCGTTTGTTACTGCAGAGTGACTTCCAGTCTACATTAATAGTCAAGAAACCTAGGGATCAAACTGGTAGAATCTGGCAGGACCTAGGCCAGTGGGTCAGGGCTTGCAGGCAGGATTGCCTGACAGCAAAAGCCCAGTTCTTACATTGCTTGCAGCAAACTGAAACAAAGAAGGAATAGGAGGGAGACCTCCAAATGTACTGCCTACTGAGAAGGAATTCAGGCAACCAGGTAGCCTCCTCTATGTTGTTGCTCATCTTCTGTCCCCAAAGAAGAAGCATTGAGCACTTAGGTCAACTTTTGTAGCCCCATCCATACTACCCTTATGATTTACCTGTGTTGTAGCCCCTTCCCAGGGCTGGCCACGGGCGGTGATTTTTCCACAGGTTTCCAAGGTACCAGTCGCTCTGGTTTTCTACCAAGCCCAGGACCTGCTGCCCTGTGAAATACAGAGACATCTTAGACCGAGAGGCAGAGACATCAAGACCAAGGAGTACTGAACACAGGAAGTAATCACAGCAAATCAGGGTAACAATAGCTTGCGTTCACTGGGAGCTTTTATTATGCACCAGGTCCTGACCCAAGTGCTTAACTTGCATTAACATATTTCATTCTCAAAATTAGGCAGTTTTCATTACCCCTGTTTTATAGAAAAGAGATGGCAAACTAGAACAGTCATTTACCTTGTCCAAGGTCATCCAGCTTATCTGTGATAAAGCCAGAATCCAAAACCATTCATCCAAGCATGTATGTATTCATTCCCTAACTCATGGGACACATCTTTATGGCCTAACAATATTCTTCAAGAATTCCAATTCTAGTATCCCACTGTATATTAACTCACTGGCTTTCTGAGAATAGGTTGAGATTGTTTTCTCATATCAGAGTGGAAAGAATTAACCTTGTTTGATAAGATGAGAGACTGAATAAGAGTCACCCTGTGACCAACTGATTATGTTTTATCCTCATACTCTTGCTTCCTCTAAAATATATCTATTTTTTGGTGGGGGGGAATACAATGGAGGGAGTGAATATAATTAAGATATACTGTAAGACCATATGTAAATGTCACCATGTTTACCCCAGTTAGAATACCATATGCTAATATAAAATAAAATATATATGTCTTGTATCAATAAGCATCATGTTAACATCAAGCCAATGCAGGAGAATTGCTCCTTTGTCCCCAGACCTAGACTTTGATGTTGGGCTGTCTATAGTGCACTGTAGCATCTCAGGTGAGTCAGGTTTGTAGTCTGTCTCTTGGGGTGTTGGTATTCTTTTAGGATTATCATCAAAGGCATTTTACTAACTGGGAACGAAGCTCACATAGGACCATCGATTTGTATCACTACTGATGGAGCTAGGATATCCATCCACATTTGTCTGACACCCAGTCATTCCACTGTCTCAATGGGCTATTGCTTACTCTTGCAATCAAAATTTGAAGTAGGCATTATAAAACTATAGTTTATAGAAAGGGAAACTGAGACTTAGAAAATTTAAATAACTTGCTAAAGGTTACACAACTAATTATCACTGTCTTCCACAGCTAACTGATGCCTCCTGGAATGAACTCCTTATACTGTTGGCCAATCTGAGAAATAAAGAACTTTCTGATCAAATGAGAAAGCCAAGACAGTTAAGAAAACACATTGGTTCTCTTGGAATACTGTGCTGGGTAATATAGGACCTCCTTGGTAGGATGACAGCTTCCTGAAATGATGGTGTGTGGGTTTGGTATAATTTATTTGATCAATTTATGGAGCTCCTATTAAATCATCACCCCAGTACAAACACATAAATTAGAGGCATGGGAAAAATACTACCACCCACTTTGTCATTGTACATGATCACATCCAAAACTTGGAAAATACCTCAGGAAAAAGTATCTCCAATTCAGAAAGTCCAAGAACCAATCAATTTCACATGCAACCAGCTTGGGATATTTGTGCAAAACAATTAGACCTCAAAGTCATGGCACCCTGAGCTGAGAGTTTGAAGAGCTATGAGCTAGCTAGAGATCTCATTCAATAACCTCATGCCAAGACAGGAAGTTCTTGGGGGAGGTGTCTCTTAATTACTAAGGACCCCAGTTGGTATCACGACCCTTTTGGCATGATCTTTCACTGGATTAAGGGTGGCCATCTGAATCTCAGGTAAGGCCATCTTCAGATATCTGCAAGTCTAAAATCTCTATTTTGGCATCATATGCATTTTATTTGGCCTTAATCTACTTCATCAGACAAATCTACTCACTGTACTTCATTGATGCCCAACAAAAACATATAGGTGTGTTGCTCAAGTTCTCACCTCTCCTGTGCATTCAGCTTTCCCTCAGCAGGACTGCCCTTGCCCCCAGTCAGCCCCCTCTCCCCCTACAGTCCTTCCATGACCCATCTCTAGCATGAAGCCTTCACACATGATCCAGAATTGGAAGTGCACCTTCTCTTCACTGCCAGACATCTGCATTCAGTACTTTCCACAGGTGTTTGTACTTTTGAAGAACAAAGTGGGTCATATTCACCCACACCTCATTTGTCTGTACTCACTTCCTATGTTAGTCCATGAGAAGTAACTTGCACACAGATACTTCTTTAACACAGGTACTTTTAAAAAAATGTCTGCTACAGAAATGAGTCTGGGAGGTAAATCTCAACTGGCATGTCAGTATCTGCGCATTTCTGAAGCTGCAAATCATTTCACCCTCTCCCATTCAAAAACATCAACACATCTTCCACCCAGCTGTATGAACTCGGGCCTCTGCCTCCCTTGCACAGCTTCTAAGTGGCTCCACTTAAAGCTCGAACTCAGGTCTGGAACTCCAGACACGGAAGACTTTGTGGGGATAATCTTAAATCACAGCATCCCCAGAATAATATTCAAATTCCTCTTCTCTTGATTTGTACCTGGGCTGCATTTCTTTTGGTAGTAGCATATAACTCTTTCACCCAATCTTTAAATTTTTTTTTAAAAAAAACAAACAAACCTTAATCGACAGCATGACAATTGTAATTTCATATCCACTTGTTGAGGAAAAACAGTCAACAGCTTCTAAGGCTTCGTTTGCTTTCTAAGTGGATTCACTAGCTGTTATATCAACTATTAAAGCAGTGGTGAGGGTAAGCAGCTTTCCTTCATTTCTCAACAGCGTTGAGTTCTGTGTGTGGGTTTCAGAATCCCCTGAACTTTCTGCTCAGCGTGTCCCTCCCCTGCAGAGTCTGTGTCCAAGGACTGGGAACGATGAGCAGCTACTAAAACTGGAGACAAAGAGGGTGGAATTTGGAGTCAGATCTGGTTCCAGTTTCTGCCTTACATTCTTGTTGTGCAGCCTTGAAGGAAATTCCTTGACCTCTTTCTGCCTTGCTACTAACAGTTATGGAGGGGGGGGGGCTTCAAATTTAAATGACTCCCTATATGTTGAGGGCTTAGAATAGAGGCTGGAACCTATAAGTGATGGCTATTTTTAAATATCATTGTTCAAGCTACCCTGTCAGCTTCTGGCAGAGATCAAGCCCATCTGTGCAGTTTTCTCTTGAGGATACCCAGAACAAGAATTAGGCCTTTCTAGAACTTTTTTTTCTCTTACTATGGTCTGGAGGCATCTTCACCAAAAACATACAGGGTTCATGTTAGGAGATAATAATTAGGGGAAAATGGCTTCTTCCTACTTCTCCAGTCTCTACAAAAGGGATCCTGGCCTCTGGCCCCTTCTCTCCCATGGGTGTGGGAGAGCTACCTGACTGGTGAGATTCAGAGAATGGAGTTAACTAGTTTAGCCTCCTCCTCCAGTTCTTCCAGTAGTGGGCTAGACAAACCAGCAGACATTGTATTTCCCCTGATCTAGGTTTTATGGGGGCAGGCCTGCTCCTCACCAGGACAGAGCTCCTTAGTGGATCCCATGACACGGCATGGAATAGCAACTCTGGGCTCCACTGAAGATGCACATTAAAATCAAGTCATTCAATTTTGCACTCCTCCAACCCCAACCAACCAAAACAAAACACCAACTCCCTGGTATGGAATGACTACAGCCTGAAAGTTCTGTCCCAGCCTCAGTCAAGGGTAAGATTCATCTGCAGGGCCACTGGCATGCAACGAGTCCATGTGGTGTCTAAATCTAGCTCATAAAGCAGCAGACTTCAATGGGGTCTCCAGGGCTAACACTTCCTGAGCACAGTAGAGCAGTGAAATAAATGAATGACAGAGCCTGATGGGCTGGATTCCAATTTTGGCTTCTCCACTTCCTAACTGAGTGGTTCTGGGTAAGAGACTTAACCTTTCTGGGTCTGGTTCTTCACTCATTTGTAAACTGGAGTAGATAAAGAACGCATACTACAGAATTAGATTGTTTTTGTCCAGGCACAAGTTGATTTGAGAAACTGAAGCTGTGTCCTTAGGTTATTCAAAACATACCACTAGAAGGTGACTGGAAAATTCAAGTGTTCAGTAGGTATTGGTTCATATCATTACACCCAGAATTCCCTTGCCTCTTGTTCTGCCCTATCTCCTTCCTTCATGAGCTGACTTGTCCCCTTCTTTGCTAAGGCTTTGTTTCAGCTTAATATTGATCGAGGGTTTGCTTGGTGTCAGATACCACACAAAATTCTAAGGAATCAAAAGCAAATAAACCACAGTCCTTGCCCTAGAGGCAGTTAGAAGAGAAGAAAGATAAACAATTATGAAGCAGCCTGATACTTGCACTGACAGACACACTGATAAGTCAGAGGAATGGAAAACAGAGGATAATTGATTCTGTGGGGAGTGCAGGCAATGCCTGCCTGGCATTGGATGTCTCCCTTTGGAGTAATCTATAGTCTCCTCCTGCATTGCAGCCACCTGCATGGGAGGGGAGGGGATCCTCCTCTCTCACATAGAACTCCAACCCCCGCTCCCAAGCTTTTCTGATCGGGGTGCTGTCCAGCAGTGGCCATCTAGGAGAGAGGTCACCTTTGCTCTCTGGTGACAGTGTGGAAGACAATGCTCACCCTGGTAGCAGTGGCATCTATGTTCTTCAGGGTCCAAGTTCAAAGCCTTCACCTTGATTATGCAAGCACATCTTTTGCCTGCCATCCTGTTACGAAGTGCAATCTCGGGGGATCCCTCTGGGGTGATGACATGGGTTGCCACAGCATCCTGGCTTGCTGCACATTCTGTACTGGCTGCCTCGTCTTCTTAGGAGTTATTGTAATAAAACACCACGACTAACAGAAAAGGCTTTGTCATTGTTTTCGGTACTGGCCCTGTGGTTATGATTAAGTGCACTGTTCTCCGTCTTTCTTACTCTAGGCGTAAGTTAACTTATGAAAATGAAGCTGTCTTCTTTGCTTATTCATACATCACCACTAACAGCCAGACAAGAGTGAACAAGCTTGCTATTCTGCTGGGGCTCTGGTGCTGGTGTCACCAGCCGGCAGACGGATGGCTCCAGGCTGGGATCTCCCCTGTCTCTCCCTCCTTCTGCAGCTTCTGGCTCCAGGCAGGGCTCCTGCTGCTCCGAAGGTGAGAGCTGAGCAGCAGAGACCACGTTGTTCCCACTTGGTCCAAGCACTGTGGGAAGGTCAGGTAAGCATCCATTCCCTGGGTATGTGATCAATTAGAAAGATACGGGGTTTTAAAACTAGGCAAAAGAGAGTGTAGGTTCAGTTCGGTGTGACTTGGCCACTCAGTTACGCTGAACCTGTTTCCTTGTAAAAGGTTAAAAGTCAAACCTACCTCTACTTCCAAGAATGGTTATGCACATAATACAAGCATAAATGAGATAATATATGCCGACTGCATGGCTTGCACAACTAGAGGCATTTCTTCTTCCCTTTTGATGGTCATTGTTCATAATGTCCATGTTTTCTTATTCAAATGTTAACATTAGCTACATAGACTGGACTCTGAAAAACCTGTGCCTGCTGCACCTCCCTGACCTGCTGTCCCTTGCTCCCACCCCACTCTACCTTTTTGAAGCCTCCAGCTTCTGTGACTCCCATGTCTGTCCTTTCCATGCTTCATTCATTGGACTCCTCTCTACCTCCTCATACATTTGATGTAACTGGGCTCCCATCCATGGTGCCTTTTATTCTTGTTTTTCATTTACGAATAATAGACTGTACTCTAGTGGCTTCAAATACCATTGACTGGAAGATAATTACTAATCTCTATCCCTAGCCCAGACTTTCTTCCTTACCCTCTTATTCTTAAATCTATCAGCTCACCATCTTCATTTGACTGTTCCATAATAACATTCAACTCAAGCTGACCAAAACCAAACCCACAGTCTTTTAGCTTTAAATAATTGTGTGCCCCTGCCTCTCCTGTTGGATGGTAACACCAAGATCTAACTTTGTCAATGAAGCTAGACACCTTTGAATCTATCTTGACACCTCCTTCTCTTCATTCACCACATCCTCACCACAACTAAAGCCTACTGATTTTACCAATGAATATTTCCCAAATTCATCCCTTCTTTTTTTTTTTTAATTTTATTATTCATATGTGCATACAAGGCTTGGGTCATTTCTCCCCCCTGCCCCCACCCCTCCCTTACCACCCACTCTGCCCCCTCCCTCTCCCCCCCACCCCCTCAATACCCAGCAGAAACTATTTTGCCCTTATTTCTAATTTTGTTGTAGAGAGAGTATAAGCAATAATAGGAAGGAACAAGGGGTTTTGCTGGTTGAGATAAGGATAGCTATACAGGGCATTGACTCACATTGATTTCCTGTGCTTGTGTGTTACCTTCTAGGTTAATTCTTTTTGATCTAACCTTTTCTCTAGTTCCTGGTCCCCTTTTCGTATTGGCCTCAGTTGCTTTTAAGGTATCTGCTTTAGTTTCTCTGCGTTAAGGGCAACAAATGCTAGCTAGTTTTTTAGGTGTCTTACCTATTCTCACCCCTCCCTTGTGTGCTCTCGCTTTTATCATGTGCTCAAAGTCCAATCCCATTGTTGTGTTTGCCCCTGATCTAATGTCCACATATGAGGGAGAACATACGATTTTTGGTCTTTTGGGCCAGCCTAACCTCAGTCAGAATGATGTTCTCCAATTCCATCCATTTACCAGCGAATGATAACATTTCGTTCTTCTTCATGGCTGCATAAAATTCCATGGTGTATAGATACCACATTTTCTTAATCCATTCGTCAGTGGTGGGGCATTTTGGCTGTTTCCATAACTTGGCTATTGAAATTCATCCCTTCTGCTGATATCTTGCCCTCATTATGTCTTTCTCTCTGGATTACCTTAGCAGATTTGTACCTGATCACCTTTCCCTTAGGTAGCTTTTACCATTCAGTTCTGCTTACCTTGCCATGGAAATATTTTGAAAGTACACATTTTATGAATTTTGGTCTCTTGATTGAAGTGTTTAAGTTCTCCTGAGGTCCAGTACAGTGTGGATGGATGAATGAGTGAAAAGATGAGCGAAAAATAAATGCTATGTACAACTTGCCATCCTAGCCCATGTGGACCTAGTGAACACTCTCAGAATGAAGTAAGGGGAGGTGTGGACTAGCCAACTCCTTCAGGTAAACCTCAGGAGCAGGTGGCACTTACCTTGACTTATAAGATGCCTCTACTGCTGACTCTATTTTCCACCCCCAGGAAAGGTCCTGGGTACCCAGAGAGAGGCTGCCAATCATTGGCGCACATCAGACAAGCTGCACTTATGCTACTAGGTGAATATTAAAATGTTAAAGCCAGAGGCCATCCTGAGTATAGCAGAGAAGCTGACAATGCCCTTCAATCTTACACTGATTCTGATAAGCAATGTACAGGTAGAAAAGTCTTTACTAGTACATTCAATGCGTGCCTGAGTGCAGGATGTCTATAATGAGAAAAACATATGATATCACATTATCATTTGCTAAACATCCTGAAACAACCACAAGCAGCCCTGGGTGCTCCTGGCTCATCAGTGTAGAATAATGAAATATTTCTGGAAAAGATGTACACAAAAGTGTATTCAAACGCATGGAAAAGGTCGCACAGGACCTGTTTTTGAACTTGCATGTTTCAACAGCTCTGACTTCTACAGTTTACTTCTAGCTCAAAGCACTCTGGGAAAACAAACACTTAGATGAGCCACAAGCCCTTAGTAATTACTCAAGAACCATGTAGCTTTATACACACAGCCGAGGAGGGAAGTGATGTGTTGAGTTGACACATGGTCAATGGAAGACTTAGGACTCTGACTTCAGACTTAGGCTCTTCTGTGCCTCTCAAACTTGGCTGCTTCTGCTTTCTCTGAACCTTAGTTAACACAATGTTCACCTGCTTCAAATTCTAGCTCTCCTACACTTTATACATCATTGTAAGTAAACTCTAGGTTCATTTTTCTCATCTTCAAAATGCAGCTGGTATCTACATCTGGGGCTTTTCTGGGCCTCTTAACCAGGTTCCTATTGCATGACCCTAGGTGAATTTTTCACCTACGCTGACTGGGTTTCCTTTCCTCGTGAAGTAACTTCATCCTAGCTTATTTATTCTGTAACTCTGATTTTACATGACGGAAAATACCCAACCTTTCCTAGAGTTTAGGGTTGAGCCTCTCCGAGAGGAATTTGAATCTGTATTACTCTGGAAGATTGGCTGAGTAAAGACTAAGGCAGAGATTGTGCATACTAGAAAGTGAGGCTGTACAGAGCCACTGGAGTTCAGGGTAGAAATGAGCCACCTTTCAGGGGAGAAGCTTTTAGGTACTGATGGTTTGGTAAGACAGGGGAGGATGCGGCTCTGGTTCAGCAGGGATTTCCCTAAGTCCCCACTCTGCACCAACTGCCAGGGACAGAGCAGTGAAGAAAAGGCACCCAGCCTCTGCCCTTTTGGACTTATCTCTGCACAGGGCTTCTCACAGGGTCTGCCACTTTCCAGGCCTGACCTCAAGTCTCACTGAAGCAGCTTCTTTTTGAGGGAGGCCTGGAATTTCTCTTTGTTCAATCGTTCTGTGAAGTCTAATGCATAGCAGGCCTGGGGTGCGCGTTACTGACCAGCCCCGGCACTGAGTTTAAGATTAGACTGGTGACCTCTATACTACTTTCTGATCTGAGTGAGATCTCTTTACTCTAACTCCACATCCCCTTCAGACTGGGCAATCCTACAAATTCTTCTTCTGCCATGTTGTTTATGTGTACAGACATGTATGTGTATGGATAGTGCCCTGTGAGGGGAGGATGTGTTTCTCAGGGCAGCTCCCTTTGTGAGCAGCTGGTCCAGGACCCGGACTTCCTGTGTCTATGTATTGTCTCAGAGGTGTCATAGAGCAACCCCTGGAAGGGTTGTGTTGATTTTTATTGTTCTGAAGTATGAGGTTTAGAGAGGTACAGTCACTTGTCATGGTCAAGTGGGTAGGAACTCCAGAGGAGGGGTGTGTATCCCTGTCTTATTGTTGCAAAAGACCATCTTTCCATTCCTATACTCGTTAGGAACAATCTGAAAACAAAGTACTTCCCTCCCCAGGGGAACAGTCACAGTCAGCACCAGCCTAGGGAATGCTCCGAGCACACAGAGAAGATGGAGACAAAGACTGGTCCAGGGGAATTTGGCCAGCCCACCCAGCCATGTCTCTGCTGCCACTGCAGCTTCAGGTGTGGGAGGGAGGGGGGGTGGTCCAGGACCCTCTACAGAATCATCTAAGCTCATCTGGGTACTTGGAGTATGATTTATTTCAGCAGGAATCCCAGGACACTGAGTGAAGGCACATTATACTCAGGGTACCACAGGGGCAGAAGACAAAGACCCAAGACCCAGAAAAGAATCCACAATCCAATAAAAAACGAGATAATGAGTCCGTCTGCCAAGATACAAGAACAAGGTCCCATCACATCCCTGAGACCTCCCCTGGAGGGCCCACACTAACTTAATTTATGGCTTAAAAACTCCTGCTCAATCTCAAATAATGATTTTTCTTTTCTTCCATCTGTGATCTTTGGTCTTTGGAAATGGGAAAAACTAAAAACAGAGCACAGAGCTGCTGGGCTGTCTTCCAAGGCTGCTTTTATCACACCGGTTCCCAGGATGTGTGGCTGCCATCACCTCTCAGACTTGGCCTCTGTCAGGGATGCAGAGCTGGCTTGTGTCCAGAGACCACCTCTATGTCTGCACTTTTTGGAACTAGCATCTTTCAGATGGTTCACTCGGAGGTACCTCTGACTCACCAGTAACAGTGCAGAGGACAATTGTCTGAATTCTCTCCCTGGAGTTGCAGAAAAGACACTCATTTGCAAGACTGTGTAAGGGCCAAGGTTTAAGTTCCAGTTATGAAGTATGCAACCTAGGCTACTTCATTTTTGAGCTTTTGTTTTTATTTCATTATACTGGACGATAATCAAATTCACCATTTCTACCATGAGTTGTTCTGGGAACAAAGTGAAATGTAAATTACAAAATTCTGTTCAATTTTGATGAATTACTCAAAATTTCTGGGTGATAATAACTTAAGAACTTATTAGTCTTTTTTCGCTCCACATTTGTTAATCTAATCAGCAGGTAAGCAACTACACAGAAAAAAGCTGGCTCACATTATTCATAGAAAGCTTGATTACTGGGCATCTGGCCAACCAGACTGTCGGTGACAAATCCATAAAAAAGAGACAAACCTGTGAATAAGATGGATCCTCCCTCTCTTCTGGAAGGGTGTGGTTTCCTAAGGGCTAATGCACATAGCCAAACAGGTATATTGGACCATGTATTATTACAGAGGCACGATCTTTAGCAGACTTACAAGGACATCAGAAATCCATCCAAGTAGAAGATCTGTATATGAGTTAAATGTTACACCTGGGAAAACTCCCAGTAATCACTGGAAATTACAAGCTAGAATGGGTATGAGTCTGGACCCTGGCTTCCTTTCCTTGCCCATAGCCTGTACCAGCCAAGCAGTAAACACACCAGTACACTTATCCCTGGGGTCTTGTTGGAAAGGCAAGGGCAGATGTAGTCCGCTGGTCCCACTCTCTGTGAGCCTGTTCCATTCCTTTCTCTTCTCCTTCAAGAGAATTCTCCCTTAGTGAGCCAAGGACCTCACACTTGTAACAGTCAACTAAGTGTCTTCTCCTGGCATAATATTAACTTGCCAGTAATAACAATGCATGGGACCCTGTCTTTTGATAGTTTTCACATCCTTTCTGATGGAGACCAAATGAACGCATCCAAGTTCAGGATAGAAAACAGTTTTGCCTGGCAAAGTCTCAGATATGGGGGTGGGCAGAGGTGGGAGAGGGCAAGAGAGGGAATGCATTTGCCCATGTGTGTGCAGGTGACCACCGAACAAAGAATGCTCTGCTGTAAAAATCCTTCATAAAGAGTCAGAAGATGTCCTCCACTCTCAATCTGCTCATTTGTTTCTTCAGCCATTCATTTGTCCTCCCAACAGTTATTTATTGAATGTTGATTAAATGCCAAAGTGATGTTCTGGGCTCTGAGTTGCAAAAAAACAAAACAAAAACCCTCAAAAAAAATAAAGTTGCTGTCTGGTAAGCACTTTTCATTTGAATGAGAGAGCTAGACCTCAATTAGACACAGGGTACAATACTAAGTAAGGGGCTAGAAGACCTACCATGAAAAATAAGCACACGAAGGGATGGAGAACAGGGCCAGGAGGTCTACCACAGGAGAGAGGCCTCGGGAAAGCAGAGCCAGGGTGACATTTCAGCAAAAAGGGCATCTTCCCTTCAGAGGAATGCCAGTGAGAGAAGAAAGAGTGGCAGGTGAACAAAGAGGTTGTGGTGCTGAGTCCTCTAGGAAAGGAACCCGTGGCAGGCCTAGAGCACCTGTTCCAAGTGAGCTGGCTGCATACAAGTGCTGTTGTCACAGGCTGCATCAGGGAAAGGTCACTAGTGTAGCAGCAAGTGGCAGGAAAAGTCTGCTTGGGATGACATTTGTTCCTTATTTAGGGCTCAAAGCCACTTGAGAATGAATAAGTCAGGAACATGTCTGACTGCAGGGTAGATAATCTCAGAATAACATTTCAGAGCCATTAAAGGGATGGCTCCATCTCCATGAAGAAAGAGTTCTACATCAAAGGGCACACCCCCTCAGCCAAGGGTTTCCATGGGACATCCTTGAAGATGGCTGCAGCTTCCCCATCATTTTTTCTCAGTCGTAATATTACTATTTCAATCAATTTACACCATAGCTCAAAATAGCCAATATTTTTGCACAATCAACTACCTGTTGCTTACCAAAGGCCTGACAGAGAGGAGCCACAACAATTCAGGAGCGTCTGACGGTGGGTAGGAATGACAGAATGCTTGAGCTTCTCTGTCCAGGTCTGGGAAGAGTCCTTTGTTCCACCTCCATTTTTCCCAAAAGGAAGGATGCTGATGGGAAACACTTTTCAAACTCTCTATTGCATAATTTGCAGCCGGGCACCAGTGACTCATGCCAGTAGCTCCTTGAGAGGCACAGATCAGGAGGGCTGTAGTAAAAGGCCAACTGGGGCAAAAAAGCTTACGAGATTCTATCACAACCAACACCTGGGTGCAGTGGTACGTGCCTCTCGTCCCAAGCTGTGTGGAAGGTGAGGTCTGAGATTGGGAGGATTTCGGTGGGGGAGGGGAAGCAAAAAGCCGGGCATGGTGACATATGCCTGTCATCCCAGCAACAGCAACATCAGGAAGCTTAAAATGGGAGGATGGCAGCCCAGGGTCTCTGGGCAAAAAAGCAAAATCCTATTTCTAAAATAACCAGAAGGTAACTCAAGTGGTAGAGCTCCTGCCTCAAAAGGGCACAGCCCTGAGTTCAAATCCCAGCATCATAAAAACAGAACATTGCTGAGGACACAGTCCACTATAGCAGTGGGGAGTTCCAGTAAGAAATTCCCTTTAAAACCAAACAACACCTGTATGTCGGTGGCTCACACCTATTAAAAAAAAAAGGCTGAGACTGGCAGGGTCGAGATTCTAGGTCCACCCTGACAAGTAGTTCGTGAAACCCCATCTCCAAAATAATCAGAGCAAAACTGACTGGAGATGTGGCTCAAGTGATAGAGCACCTGCTTTGTAAGAATGAAGCCTGAGTTCAACCCGAAATTCCACCACCACCACCTCCACCACCAAAACCTAAACAACAACATTAATGTGACTCCATAGAAGAGACTGAACATCCCTAAACCGAAATTCTAAGACCATAAGTTCTCCAAAATACGAAATTTTTTGTACATGAAAATTCCATATCATGCAGCTTTGTTTCCTGCTTAAAGTTAAAATATTATATAAAATTACCTTCAGATTACCTATTTAAAGTATATGTGAGACATAAATGAACTTTCTGTTTAGATTTTGGTTCCATCCCCCAAATCTGTCATTACATATGTGTAAATATTCCAAGCTCCACTTCCCCAATCCAAAATTCAAAAAACTTCTGTTCCATTTTGAATAAAGGATACTCGATCTGTAGTATCCTTTATTCTTTTTTTTTTTTTAAGGTTTGAAAGATTTATTGAAAGTTTTCCCAAACCTAGGGGAGGCAGAAGGCACATAGCATGACCCCGTGCCAAATAAAGAGGGTAAAAGGTTAACAGGGGTGCAGAGAAAAGATCAAATTGTTTAAGGTGATTTTTCTGTAAACTGAGGCCATAGACAAAAACAAAACCCTGTTGCTATGTATGGGAAGGTTTAGTTGAAATCTCATTCTTTCAGCTTGAAGGCACCACCAAAGCAGGGAAAGGTCATTTGAGCATTCACTCCTAAAATGTCAGCCATTTTTGGATGTACAAAGCAATGACTGAGCCTTCTGCAGCCTCAATATATTAAAGCCCCCCACCACATCTACCTCAGGTGGCTAGCATTGGAACCAGGAGACCTAAGCTCTGTTAAAAACCTTCAATTTCCCCTCCAGCCATTCCTCAGAAAATACAGCTATCACTTTGCACACATCTGCCATGTCTTCTAGAAGAGGGCCCCACCCCAGCATTCTGCTCTCCCCTCTCATTCCAGAGTTTAACTGCAAGCAGAGCTAATACAGGATTTCCAGGATGCTTGCCTCAGACAATGTGAAGAATTTATTTATGCAATAATTTATGCAAGAATTCTTTAACTGACCAAGTAGACTTTTTTACTTTAGCTGCCAGGAAGCTCAGACTTTGATTTTAAAAGTCACGTAGGACACAAGGATCTGTGTATGTAAATCCATTTATCTCCTTACAGTGCCCGAAACACTTTGCAAGATAAAGTGGACTACACATGGGTAATACATAAAATAAAGTGGTTTGTACAGCACAGAGCCTGTTAGATTGCACTTTTTTTTCCTGCTTGTATGACAATGACATTTGTGCATGGTAGTTTTTGAAGACCATTTCCCATTTTCCAGTCTCATAGTAGGACAAGGACAAGCTGACTTCACTGTCACTATAGAAAGGTTTGGAATTATCCTCTAGCTAGGACTCTGAATGCTGCCTTCCCTCCACAGTGTACTAATTTGGACAGGCAGCTACACAATTCAGTGTAGTCTCGAAGAAAGAACTAGAATTACCAGTCCCACTGGTGGCAAGGGTTTGTAAAGCTAAAACTGACACAGAGAGAGTCTGCCACAGGCAGAAGGAGAAGAGTCCCCCTTTGAGTGGTAGCCTCAGCAGACCATCCTCATACTGCCTCTGTGTCTGTTTGTCTGTCTCTCTGTCTGGGCTCCTGCATTTTTTACTTGCTTTTGACCTCCAGGTCTTCTTATCATTTCTCTTCTGGTATCTTCCACCAGAGATCTGAATTCTATAAAAGTTTTCTCAGAAACCCGGCTCGTCAGGAATCCGTTCCAAGAAATAGAAAACTGAGGCACTTCTCATCGCTTTCACACTTCATCTTGAATGCACACCAAAGGCTCTTTAATGGGACATAGTTAATCAGTGTAGTGGGTCAGGTATCAGAGCTTGTACTTACTATCCAGTCATCAGTCAGGGCAGAGAGAGGCCCAGGACACCAATGCTACTTCCCAATTCCTTGCCATATTGAAAAGCATTCTGACCCCAATTTAGCATATGGGGTCTCTGAACTATGTAGGCTGTCATTGCTTGCACTAAACAGAGCTGTGCCGGTTGTGAAATATCCTGATTTTATACCCCAACAATTGCATAGTTTACATGCTGTATTCCAGGGTGTTCAGTCCCATATGTCTATTAATTACAGATTTGTTTACCATAGTAATCCTAGACAGACTGATGCACACTGCTAAAAGCAAGGCAAAGCTAAGGGCTGTCACCTGGTAAATATTACAGTTGTATTTGGCAGAAGGTCCATCTGTATGCTTATAAGATGTGACCAGGTGCCCGCGCATGGGAAGGGAGGATGGACAGAGGATGAACAACAGGGATGGGGGAGGGGCAGAGTTGGATAGGAGGAAGAACATCTAATGTTCTACAGCACTGTAGGATAACTACGGTTGATAGCAATTAATAATATTTCAAAATAGCTGGTACAGAGGATTTTGCACATTCCCAACACAAAGGAATGATAAACATCTAAGGTGACAGATACACCAATCACTTCATATGTACACTTATATATACTGCAGTGTACCCAATAGCTATATACAATTACCATGTGTCAATTAAAAAATATATATCTTTAAAAAGACTAGGTCTCTTGTCTTTCTTCCCTGGGCCCCAAAAGGGAGCAATGGACTGTGATAGATAGAGGGCATTGATTGCCAATACTTCCTTTCTTTCCTATAACCTGTGGGCATTCAGGAAGCTCTCCAGGAGCAGTGACCTGCTGTGTTTTCATGTTCCTGTGCCCAACAGTGAGCAGTGATTGTTCCCAAACCTGTTATGCCAGTTCTTGTTATTGTTGCAATTCAGTACTGAGCAAATATTATGTAATCTATTAATTAAGAGTAACAAAAGAGAGTTGTTTCTCTGAAGACTCAATTGAATTCTTTAGAAAGACTGGTAATGGAGAACTGCTAAAAAGTTGCCATTGGATAAGATGGGGGGATAAGATAAGTTGAAAAGGCAGTAAAAATCTAGTGTTATTCTGCATTCCTGTGATTAAGGAGTGTCATTAAATAATCAGTCTGGTTTAATAACTGGCCTTGGAAATTGTGATATGGGTCTTGGTTGTGCCAGAGATGATCCCCAGCTCTAATCTGTGAACTTGAACACTGTGACAGTAAACATATTTACTTAACAGCTAATTCCTATTACATGGTCATGGATGTGTCTCTGTTTTCTCCTTTACCATGGCCACCTTTGTGCAAGTCTAGGCAGTTACTATAAGCCTCATTAAAAACAGACAAGAAACCTAGTTCTAGGCTTTGAACCTAGGACCCATTGTTTTGAGTCCTGGACATGTACTTTAGTGAAAAAAAGATTTTCCCACAAAATAACTCCAAAGGGCTCTTTGGATTCTGACATTCAAGTATTTTATATCTTTATAGCTGCTTAAGACCCAAACCCCATCACCAACCCCATTGGTACCAAAATGCCAATAAACCCGAAGGTCTGACCTTCCCTATTTGCTGAATCACTCCTCCCCACTTTGGTTACTTTGAATTTCCTTAGAGCCCGGCAGAGTTTGGATACATCATTGTCTTCATTCACAGTTTCAAAATATAAAGTTTTTAGTGTGCCTGTGGCTCATCCAAGTGTAGGATAATCCTAAACATTTTATAAAGTCTTTCTGCCTTTGTGCTTGATCTTTTCCATTTCAATTAACTTTCTATTGTAGTGTCACTGGATGAAAGACATCACAGAAGTGGCAGAACCTGTTATCAATGCAACCTTTTAGCTCCTAGGAATCTCATTCCATCCACTTATACAAGTTTTGACTGAGGGTGACCCAGTAAGACTCCTTATGTTGAGTCATTTGAAAAAGCTTGTCAGTGGGGGCAACAGCAGCTCACAGCTAACAGAACTCAACAGGCCACCTGGTCACCCTCTGCAGATTTGGAATAAGGTACAAAGTGCTTCTGAAGCAGCAGAAGGGGCCACAGAGGAAGACATGGACAAGAAACAGGGGACTTATTCAAGGCAAATATATTTCTGCAACTCATACAACTGGGTATATGGCAGTGCTTTGACTTGCACACTTGCAATTTGGGAACACGAGAATTGCCTTCAAAGCCAGGAACTAGAGCAAATGTGTGTCATTTTTCCTCCACTACTGAATAGTAGTCACTGTACAGTACAATAAAGATTTGAGGAAAAAACATAATTAAAAATGTTTTAATAATGATGACCATTCTAAATGCAGCTTTTATTCTTTAATTCAATAAACATTTAATTAGCATCAATGAAATATAATGGACAGTTCTTGTTACATGAAAATGAACACAATATAATTGTTGACCTTAAACACATTACAGATAAGTATAGGAAACTTTTATATAGACTCATAACAGACATGAGGCAGTAAAAATTGTAAAGTGTGCCCCAAATGGAACCTCAGTCAAATACAACAAAAATGTTACAAAAGAATAATTTTTTTTCTTATGACTGATGGAGCCAGAGGAAGGTCTCACAATGGAGGTGGTGCTTGCACCGGGTCTTAAAGGACAAATAAGAGTTTAGCAGGTAGAGTAGGAAGTGCTTGGCCATTCTAGGATGAGGAAAAACAGCATTCTTGCTGCATCATGAAAGGGAGGTTGCAAGTACATCAAAAACAGAACAACCCTAGAGCCAAGTCCCAGGTTAGACACTGGCTACCTGTACAGTCCTTTACCTTTTGCTCTTTGTCAAACTGAGGTCATAAAACCTACTTGCACTTTGTTGTAAGGATGAGGGATCACAGATGTAAAGTATCTATCTTAGTGTCTGATACTTACTTCAGGGTTGTACAACAAGTGAGCTGGGAATTTTTATATTGTTCTCAGGAGCTGAACCTAGAAAGGAAGAGTGGGCTCAATCGGTGGGTGTAGAAGTCTGGTCTTGATTTGTATGTGGAGATGAAGTGGCATAAAATTACTAACTAGGAAAATAACATGAAAACAATCCTTGTCCTGTTTATTCCCTAATGTTTTAAAGAACCATAATAACAAAAGTGACAATAATAAACAGAAATGTCTACTATATACTGGGGATTTAAAATACTCTATTTCACTCATATATTCCAATAACCTCAGAAGACAGGAACTTTTACTTTTCATTTAACAGAAAAGGAAACCAAGGTAGAGAGAAATTGAAGTATTTGCCTGTGGATATGCTGTTAATAAGTTGTACAGCTGGGACTCCAAAGGTGCTTCTCTTCTCTTGTTCCTGTGGATCTGGGGATGTGGTACACAGTGAAAGCCTTATAAGCAAGTGAGGAGTGGAGTCAAATAAAGGATTGGTACAGGTAAGGTACATGCAATGCAGAATTCTCAAAACCCTTTGAGTGCAATGACTTGCTACATTTCCCTGATATTCATCTGGACTTGCCACTCCACACAGCCCACCTCACACAACAGCATGGGGAAAAATGCGGGTAGGCTGTCAGTCTATGGTGGCTCTGGGCCCATGCAATGGGCAGAGGTGTGGATGAGCATCAGCAGGGGCTGACCATAGCAGGTCAAGCCTGGTGATTTAGCTACATATCCAGTGAGATGAAGGCATTCCCCAGGGGCCTTCAAACTCATGGTGTGATGCTGATGGTGAGTGCTTACAAACCAGGAAGCTAACTATAGCAGTCACAGGCTGAGAGGGAATATTGAAAGAGAGCAAAATGCAATTTCCTCCTCTATCAAGCCTTCCCCAACTTTGTGGGCTGAATTTAGCTTTCCCGCTGAGTTTCCATTGCTTCTGGACCATGTCTTCATTATAATAATTAGCTCTTCGCAGTGGCGGGCATTGGGATTGTCTGGGGAAGTTTTAAAAAAATCCAAGTACCTGGTCCCCATCTCAGGAGGTTCTAATTTGCTAATTTTCTACCTCTAGGTTGGACAGAGCATGCATAGTTTTAAAGAGTTTCCTGGAGAAGGCTAATAAATTCTGAAAAACAAAAATCCCGGCGGGAAAAAAACTAAAAAAGCTGGATCAAAACAAAATGTACGTAGATATGCACGTGTTTGTGTGTGCATGTGTAGAAAAGGAACAGGTGAGTGGGTAAAACATAAGGTAAATCCTCAGAGTCAACAAGGAAAATGAGTAAGACAGCATACAATCTGAGAGGTAAGCAAGCTAAAGATAGTACCTGAGCTGGGGAACCTGCTATGGGAACTAACATTAAGCATTAGTTTTAATGGGGGCAAACACAGGAAAAGGAGACAAGACTAAGACTGTGCAAGAGACTGTGGAGAATGAGTAAAGTTAGGTTCCCCCCAGAAGTCACATCCTTGGTGGGAAAAGAGCCAGTCCCTATAGAAGATAGGCAACTTGTCTGTCTTGACTTTGTATCAAGTGGAAGGCAGCGGTATCTATTCTTCTTAAGTCTAGGCCCATCCTCACCTATGTTGGGGGCTACAATTCACAGCTACCCTATCAGTTTGAAACCCACTGTAAACTCTGTCATTTGGTAGAAGCTAATGCAGATCCTATCTGGGCAACTATATCTTGAAGCTTGAGTTCAAAGAATTTACACAAATTTCCAGAGGACACGGGTTCACTACTACCACAACAACAACTTTTTAAGAAAAAGCACTGAAAAAGTAAGCTGGACAATGTGGCACATGCCTGTAATTCTAGCACACAGAAGCTGAGGCAGGAGGATCCTGAGTTGGAGGTCAGCATGGACTACACAGAGAGACCTTGTCTCAAAAACCAAAACCAGCCAAACAAACATAAGTAACAATGAATCAGACTCCAAATGACTGCTAATTGTAATTATCATATATAGAACATAAAGTAATTTGTTCAGTATATTTAAAGAAATCACAGAAAGTAGGAGGTAGCTTAAGCCTCCAAATTCATTCATTCCTTTCCCCTATAAGGTAGAGGACCCCTACATTGAATGACTTATCTCAGTGATTCATTTATAATGAACTGAATGGTACAGAAATGATGCTATGTGACTTCTGAATTCATGAATTTAGGTGATAAAAAGGATAGATCCTCTGCTTGGCATGTACACATTCATTCATATTCTCTCTTGCTTTCTCTCTCTCCCTCTCTCCACATTGGTAGGAGCCAGTATCCACGCTGTAAGGACACCTAAAGATGCTGTGTGGATAGCCCCATGTAGGGGATACAGGAAGTCTTTATCCCACTGCAGAATTTGCCAATTTGCCAGTGGGGTAGGCCAGGCACCTGAAAGCTAATTCTCTAGTCCATCTGCCGTGTGACTGCAACTGCAAGAGAACCTGAACAAGAACTGCCTCACTGTGTCCCTCCTGAATTTCTAACAGAAACCAGGAGACATAATAAATGACTTGTTTTAAGCCATTAAATTTTATAGTAATTTATTATGCCTGAATAGATAACTCTAGAGAGTATACAACAAAAGGAAGAGAAGACTGTCAAAAATGACCAGGTACATTTGAAAAGGAATCAAGTGGAAAAGTTGCAGATGTGAAAAAGGACTTACCAACAGAAACAATGCATGAATTAAGAGAATGGAATAATAAAATCAGTGTGCCCAGAGAAAATTACTATCAACCTAGAACTGTAGATCCAGTTAAAACATATCTCAAGATGGCAAAATAACATCACTTTTCAGAGAGTCAAAAACAGATTTTACAAGTAGCACACACTTACTCAGGGAAAACTTAAAAGAGATACTTTAAGAAGAAGGAAAATGACCCCAGAAGGAAAGTCTGAAACGTGAAAGAGAACAGAAAAGAGTAAATACATACATAAAACATACCAACTGAAATCCAACAATGCTACCACATTAATGAAATTAGAAGAAAAACAAAATAAAACAAATATGCTTTAAGTAATAGCATATGCCAGGAGTAGTGGCACACACCAGTAGTCCTAGAACTGTGAGAGGCTCAGGATAGGCTGGGCTATAGAGTGAGACACAGTCTCTAAACAAACACACACAAATGGCATGTAACTCAGTTGGAGTGAATACAGATGAAGCATTTTAAAGTTGTTTAGCAGACAGAGAACAGGAAGGCAAAAAGGTCCTGACTGGGGGTGGATACCACTGTGTCTGGGGAGGATATAAAGAAAGGAGATAGGAGGGTGAATATGGTGGAAATATTCTGTACACATGTATGTAAATGGGAAAATGAGACCTGTTGAAACTGTTCCAGGAATGGGGGGAGAGGGAAAAAGGAGAATGATGGAGGGTATGAATTCAACTAAGATATAAGATAAGGAATTTTGTAAATGTCACAACATACCCCAGTACAATAATGATAAAAATAAATTTAAAAAATAAATTAAAATTCAAAAAGAAGTTGTTTAGCAGAGCAAAATTATTAAGACTTTAAGTTAAATAAACATGTTAAGAATCCTAGTATACAACTTCCAACCTAGTAGAGGTTAAAATTAAAAATGAGAAATAGAAATCTGCTTAATCTACAGATCTGGTAGGAAAGGAGAAATTAAACTCCAAAAGCAGGACAAATAGTAAGCACTGTATCAACTGGAAAAAAGAACAGAAAACACATTGGTAACAGTTTTCTACTAAGTAGACTCTCAGCTTTGGGTGAAAGACAGATTTTCTTAAGAAAAAAAATTAAATTCAGCTATACATCTTTTAAAAGGAAAAACCTGAAAACAAAAAGATGGAAAAAGACAAAAAAGGCAAATATAAATCAAAAGAAAGCTGGTGTGTTTGTACTAATAAGTTAAAAAGAGCATTCAAGGTGAAACAATTTATTAGCATGGCAATAAATTGAAGCCTACTGATAAGTCATGAGAATTAATATAAGAGTTGGGTACGTTACTGGATATGCTATCAAGACACAAAAGTGAATCATTTTTTCATATATAATCAAGCAGCAAAAATGTACTAAAACACCATTTTGCAAAGGCAACACAATATTGGATATCTAGCAACACGTTTAACAAAAGATTTGCAATACTTTCATGAAGAACATTGTAAATGTTATTGAAAGATATTACAGAAAGGAAAAAAGAACAAATCATGTTAATGGAAAGGAAGACTAATTGTCATACAGATCACAATTCATTGTGATTGATTTATATTCAACAAAATCTTAAGATCACAATGTGTGTGTATAGAACAGAATAGCTAAAGTTGTGATTAACTCATTGAGATGGTAATATATCTTTTTAAAGTTCAAATTTTTTTTAGTTTCAAACAGAGGAGAACAAGTAGCAGAATACCACCACTAGGTACCAAGACTTATTATAATTAAGGTTTATTACATAAAGACTTGGAAGCTAAAGAGAATTGGTACTGACATAGAGACACACAAACACACCAATGGAGCTTATTCACTCACATATTTAGGAAGTAGATCTGTGACAAATAAGCAAGGGAAAGATAATTTGAGAAATTATCTTGGGACAAATAAACATACATGCTATTCATACTTCACATGTAAATCAATTTCATAAGAATGAAGGAGTTAAAAATAATAGGCAAAGTTTTCTAAAATGTAAAATATGGAGAGCATTTTTATGACCAAATTCTGTGTTATTTCTTAAACCAAATACAAAAACAAGTAAACCATAAAGAAAAAGAAAAAACCAACTGATGCTGCTATTTGGAAATTCAGTGTACTGGAAACTGATGTAATAAGCTGAATATCTGCACCATAAAATGGCAAAGCTTAATATCTAGAACATGTAGTAAGTGGCTACAGATCAAAGAAAGAGATGACCAACTCAAAAGAAAAATGGGAAAAATGTTTAGAATGAACTTCTCTTAGAGCATAACATTGAACCAGCCAAGGAGCATACTAAAAATGTATAACCTCATTAGTGATAGAAAAATGCAAATCACTCTCCCAGAGAGGAATCATTCCTGATCCTCTAGATTGGCAATGATTATAATAAGTAACACAACAATGAACTAGTACCAGCTAAGATGTGTAGCAACGACAACTCTCCATCACCAGTGGAGGAGTGTAAACTGAAGCAATCATTTTGGAAAACCACTGGCAATCACGAATAAAGTTGAGTGAGTGTGTGTGTGTGTGTGTGTGTGTGTGTGTTTATAATCCCAAAACTACAGGAGTAGTTAACTTCTCAGGAAAATACTCTAGAAGACATTGCCCTAGGGGATGTATAAAGAATATACTAATAAAAAGTATCGTTGAGAACACCCAAATATGATCAATACCTAAAAAGAATGGATAAACCTATTCCACTTAGACATATACAGTAGTGAAATGAAGGAACTCAATTTACAGGCTGCAACACTGATGCATCTTACTAATGTAATCTGAGCAAAAATTACAAGTCACAGAAGTATTAATGTACAGTGCTTCCATTTATATAAAGTTAAAAGAGTCAAAATCAACAGTATATTGTTTGGGAACATAAGTGCTAAAACTACAGAGAAGAACACAGAGACGATAACTCCAAAATTAAATGTCAGTGAGTTCTGGGGCAAAGAGGGTATCAGGCTTGAAGGATTTTGTTGAAGGTTTGTGTCTTAAGCTAGGTGGTAGATACATGAATGAGAAGTTGATTATTCTTTAAACTGAATATAAATATTAGATATATTCATTCTCAATACATAGAGCATATGTCATACATTTTAATGTAGAAACAAAACAAAAACAACTGCAATAAACCAAGCAAACTTAGGGGTTGTGGCTGTGGTCATAGGGAAAGTAAGCTTTCCAGGGGACTGCACACCTCCATCTGTGTGCCAGTGCCATTAGATGTTCTGTTAAGTTTTTATTTGACACACCAGTTTTCCTATCTTCACTGTGGCCCAGTGAGGGTGGGGCTGCCTTACAGCCATGTCTGCTTTCCTAGGTCTGACATGTACAGAGCCATTGCTGATGTGCCAGGAACATGCATGGGGTGAGTGTTGATCCCTCCTCCTAGTGTTGACAGGAAGCTGTGAGACAATGAGGATTCATGCCCCTCCTTCACGAACTGCATCCTAGCAATGCCAACTCCAAATGCATCTGGATTGGGCCTCTTCTCTCTGCACAAGCTGTTATACTCACTTGCCCCACTGTCCTAACTGGTCACTCTGCTTCCATGGTTGTTTTCTCTAAACCCTGGGTACAACACAGCCTAATAATAGCAGTCCTCTGCTTAAAAAATCCCCTTTAAAAAACAAATTCATCACAGTGGACAGGGCACTACCCAAATGAGCACCTGCCTTTCACAGTGTTTGACAACTCACTGTATTCCTACCATGTTGGACTTTTCATTCCTCTGAAACCACCAGCTTTTTCCCACCCGAACCCCCAAACCTGCTGGATGCTCCTCCAACTCTCATTGGGGTGGGTTCCTTTAAATTCTTTCCAGCTAAGTTTCTCTTCCTCAGAGAAGCCTTCAGCTGGGTTTGGATTTAGTTTGTTCTCTAAGCATCCAGGTGTTAAAGGCCTAGTCCCCAGGGCAGCTGAATTGGGAGGTGATAGAATTTTTTAAAAAGTTAGTCTGGTGGGAAGTCTCAGGTCACAGGGACTTAGTCCAAAGGGATTACGGTAGAACTCATGTGACCGCTTGGTAGTTCTAATGAGTGAGTTGTTAAATACTGAGCCCAGCCCCATCCAGCTCTCTGGCTTCTAGTACTGAGCTATGAAATCTTGCTCCCAGAAACACTCCTACCATTGCCATCTGCCATGATGAGACACAGTCAAGTGGGTCCTTGTGAAAACAGTCATGCACTTAAACCTCAAAACTGTGAGCTAAAAAACCTTTTTTCCTAAGTAGCTTGCCTTGGACATTTCATTATAGTAACATAAAACAGACTAATACATCTTCCTTTATTTTCCTCTGTTCAAAGAAGCTCCCATGTTCTGCTTTATTCTGTAATTGTCTCTGTTTCTTTCATTGTACCCATGTTTATATAATATACATATATACATATATATACACATACATGTCTATGTATATAAGAATATCTATATATACAAGCTTTTATCTATCATCTATCTATCTAAGCTTGTTCTCTTGCTTTTCTCTTTCATTACTGAATACACTCTCTTTCCTTGAGGTGAACCTATGGCAATATGTAGACCACATTAAGTACTTAAGTAAATATTCAATGAAGGAACAGATTTATATAAAAGGAAGGTTGGATTATCTGAAGATACTTATTAGTTGAATTGTGAACTTTGCCTGTGATCTCAGATATTTTCTGATCCCCTCACATATGTCAAACATCTACTTTCTCAATGATAGAATACTTCTTTGAAGAAAGGGTGGCACACTGACTAGCTGTAGCCCCACTCTCCCCTGATTTCTCTGTTCTCCCCATTCTGTACACCCATGCCTTAAGAGTTAATTCTTTCATGTTGAGCTTATTTTTCATCATCTCAAAGGAAATGATATTGTTGTTTGAACTACCTCTTATGTTCTCCAAGGGCGGGTGTTAATTTCAAGGGCAAAAAACTAGGGACACCCATGGCTGTCTCTGTGGAATTTGTGACGTTCAGTTCAGGATACTTGGTGTTGAGATATTATATCCTCAACAGGAAAGAATAATTCAAAGGAAATGCTACTGGAAGAGGACCCAATAATTATTAGTATATGTCTTCCAATCTCAGGTGTCATTTCCTGACTAACTAGTCCCTTTTTCCCTAACCTGCTGCATATTCCATTTTTATTTTAACTTTTTATATTGCTACTTTTCTAAAACTTAAATTTTATTATTTATTTATTTTTAATTTTTTACCATCTTAGTGTTATACTAGGGGTATGTTGTGACATTTACAAAAGTGCTTGCAATGTATCTTAGTTAAATTCACCCCTCCATCATTCTCCTTTATCCTCCTCCCCGCATTCTTAGGAAAGTTTCAACAGACCTCAATTTTCCATTTTTATACATGAGTACAAAATATTTCCACCATATTCACTCTCCTACACCCTTTCCTTACATACTCCTCCATCATACTCCTTTTTTTAAAAAAATTGGAGCTCATTTATAAAGAGGAAACATCTACAGGGATGAATCTCTAGTTTTGTTCAAGAGTTCAGTTTAAAAGGAAATAGGTAAAGGATGAACAAAAGGTTCAAGTTTCATTAGGTAGATGTGTCGATATTATGGGAATGAAACACAGGGGCTGAGCCCCCTTTGGAACATAGCATCACCCATAATGAATTCTGTACAGCACTCTTTCAACCCTGAGATCTTTCATTCATTGATTTTATTGTCGAATGAAAAGGTGCTGGTTCCTAGTGGCATTTAGTGAGAGATGGGGAATGACCCAGACTTCACTACTTGGCATTTTCTCTCTGGATAATTTTAATGTTACATGGTTGGAAAGCAACAGAGATTCAGGGTACTCTTGGTTTTAACATTTGGACTTACTTTGGTTGAGGTCTAAGTGACTCAAAGGTTCACTCTTCAATGCCATCTGCCATAGACATCAGCATAGAACAGTCTATCACGATACTAAAAGAGTACCTGGTCCCAGCTTCTCTCCAGTCATCACGAGGCTTTGAGGGGTAACCTACACATGCAGGCAACCTTGCCAGATGTTGCAGAAGAAAGGAAATCTGAATGAAGACCTAATTTTGCAGGTAACATCTGGAAGAGTCCCACTGAATGGAATTAACCAGAGGAGTTCCCGAAAACATGGCAATGCTGGTTAGTACACCGAATACAAAAAAGCCTGGCCTCTGTTTGTTTTGTTTTGTTTATTGGTACTGGGGTTTGAACCACACCCCAGCCTACAAGTTCTGTTCTCACCTTGTTGCTCTTTCATCTGAATGTTCACTTCTTTGCTGATGACTCTAAATCACTGTGTCTCACACTCCTTATTCCTATGAAGCCTCATCTGGGATTCAGTCCCATGGCACCATCCCATACTCAACATTTTAATCAGGCTGCCACTCAATGTCAACAAGGCAAAATCTCAATACCTAATTATCTTATTACAGTCACCGTTTCTAGGTAGTACATTCCGCAGGCTCAAATTCTATTACTTGTCAAAATTGGATCAATAATTCCTTTGGAAAAAACTGCAGGACAAAAACCATAGAATTTATTGATTGTTTCCTGGAGCAGATGCTCTGCGAGTATCATCTATTGCACTTTTCCCAGGGGTTCCCTGAGATACCAATTGTACAGATGAGGAAACTGAAGTTGAGAGCGTTAAGTCAGGATTCAAATCCAGGCTTGTCTGACTACAGAGCTGGGTTCTTCGCCGTACCCAAAGCTGCCTCCTGAAAAGTCTAATGAGAACCTCATCTCCCCTCTTCCCTACCTGACTTGTGGGTCCATCAGTCCCTGTCTCTTACTTACACCTTTCCTCCATTTCACACCACTGCCAGATCAATCTTCCTGTACTACCGGGTCCCAGGAGATGTATGTTTCATTAATTAGAAATCACAGCATCATTAATGGACTCAAAGAAGGAAGCTAGGCCCTTTCCTGCTGATGGCACCAGGCCTAAACTTCTTGGCTTGCCCATACGACCTTTGAGTGGACATGTGTCAGAGTAGAGGTACCTACTCTGTTCAGGCCTATCTTCCAGGTACTAGGAACATAAGCCTGAACAGCCCTGAAGGATCTAAGAATCTAATCTCTCCCTCTGTCAAAACACATACGCAAGTACCTACAGGTCTAACAAGGCTGGTCTTGTAATTAAAGCCTCATGGCTCCCCACGTGGGCATGTACTGTTGCTCGTTTCCCAGAAGGAGCCCCTCACACTTTTTTTCTCAATCCTCCAGCATTTCGCAGGCTAGTCTGAGTTCTACATCTTCCATAAGGACTGTACAGCATGTGCTTGCTGCTCTGAATGCAACTAAGACCACATTTAGATTCAGTCTCACAAAGTCCCCATGAGTAAATGGCCATTTACTGTCATAGAAATGCCACCAACTGAGCTGAGCCAGTTATTTTCTGCTTGTGAGACTCTAGTCACATTACCTGCTCTCCTCAAGCCTCAGGTTATTCTTCCATAAAATAGGGATGGAAGTGGGCTGTTGTGAGGGTTGAATGTGATAATGTTTATACAGTGACCTTTGAGAGTCCTTCTTCTGACAATGGATATTGATTCTACAGAGTCTGAAAACAGCCCTATAAAGTATAAAATAACACCAATAATTATTTCTGTTGTTTACATGTACAAAGCATCGGATCAAGTCTTTCATGTGTTTTTAAAAATAATTCCTTTCTGGTCTCTTCTACCTTCACATCATTAATTTCTTTGTCTTATTCATCTTGTATTTTCCACCACTGTGCCTCACTCCAAATAACACCAATATGTACCATGGTGTATAACTGATTGGAACTAAACACAAGGCTTCAGGCAACTGTTTCACTAAAGGGAGGTGTTGGTCTCAGCTTCTTCTCTCTCTTCTGTTTCCAGAGTAGAGTACAAAAAGAGGTTGAAGGTACTGGGCTGATCTTATGATCAATGAAAGATAAGAAGCAGAGGATTCAGTCAAGAGCTAGGAGAAGACCATCCAATCAATCAGCTCCAGTTGAAGCTGAGCAAACCATCCTGATTTAGTGCCATGGGTCATTTTAGAGTTGATCCTTTGGGTTGGTTCTGTATTTTCAAGTATTCTTTAAGCTCTTTACAGACAAAGATTGTAGTTAACTGTGGACTTTCCCAAGGATTTTGCAGGAAGTGCACATGGAGAAAAATTCAGTAGCTTGTAATTGATGAAGGATGGAATGAGGGGAAGTGGGAAGAAATAAGAAGAGTTGAAAACAATGTGAGGGGAAGGATCCAGCTGTAGTTCACCACTTTCTTAAACATTTACTTCTTTCTTTCTTTTCTTAAATATATGGAATGCTTCACAGATTTGTGTGTCATCCTTGTGCAGGGGAAGGCTAATCTCTGTATCATTCCAATTTTAGTGTATGTGCTGCTGAAGCGAGCATGAACATTTACTTCTTAAATACCCAGTAAAGTGGTTTGCATGATCGCAGCACTGACTCCTAGAGGGTATTTTGGAGATTTCTGCAGGTAGATTTTATTACTGCTATCACTGGAGGATGCCATTGGCTAAATTTAGAAGGTAAGGTCAACAGATGATCAATATCTTATAGTGCACAGGGAAATCCTACACCGCAAAGCGTTGTACCTCACAACTCATGGCTTTCAAATATCTCCCCAGATATTCATCTAAGTGAAAAAGATGTTAATACACATCTGTATATAAAATCTAAATAATCTAAATCATATTTTACATTTAAACTCCAAGGGTTTCTGCACAATTTAATATCTGCTGAATGTTCTAGCAAATCAACTACCACACAGATTGAGAGAAGATTATACTATTTTGTTTGGAATTTTACCAAAAGTTGTTCATCATATTGTGAGATAATGACACCAACAGCAGGGCTGCTCAGAGCATTGGTGTCACTAGCACAGCATGCCTATATTTTTCTGCAGCAGTGCCTGTCACATGCATGGGAATTCTACTTGTTGGTGCAAATAGATGATACTACATCTTTTATAGCAGTCATTTCTGAGCATTAAGATGAACAACTCTCCTAGCTGGACTGGGAATGCACAGATTCTGAGACACAGGAATTTTAATGCTAAAGTCAGGAGTGTTCCAGGCAAACTGAGATGACTCAGTCACCTACTAATCATTAACATGTTGAAATACACTGTATTTATCATACTAATTTTTCACATGTCCCTCAGACATGTTACCAGATACCATGTCGAGTGTCTGAAAAATACTTGTTGCCAGGTGTTGTGGCTTATGACTGTAATTCCAGTTACTCAGAAGGCAAAGAGCAGAAGAATTGGTTTGAGGTCAGCAGGAGCAAAAAGTTAGTGAGACCCCCATCTCAAGAAAAATGGTGGGAACTAGAGAAAAGGTTAGATCAAGAAGAATTAACCTAGAAGGTAACACACACACACAGGAAATTAATGTGAGTCAACTCCCTGTATAGCTATCCTTATCTCAACCAGCAAAAACCCTTGTTCCTTCCTATTATTGCTTATACTTTCTCTTCAACAAAATTAGAAACAAGGGCAAAATAGTTTCTGCTGGGTATTGAGGGGGTGGAGGGGAGAGGGAGGGGGCGGAGTGGGTGGTAAGGGAGGGGGTGGGGGCAGGGGGGAGAAATGACCCAAGCATTTATATGCACATATGAATAATAAAACAATAAAAAGAAAAAAAAAGAGAAAAATGGTGGGCATGGTAGTCCATGCCTTTCATCCCAGATACTTGAGAGGCATAAGTAGGAGGATCAGGGTCCACACTGGCTGGACAAAAACTCGAGACCCTATTTGAAAGATAACTTAAGCAAAAAGGGCTAGAAGCATGGTTCAAGTGGTAGAACACTTACGTGGCAAGTGTAACGCCCTGAGTTCAAGCCCGAGTACTTGCCAAAATAACAAAACAAAGAATGGGAGGAGAGGGGAAGTAAAAGCAGATGCTGTTTTCTTGGGATTACATGTTCCTTTAGAAATGTGTTTGATATCCCATTGACCCATGATGTAGAGACATCATACCTTTTTCCTGCAAGGTAATTCTTCGATACAATTTTGGAGGGAAAAGCAGGTTGGCCTGGATTCTGAAAAGGGACCGCCAGTGTCACTAGATCTGAATAACCTCTTTTATCCAAAGAGCCTCAGATATGTATCATTTGCTGCTGTGCTTATTTTCACTTGAAAGTCAACATTTCTAGAGAGGTGCCAGGCTTGGTTACAGTGCAAGAGTCATAGGACTACCTCCTACCCTGTACCCGGCACGCCTCGTAAGTTGGTATTACCTGCCTTCCACCTGCACACATACGAGTTTGAGATCTTACTCTGTTAGGACACAAATCCCCTCTGTGCTTTGGAGTGATGCTGAATTTCACTTTGAACATCTGCTTTGAGAAAATAAGGAATAACCAGAAAACAATCTCTGTTTTGATTCGTTTGTGGTCAGTCAAAAAGTTCACAGACAAATAAGGAGCACACAGACCTGGCGAAGCTCAGCTGTCAGCAAGATGGGGAAGCTCCTGCACCCCAAACACAGCTGCCCATCCTGAGACAACTGAGTTCATGGGAGAACGAGTTGAACAGGAAGACAGTGGAATGGAAGTGAAAAGCCAGGAAAATCTGCTCCTGAAGGTAACATCAGGACCACTGAGTCCTCATGCTGCCTGTTGTCAACAGCACCTCTCCTTACCCTCACCATCTCTGGAAATCACAGTAGAGACAAACAATTAAGGGCAGAAGGGCTTAGGGGCATGGAATGACATACTCTACTCACTTGGAACAGCAAGTGTAGAAGCTTTTGCAGAATTGTTGCCAAACTTAATAGAGAAAGGTGAGCTTTGAGGTCAACTACCAGGGTATGAGGCCATGCTGCATATTAACTGTGATTCTATCTCCTTATTTGTTAGTAAAGATGATAATAATAATACTTTCGTGTCAGGGGCTGTTATCGTCTACAGCAGTACCACCCTGAACACGCCCAATCTCATCTGATCTCGGAAGCTAAGCAGGATTGGGCCTGATTAGTACTTGGATGGGAGAGACCGTTATCAGCACCAATAGAGGGAGACCAATATAGAGAAAATGTTTAGTTCAGATCGTGGTCCTTGGCATGTCATTATATATTTTTTAACCATTCTTTTTAGCCACATTACTGTTGCTCGTATACCAGCCAGAGCCCATAGTTTGGATAAGGGTGATTAGAGTATGCTGTCATCTAAGCAAATATTTCATTTCTATTCTGTCTGTTTCCTACCTTTACTGTTAAGGAATTATGCAGGTCCCTAAAAAAGCCATATATTCTGATTAAGGTCACAAGTGAGGAGCGTAGAATCAGAGAGACCCCCAAGACAGTACAGAAGTGTGGATGACCAAAGGTAGCAGAGGATGTGCACAAGATTTTCCTCACAAACACAGGCATCAAGCCTTAGTGATGGCACTCAGACATGCCTTGTGATGGTCTACCTGCTTCTCCCTGGGCTATAAGGGTAGAGAGGAGGGTCAGGGCTGCCCCACATAAAAGAATGCCTTTTTTTGTAGGGGCTGCTTAGGAGCCTGCCACAAGTATTTTTCCTTCAGGTCGTGCAGAAATATCGTTCTTGGAAAAAGAAGAGGTAGGAGCTGCTTTGCAACTTACAGCTTTCAAAGTGCCCTTGGTGATAAGAATGTTCTAGAAAAGCCCTACCTGGGGCTCAGGCACCATTCCTTAGATGAATCAGGACAGGGCCAACAGGGTTGCAATGACAACGATTTAGCAAAAGAAGGTGAGGTCAGAGTGTTCCTTCCAAGAAAGGGTTTCTTGTTGGTTGTAAGGGAGTTTTGCCATCTCTAAAGGGCTCTTTGTTGAGAGTTTCTATTTGATAATTATGTCCTCTAAAGAGTCTTTGTCAAAAGGTCCTCTTTGTTTAAAAACCATGCTTGCTTGTTCTTTTAGGTTTGAGAAAAGATTATGGAAAAATCTGTCTATCAGTATTCCAAATAAGATCAATGAAAGATGCTTGTTCTCATAGGACTATGATTTCATGCCCAAGAATAACAGTAAAAGGGTGAGTTGCTTTAGTCCTAGGGTTCAGCTGAGTAATTCTGGGTTGGCTCTGACTTACAAAGTAGCAAGCATTGCAGTTAGTCAGTAATAAATGGAGAATTAAGGCCTTTGACCACCATCAGTCTTCTGATGTCCTACAAAGTCTATTTCATTGTAGTAAAAATACTTACAGGATCCCTGTATTCATCTTTTCCCATTACTGTCATGAAATACATGAGGCTGGGTAACTTTATATAGAAAACAGGTGTATTGATCTCACAGTTCCAAAGGGTGAAGCACTCTCATCTGGTGATGGCTTCCTTGCAGGCAGCGGGCAGAGTTCCAGGGTAGATCAGGATATCACATGGCAGGAGACAGGAAGTACACATGCATATGTTCTAGTCTCTCTTCCTTTTCTCATAAAACCACTAACATTCCCTCATGGAGCTCTACCCTGATGACCATATCTAATCATAATCATTCCCAAAGGCCCCACTCTAAACACCAGAGTCAGATTAAGTTTCCATTGTTTCAATACCTCACAATGTAAATAAATTTTGACATATGAACCCTTGGAGGACACACTCAAACTTCATCCCAATCATAGCAATTCCTAAAATATCTCCCTCCGCCTACACCAAACCTCGGTTTTACATCTTCCAATCTTGGAGCATCAGCATTCATGCTCTGAGTCATACGGCCAACTTGTTTTTCCTGGAATCCCTACTCTAAGTCCATGGCCCTGAGCTCCTGGATCAAGAATGGGCCCTATTTCACTCTCCCACACAAACACTCATGGGGCTCTAATAACACATTAAGTGGCCCTGGGAGAGGGAGGATGAGACAACATAACCTCTGCTCATTGTCTACAGGGAGTGAAAACACAGGCTGCAGGTGCCATTCTCAGAGGAGCAGCTCATCAGACGCTGTTAAATGAACCATACTTCCCAAACTGGCTTTCATGAACAATGTGCATGAGCTATTGTGTGTTTATCTCCGTCTGTTTCCTCCTTCATACTTACTTCAGTTTAACCCAGTATCTCCACAAACTATTTACCAATGAAACATGTACTAACATCTTGTGTCCTGCAGAACAGTTTGGGAGAACAGCGCTGCATTCCAAAGTAGGATGAAATAATTACCATGTTGGAACTTCAAACAAAGTATCAAAGGGTGAGCACCTCCATGCTGCTTTGTTAATTGAAGAAGGATGGAGAGGTCAAGCACTTCTGCCTGGGAACTCAGTTTTGTAAGTGACCCTGAGTTGACCTTGGCCAAGTCAATTAAACTCTTTGAACCACAATTTATTCATCTGTGAGCACAAAATGAACTGCCCCAGGCTTTCTGTGAAAATTAAATGAGATATATAGCACATGAAAGCATCTGGAATGAGCCTGGAAGGAATGTTAAAAGAGTTTATTTCTTACGGCACTGCATGTGGGTGACAGGGACAGTCCCCATTATTGATCTGCTCCTTAATATGTGAGAGAGCTTTTGCTACGGTCTTCTATAGTGAATGGTGTTCTCCTTCCAACATGAATGTTGGGTTTTGTTGGATTTATGCCTTCCATTAAACTCCCAGAATGCAGCAGGTGGCTCCTGATGCAATATGACATCAAGGATTTTATTAGCTAGGTGCTCAAGGAACCTTACAATTTATCAATGGGTTCCATGTGTCAAGGTAACATCTCTCCTGATTTCTTTATGCCTGAATTCTGAGGCCAACTTTCCTCTCAGCAACCATGTGAGCTGCAGAAGCAGGAACTAGATATTGACAGAGTCTCTGCAGTCAAGAAAGGGTTGATCTGCAGCTGGGGGTGTGGTAGGAGAGTTCCCATGAACCCTCTTATTCCTTCCCTAGGACTATAACTGACATTGCATTTATTAGACAGCCCTGACATTGTCTCTTTACTCAACTATACTATACACTTTTTTAGAATAGAAGCAGGGTCTTGTTTATTGGTATCTCCCAATGCCTAGCACAGAACCTGATGAATACTCAATAAATGATGCATGAATGGATGAGTGGGTGGATGGATGGGTGAGTGGGTGGATGGATGGATGGGCAAATAGAAGGAGAAGGAAGAGAAGGAAGAAACTGATCTAAATTCCAGTGCCATATATACAACATAGAAATAGTGCATTTGTCCTCATCAATCACTTCGGAAACCAGTAGACCTGGAACAGTGCATAAACTGTAGGAGAAACTAAGTGAGTATTTGTTGAATGCAGAGTTGAATGATTGAATAAACTAACCCAAACTACAATGTGGAAAAATGTCTGTAAATGATTACTGATCCCAGACAAATCAAATTTCTCTGAGATTACTTCCTGATCTGTTTGTTCCTCAACATGACTAGGTTGTTTTAATAGCCATGAAATTAAGATGAATGGTGAAGGATAACAAAAATGGATGTATCCTACAGCCTGCTAAGGGCTCAACCTTAGCAGACTATGAAAAGCAATGTACAAAGTTCTACATAGAAACAAGACACTGTCTCTATTTTCCAGAAGGTTCAAAACTCTGGAATGCCAGGCATGGTAGCACACCTATAATCCCAGCTATGCTGGAGGGATTGGTAGGAGGATCACAAACTGAGGCCAGCCTGGGCAAAAAGTGTGAGGCCCTATAGGGAAAATAACTAAAGTGAAAAGGGTTGGGGGCATGACCCAAGAGGTAGAGCACTTGAAGTCTTGAGTTCAAATTCTAGTATTGCTAACTTCCACTCCCTAAACCAGGAATGCTACCCAACTGATGCAGAAGGATAAGGGCAACAGGGGAAGAGGGAACAGGCATTTTCTATGGATTCATGTGGGCTGTGGAGCAGGACCATGTCACCTCAGCTAGAGTGCACTCAGCCTGAAATGCAGAATGACAGCATCATTCATCCTAATTAATAATTAATTAGGTTTCGTGATCCTAACGTCAGAAACCTAAGCCTTTCATGATGCAGTAAAACAATTTTTATGGCTTTTTCCACCCCTCTCATGTCTTGATCCATTTTTTAATCAAAAAGGATAAGAACAAGAATTCAAGCAGGTATAGCCCTCTGCTGATTTCTTAGGTTCTCTGCCCATGGAGGAGAGGCAAGCCCCGGGAGTGAACCTTAGCAGGCTGTGCACTGGGTCCTGTCCTCCCAGGAAACATTTTCTGGAAAGCAGCCTTCTTCTCCTGGAGAGCCAGTCCTGGCTCTAAGCAACAAACAAGTCCTGCAAAGGCTATGTGTTGCTGGAATCTCAGTAGACCAAATCTCAAGTTCCAGCCGCTTTGAATGCATTTGAGCCTTATTTCTGATGACACAAAAAAGCATTCCTTTCACGAAATGTGCAAACCAGAAAAAAGCACTAAAAGAAAAATTACTTGCAATCTTATCATCTGGAGGTAATTTTAAGATGTTACCTTACACTCTACTCCATGTTTAGATACACAGATATATGTCTTGATGATAACAGGATAATGAGAGAATTATTAAATAACCTATTTGCTTTTCCAGCAGATCTACTTATACCACCACCACTTCCTCATGCTGATCTTCTACATTTTATGTATGTGTTCCATATTAGTCTCTTATATAGATATACCAAAATTTAACAAATCCCTGTTTTTGGAAGGTGGGCATTTTTTCAAATTATCTTATTATTATAAATAATAGGAGAGCTCCCTTGTTCCCATCTCTGATCATTTCCTAGAAGTGAAATTGCTATGTGAGGTATGCACAGATTATTAAATTCAGATACATTTTTTCAACCGCGCCATAAAAATGCTCTGGGATTTACACACCAAGGAGAAGCGCTTACATTTTTTTATCTTTACTATCATTGCCAGTGTTTAAATCTATTTCAATTTTCTTTTTTGTTTGTTTACTTGTGAAGCAGAATTTTTTCATGTGTTAAATGTCTTACTTGTGTTTACTTCTTTAGGAAAAAACGTTGGTATCTTTTACCTATCCTTTATTTTTTTGTTGATTTGTAGGAACATTTTGCATATTGAAATACAGATTCATATTTTTCATCTATGATGTATATTTTCTCTAGAGTAGCTGGTTACAAAAATAACTTAATGTTGTTTTCTATCCTGTCCTCAGCCACTCTCCCAATTTTTCATTTGCAGTTTCTCTGGTCTCTTTACTTGTGAAAGAGAGACTGGTATAGCAGTATTTAGCAGGAGGGACAAACACCACCATTCATTGTGGGCCCACCACTAACTTTCTCTTGGATGAACCAAAGGATTTTCTTCAAGGTGGATATATTACGGATAAACCTTACTCCTTACAGCAACTGCCAACTTAGGCAGAAGCTGGCAGTTAATGTAGAGACTGGATCTGTCCTGACTATCTTAAAAGGGCCCTTTATATAAGACAATAAAGTTTTGAGTGACATGGGGTCACAGATACGGTAAAGAATTTGGAGGCAGGAAACCTACGTTAGGGTTCCACCTTCAAGCTAGTTAGATCAACTTCTTCTCTACTTGACTTTCTCATCATCCACCAAATATACAAAATAATACTAGCCACCCTACTCTACAAATCATGGACATATGAGGACATAAATGTTCTTATGATGACTGTGAAATTTTACTACAAATTTGAATCAGGAATTCAGTTGGATTATTGGTTGGAACACAAAGACAGCAGCCTTGCAACTTGACTTTGCAGAAAGGGTTATAACCCAGAGAAACCTCACAGACTCCAAACCTCTTGCAAAGAGCCAATGATGCCTATGGTATTGGACAAATAAGAGGTGACGTTATTCTTGCCTTTCTCAGTTTCTTTACTTCTTCCCTCTTTTGTTCTTGCATTCATCACACATTTACTGAGCATCAGTCTATGGTGGTCTGTGCTGGGCCCCATGCCAGCTCCTGGGGATTCAAGATTGAACAAAATTCAGTTACCAACTTCAAAGGATTCACAGTTTCTGGATCTGTAAGACCTTTACCCACATGTTAAAGGGTGCTTCTCACAGGCAGACAGCTGTTAATCAATTGGTGTTTTCCTCTAAAAGAAACTTCTAGAAGAGAATCTAGAGTTACAAGTTCCTTGTCCCTCTTTGAGAGTGCAGAAACAAAATGGCATGCTGGCCTCTTTGCTACGGGTGGTGATTATGCCAGGAGTTTAGGCACCAGGGCAATTCCAGATGGTGGGGTAGATTAGGTGCCTTTTCACATGGTATTGGGAAATTGGGATGGCAGAGACAGTACATGAGACAGGACATTACTTACAAGGCCTGCGAATAAACCGAGCAATGCAGCATCAGAAACTTCCACCATGACATTCTTTAGGTCAGCACCACAACTCTGTGTATTAATATTGTTTTCTCCCTCCTGCTTTCTAATGATAAACATCACATCTTTTCAGAAGTCTTGGATGGTCTCCTGTACATCTGGTTTACATTTGATCCAGAGCAATAAGGAATAAATGATATCATCCTGAGGGTCCACAGGAAGGCAGCAGGCAGTGGAATGGACTGAAAGGCTGCACAGGGGAAAGTCAAATTCAGCTGATTCAAGCTATAGTCTTTCATTCAACACTCTCTTCCAGAGCCACCCTGGAAATCCAAGGGTTCATTAGAATAATGGAAATGCTTTCATCACATCCACAGTTCAGCAAAGCTTGGGGATATAGTGATATTGGGGTGAGGGGAGTGTGAGGCAGAAGTGGCCACTGAGGACCAAGAGAGCTGTGAACAGATGGAAACAGAAAACATGGAAGATAAACATATAAGGGCAGTAAAGAGGCAGGTTAGGAATTGTGGGATGGCAGCTTTAGGCACTTAAGGGAAGACAGGGACAGGTAAGAGTGACCAGGGAAGTAGCCAAGGGGAACTAAAGAGGAGGGGCCAGGCATGGATAATGGACATTGATAATGATCACTGGTGCTCTTAATTATAACTGCAAGGCACTGAAGACACTGCCTCGTTAAAGAATGATTAAATTATCTTCACTCTGTTAAACTGATGGAGGAGGGACAGTGGGCCACTGGCTTTTAGAATTTTCTTTAAAAAGGAGGTCACCACCAGAAGGGGTTGTAGGTCTAGCATGTAGGGGTACAGGCTAGGAGAGAGAAACCTGTCCTCTTGGGTACCTGTCCTTGTGCATTTCAGTTTGATGCTGGGCACAGCCTGGAGGTAGGTGTGGTCATCACAATGGTCTTGAAAGTGTGACCCAAGAAAGCTGGAAGTTTAGATAATTGGTCATATTTGAGCATGCAGTGTGCAAACAGTGGAAAGCAGAGATACTGGCTGAGGACTTCTGCCCATTTCAACAAATACACTTATCTCCCTGGGCTGACAACACAGTGCCTTTCAAAGTACCCTTCCTTGGGAAAAAGGAGAATGATGGAAGGGGTGAATGCAATATGATATATTGTAAGAACCTCTGTAAGTGTCACGTTGTCCCCCCCAGTACAATAATAAAAGAATTATCAAACAAAAAAACTCCAAAAACCAAAAAAAAAACCCCCAAAGTACACCTCCTCAAATACACAAAGAAATAGAGCTATGAACATGTTCTAATGTCTCTCTTTAAAAAATTAGTTAGCTATAGTTTTGATACTCTGCTTACTTTATCAAACAATCTTTCAGAATAAAATAATAAATATGTATGTGGCCAGGTGCTTTGGGTGATATAGAGAAAAATGAGCCATGGTCCCTCACCTTGAAGAGGTTCAACTTGATGGTTATATAAGAATCTTTCTTTTTTCTATAGCCAATGTCACCATGATTTAAATGCAGGCCCGGGACTTGTTCAATAAATCTTATTGTGAATCATACTTGGAAAGAGAATAATGTTTCTGGAAAACAAATGTTAAAGGGTGATGAATTTCCTCTTTTTCCATCATCTCAGAGTTTCTGCACTTTTAAAGGCAAGACAAGGTCAAAGGGCTCAAGGGCCCACACATCTTAAGGGGAAGAGGGAAAGGCCAGCAGGAAGTTCCTGCAGGGACTGTCGCTCTTGTTGAAGAACAGAGTTTCAAACTGGAGAAGATGATAGGGTTCCTGGAGTTCTACAAAGCTTCTCCATCCTGAAAGCAGCTATCTTGGTCATAACCAATGCTTCTTCTCCTTCTAACCTATAAGCCAAGTCACCATTGCTTTTACTTTCTTTCTTTGAAATTCTCTTAGTTCATTCTGTCAGGAGTTGTGGTGCCAGGACCAAAGTCATCACCATCTGGCTATTGTCAATTGCTTTCCTCCCCCACATCCCTTCTTACCTTCTATTCTCCCATGATGGCTTTGTGAGTCTTCACAATATTGAAATACTCCCCCCCCACACACAAAAAGTAATTGATATGTCTTTGTTTTTGTACAAAATAATATATATTTCCATTTAGGAAATAAAAATCTACAAACTAGAAATAATCAGACAGCTACTGATAAGAAATTAGCACTCCTAACATTTTAGTGGAGAGTCACTGACTTTCTATCAATTGGATGTTCATGTATTTTTAAAATCTTGTCTTGATTTCTACCTAGTTAAATCTTGGAATTTGGGTTTTAATTTAGACACCACTGAAGTTCAAACACATTGTCAGTGAGGCTCCTCTGGTCCCCCTTCTCATGTAACACAGCAACTCCCCTGGCCCCCAGGCACCTTCAACCTTCCTTCTTCTGTCTTACTTTCCACAAAAGCACATGCCACCATCAAGCACATGTGCGCGCGTGCACACACACGCACACACACACACGCATGCACAATTATATGTCTCCCCAGGGAAGAATTTAAGCACTACAGGGACATAGATTTTTGGTGTTGTATTTGCTATGTCCCTAGTGCCCAAGAATGAAGGGCTATTGGAGAAATAAGCCGTGATTATCCTAAAAAGAGCAATTACTCTCTTCCAACAGTTCAAAACCACAGGTTGAGTATCCCTAATCCAAAAAACTGAAATCCAAAATACTTCTGGTATCTAGAATTTCAGATCAGGGACATTCAGCTTCTGCTAGACACAGAACCATGTCTTGGTATGATGGCCTTGCAGATTTGCCACTTGTACTTCTGCCAGCATAGAGACATGGGGGGCAGTGATGAGATCAAAAGGCTGGAGGGCCAGCAGGAACTCTACTGTATACTGTTGACCTTGGGCATGTGTCTCGTTCACTCTGAGCCTCAGTTTCCTCATCTATGTAAATGGCAGAATGTGATGATATTCAAAGACTCCTTCATCTCTTTTCTCTATGATATCACACGGACTATGGCGAGAACAGCAGGAAGCTGCTAGGGTTAACATAGGCCAAGAAAGTGGAGCTTGGCTATCTGCCTTCTATCCCTTTGACAAACACAATGTTTGACAGTATACATCTAATTATTTTTACCTATTGGTACTATTGGTAATCACTCTAAAGATGTCAGGCTGAGGATCAAAATCAAGCATAGAGGACATGTAACATGTTGGGATAGAGCCAGCAAGACTAAAGAGCAGCAAGGGAGAGATGGCCAAGAAGGACTGGAAGTCCATCAGTGAGATTAAATGCAATTTCAATGACAGGGAGACAAAGAACTGCAAAAGGCAGGAGTTAATTTTCATATGATTCATCCAAATCTTATTTAAGTATTCCTTTGGCAGCTGTCACACTCCACCAACCCAATGGGGACTGCATGCATCAGTGCTGATTGAGTGTCCTTATGTACTCCTGGTGTTTCCTCCTCACTGCACTGAAGGAAACCAGGAACCAAATCAGGATGGTTTTCTCTAGCTCCTGCTTCCTAATGCTGGCTGGGGGGTTGCAGAGTCTTCAGAAAGCTGATATTGAAACTTCTGTAATGGATTTAGGAGACTATATTGAGATTCCTATCTAATCTGTTTACTGAGTTGTATAACTGCTCTTACTGTAATTCTGTGACTTTTATCAAAAGGCTCGATCTGAATTATAGAAACAAATATTCTTTTCAGATTCTGTCCAGATGAGTGACTGTACCCTGAGTTGATTCTCCTGTTCTTCCAGATTGCTGCTGGCCTTCAGGAGCAAGCACTTTTGTTTTTGTTTTAAATGAGGAATGCTTCAGAGAAAAAGCAAACTTTTGCTCACGAAATTATTCATTCATTCACCTACTCATCTATCTGATGGATAATTACCTAGCATGTACTGTCAACAAGACAGACTGAGGCAATGGGAGTAAAGACTCTCCGTCGACCTGGAGAAAAAGATACAATTCACTCCCACAGGAGCAAAAGAGTCATCTCCCACCCTCATCATGGGGCTGATGAATTCCCAGGTCTCCACTTCTCATTGGCGATGGAGGTCACGGATTCCTCTTGCTCACATTCCCATCCTCTGATGCATTTCTGTACTGAAGCTTGGGGTCCTTCTCAATACTCACCCTCTGACTGCTTTTCTGGCTCGTGAGTTAGTCAGGTCATGACCTTGGATAGTACTTGGGTTTTAAAGGCCTTTTTCTCCAGCTGCCAAGCTGGGTAATCAGAGAAAGTGCCTATCCATCTTGAAGGGTCACCATGGGGATGGAGTTCAGAAACAGCAGAACATGCTGTAAAGGATGTGTTATTGGTGCTATTGCTGTGAGGGAAGGAGTTCATTTAAAGGGACAAACTTGCTGAGATCTGGAATATACATTCTTCTTGGCCTGGTGTCCCAGGAAGCACCTACACAGTGGTAAGGAGTCCCTGTTCTGCTTCTCACTAGCTGCAGGGCCACCTTGGACGCTTGGTTTAAAACAGAATTTCAGATTCCTGATCTGCAAAGTGCAGATAATGATATCTCCTTTTAGGCTTGCTGTGAGGATTAAATCAATGCTACCACAAACTGAGCATTTACTATGGCCCAGGCAGTGTGAGAAGCACTGGAACTTAACACCAGATATTATCTAATTCAATTGAGAGCTCAGAGTAAAGGTACTGGGGAAGGATTTTGCTATTTCTGTTTCCCAGGAGGAAGGTTTTTGTGAGCAACTAAGAGAGTTCTGGGCTCAAACACTTCCCTGGTGCACAAAAGACTTTGTGAGATTTCTGATAGAGTTGTCCCTAGCCACATGCAGCCATTTAGCTCTAAATTAATTATAATTAGAGGAAATTAAAATTCATTCCCTTAGTCATACAAGCCACATCTCAAATGCTCAATGACCTTATGGGGTTAGTGGTTATCACATCACACAGCACACATATAAAATACTGTCATTGGTACAGAAAGTTCAATCACACAGCATGGGTACAGAAGACATGGGAGAAATGACAGAAAAGTCAACAGGAAGGCAGGATGGTTGATTCCAAGGAGTCTGGGAAATTTCAACACATTTTCAATATTTTTCAGGGCTAATCAGATGAGGCTGTTCTTATTTGGAGATTGTCCTGACAAATTACTGTCCAGGGTATATGGATGGTTTGATAGGATGGTTATTGTGGTTATAGAACCATCACAAGGAATTACATTTTCATATTTTTACTCATTGGCAAAGATAAAGATAAGTCATACAGAATCCACTCCTACAAGCCAAATGGTCCCCCTATTGTTTGCCCTGGCAATGTTAATTCTGAGAAGCCAGTACTTAGGGAATAGGTTCCTCAAATGAACTGTGCTGTGATCATCAGAATCTAGGGAATGCTTTGTGATTTTCTGGGATGCAAGCAGTCACAGGTGCAAGTATAACCCACCTGTTCATTAATGCTCTAATCTGCTTGCAACTCCGTGACCTATATCATGTGCATCTTATGAGATGCCAATGCCACCACAAAGCTTGACTTTCCAACCCTCACAAAGCTCACCACCCCAAGACTGTCTGTTAAAGTCCATGACTTGGGACTAGATTCCTCGCACAACTAACACACTCCACCTTCACTGCCTTAACCAACACTCAATCCCCTTATACCCCTACACTAGCTTCATTAAGTCATTCATTCAACAAACATTTATAGAGCACCACTAGATGGCAAGTATCATAGGAGATAATGGGGATGTAGTAGGAAAGACAACAGAAAATGGGTTCAGTCCTCATGGAGCTGACATTTAGTGGGTGAGGACATACCATGTCAAATGATGGTAGGAGCTAAAAAGACCAAAAAAGGGGGCAGGGGCTGGAGGGAAGGATGACTTTCCTTGTATTTAGACATTATTATACTAGTGATCTTTTAAAATCCTTTGAACCTGTTACTCAGGTTCAAAGAATAATGAATTTTTATTGGACGTTCACGTGTGTAATGTTGTGAGCACTGATGTGAGAACAATGAACAAATTTCTGAGGATGTTTACATTGTGATGCCCAAGAGACAACAAAGCAATAAGGCACTGCAGTAGCTAACGGGATGGCCAGAACTAGGGAGAACTATGCAGTGATGGATGGAACGCCTGCATGGGGCTGTCATGGGGTTTCACTGCCTGTCTGTGTATCAGGTCACAGAACCTGTGTGAGCAGCAACTTTCCATGCACATCTTACTGCTTACTGGAACTGGCTGTTCCCACCTTGTATACTTTGCCTTGTGCTCCTCCATCCCCTTCCTTGTCTTCCTCCTCTGATCCCTGACTACAATAGTTGTTTCTGTCTGGAGGCCTGGCTGGACCTCACAAATAAGATTACTTACTTCCTCAACTGGGTCCTCCCTGTGGATTGTAAATACTTCAGTTTATCTAGTACCACCCAATGCGCCATGACGGAGATGTATTTGGTTACATGTTTTTCCTATGGGATAGGACCACATCTCATCCTTCCTCACTTATTTATTCCAGAAGCCTCGTGGACTGCCACTTACAATCTTGCCAAGCTTCTCTACCATAGAAAATAAAAGAGGGGCCTCTGTCATTTTGTCTCTTTGTCCTTATTTGGAAAAGACCTAGTGTTCTTTCCACTTCACTTATCTACTCACAAAGAACCAATGTGCCATTTAGATCAAAGATGCATGGCAAATGCTTAGAAAACCAAGAACCTGGGGACGACTGAGTAAATAGGCACTGTTGCTGTAACTAGCGTTAATCAAAATTGTTTGTCTGTTCTCTAATGATACTACTTTGCTAATTATCCAGTACACTACGAAAATGCTCTAATTTTAGCCTGACTGGGGAAGATGGGCCCCTCACCTGTCTTTTTGTTAAGCAACCTAAGAGTCATGGTACCTGGACTCCCTATAACTTTTCTGCTTACCATGGAACAGCTCACATTTGAGGGCTCTGCGTGGAGTCAGAGGTGGTTCCTGCCTCAGTTTGTCATCTCCAACACTCCCTAAACTCAAATATGGAGGGGGACGCTTTGTGCTCAAAGTCAACAGGATAGGTGTTTTTGTGGCTGTTTGCTCCCTAAAAGAGCTCTTTGCCTCCAGAATGCCTCCCTTGGCCAAAGTGCTGTGCTACTTGTTTTCCCTTCACCTCTTTGCACTACTGTGGCAAATTTCCTGGGCACACTTTCCTCTTATTCCCATGTTTCTCTTTTGTGCCTAAATATTCCCTGAGACAGAGTGAAATACCCTTAGCAGCTTAGTGACAGCAGAGCCCAACACCCAGAAATCCCACCTGAGCGGCTGAGACCTCCCTGGGCACAGGGTCTTTGGGTCTCGTCTCAGAATCTCCTCTTTTAAAATAGGAACAACAGCTGACCCCTGCAAAGCAAAGGGCAGGATATGTGTCTCTTAACACCACAGTGTTGGTACGTGGTATATGCCATGGTTATTGGAATTGTTTTATGTCTATTCCCAAGTTTAGGGTAATTCCAAAAGGTTAAGGACACTAAGATGTTATCTGAATACTGGCCACCTGCTACATGTGAGTACATCAAATGCAGATCAAGAATTATTACACAGGAGCAAGCAGAAAGCAGTTTTAAAAGATGGCTGTATGTGTGTAGGAAGAGGATGGGGTCATTATGCCCACATCCATGGTATGTCAGACAGAACCTCTGATAAAGGTAGTTAAAAAGATGAATGCATATTCTCAAGTGAGCTATCCCAGCCAGCCAGGACTCAGCAATTTAAAAGACAATGCTGGATGCTCATTTCAAGGTGAGACAAAATTTGGAAGATGAAAGAATCTTCTGGAAATTTCCTTTTAATTAAAGTGTTAGTTGGCTGTATTTCTCTTGAGCTTTAGCTCTTTGCTTAAGAAGGGGAAATCACAAGAGGCTTTGCCTATACAATAAGCCACTTAATTTGAAATTGGAACTCAATCATAAATTTTACAGCCCCACTCTACTGCCCAGCACTGGGTAGGGTGCTAAAAGCTTTTGAACAGTATGAATACATACATCAGTCTTGTTGGTTGGGAATGTATAGCTAAACCTAAACCAAAATTTCAAAACAAAGCAACGGGCTTCAAGACCTGACTAAATTATTATGAAATGCAGACAAGGTCAGAGGCAAAAGAAAATCACTCCGAGCCCACAAACATGAACAATTTCTGCCGAGACGGAGGCTGATCCACAGATGGAGCTCTGTGGCTGAATGAGTGGTAAGAAGGGCTTCAAGGAACATTTCAACACTAGAAAGATACCAAAGTGTCACTCGCAGAATTCTATAAAGAGTGGGTGCCAGAGAAGTGCTGAAGTACTAAATGAGTGATGACAGGGAAGAGAAAAATCAGGTAAATAACACAGGTAACAGCAAGACTGGTGAGGTCCGTTCAGCCACTGGCAGGTGAAAGATGAATAGGGAGAGTCATCCAAAACTGCAAGCTCAGAGATAAAGCCCCTACACCCAAAAGGCACGAGTGCCAAGAGCTGCGGAGGCAGAGTTCAAGGCCCAAGGAACAGAGCAGGCTCACCTTGATTGCCTCATGTCCAGCGATGCCATGGGAGGGTGGAGAATGATACAGAGTGCAATCCCTTCCTGGGCACCATACTCTCCCTCTGTGTGTTCCATGTACTCTAACTGTCCCCCAAGTCCTTCAAAGACAAAAGTGCTATCCTGATTTTCTGCAGTGGAAACTGAGCCTGTAAGTAACAAGTCAGGGTGCATAGAAGACAGGAAGCAGGAGGGAGCCAGTGAAATCTTTTGTGAAGGCATGGGTCACACACTCAGAGAGCTCTGCAAATACTTTCACGAACACAGTGCCTAAGAGCCCTCAAGAAAGAATATATGGACCAAGTTATGCTGTCAGTACCAATATGGGAATAAATTCTTTGAGGACTTCACTTTTACTTTAAGCATTTGTGCATTTTTTTATTTTGGCTATACTGAGGATTGAACTCAGGGCCATGCTAGTAAGTACCCTATGACATGAGCCGCACTAACCCTTTTGCTTTTATTTTTCAGATAGGGTGTCAAGTTCACTTTACCTATACTTGCCTTGAACTGTGATCCTCCTACCTCTGCCAACCAAGTAGCTAGGATTATAGTTTTGGTATTTTTTTTTTTTTTTTTGAGATAGGGTTTTCCTAACTTTTTTCCTGGCTGTCCTTAAACTGTGATCCTCCTGTCTCTATCTCCAGAGTAGCTGGGATTATGGGCGCATACCACCAATTTGTACACATTTTAAATTACACCTTATAATACAATTGTTTGTGTACTAACTTAAAATGTTTTAAATTGCTTACCACAAGGGAGGACACACGGTGTCCTGAGGGCATTGAACAGTGCCTAGCTTAGTAACTGGCTTGCCTGGGGAGTGGAGGGCAACGCAGGGGGAGGTGGTGTACACCTGTTGAGGAAGGCTTTGTATTCTACCATGCTGCTGCCTCTCTAACCATTCATTTTCAGGGCAAGATAAAAATTATCAGAATATTCCATTAAAGTTGAAATTGTGCTTAATGGCTGGGTAAGTGAAGAGGGGATTAGCATTCTGGTATATAAGTTGAGTGTACTCTCTCAAATTGACAGAGAACCTATCCATACCACTTTCCTGCTAAAACCCATCTCTGCCCAAATGGATATGCCTTTAAGTAGGGTGGTTTTTTATACGCTTGCATCTGTCATTTGTGGAGGTGACAAGATCACTCTGCGCAATGGTGATGACAGCTGATTATGCTAGGCCTGGAATTGGCCAGTTCCAGTTTACTTATGTGGACCACCCCCAGCCGGTTTTGGAGATGAGGAAATTGAAGACAGAGAGTATGAACCACTTGTCTAAGGTGGTCTAGCTCTGATTTCTTGAGATGCCTACCTATGAGGTTGGATTCAAGAGCCTTCATTTTAAAGTAAGACCCTAGGTAGCCTGGCTCCTTGTTCCACAATGGAATAGTAGAAAGTTAACAGTTATCAGCATGTCTATTCCCCAGGGATACTCAAGACACCCGTGCAGCCAGTAGATGACACAGATCTTCTGCCTTCTGATCTGGTGGCACTTGTGAGACACTTCTTTACAAAGTGTACAGCAGCTGCTCAATTTATGTTCAAGATCTCATCTAAAAGATCCCACTCTGTGCAAGGGATGCCCACTGTCTGGCTGACATAGGCACAAGGATAAATGCTCATTGAAATTCTCTTTTTAAGCAACTTATCCAGAAGCCACGTTTGAGCATTAATTTACAGGTTCCGGTGGTGCTCAACAGCTGCACAGAGCTTTTTTGAGAGAAGGCAGCATTGCATAGTAGCCATTTGGCAAACTCCAAAGCCAATGAACCTTGGGTGAGGGTCTGGAATTCTCCCTCTTACATGTTGTTGAGCATTGAATCTAACTTATGTACCTCAGTTTCCCACCTGTAAGGTAGAGATAGCAAAGTCTGTCTGTTGGAGCTATTGTAAAGATTAGCTCAGACAAGCTTCTCTCGGTTTAATGCTATGTGATGCCTTGAGTAAATAACTAAAGTGACTGAACTGCTACTAAAATACATCAGAGATTAACGTGTGTAAAAGTGCTCAGAACAGTGTCTAACACATAGTGTCCCATAAATGGTAGCTGAGGTTGATTCCATTAAAACATTAGACATTGTACTGGCACATTTAATTTTAATTGGTTAGATTGTTAATACGCAGATCTTATAAATTTGTATCTTTTGAACACTTTCAAATTGTTTTCCCACCATTTTTTCTAATGATTTTTTTATAAGCTTGAGAGGTTCCAAGTTCCTGCCTAAGGCAATCATTTGTTGTAACAGACATTAGGTATATAAAGATACAATACATCTCCAAAATATATTATATAGAGATATTAATAAACATATATGATGCATACATGTAAGTAAAATGCCAAGTCAGCTTATAAGTTTCTCTCTCCTTCTGCATGTGGGCTTCTGTAGATAGAAACTGGGTCTAATTTACTTTGACTCCCCATGCTTGGCACATGGCTTTGCTAAGTGGCCAATGATTTTCTCAAAACAATATCAGATTTAAGTTTTGCAGCTTCTCCAAGCAGCAAGAAAATTAGCAAAACACTTCCTTCCTCTCAATCTTCCCAAACCCCTAATCTTACCTATCCAATTATACAGATGCAAACACTCTTTGAGGACAACGATGTTGACAATTTAGGCAGGGGAAAACATCATTACAGTGCATAATCTCCTGAGGGAGACCTCTGGATATAAAAATTCCAGGGTGTTTGTTAAAAACAGATGTCACTGCTTCCTGGTTTGCAAGGTGGTGAAGTATACCTTTTATATCTGCCTGCCTCACTTTAGCTGCAGGCTCTCTCCTTATTGACTCTGACTTTGGTGAGGTGCCTAACTCTTTCAGTCTTTGTGTCCTCATCCATAAAAATGGGGGAGGGGATTAAAGCACCTTTGTTACATGACTGCTGGAGATCACGTAAGGCACACACATGAATCCATTAATATTATACTAGTGTCACTGGCAAAAAATGAAATGTATCATTTTATTACTGCTTCAGCACTGGCTAACACAGAAGGCCAGCCAAGTGAATGTCTTAATGGAAATGCACGGCTAAAACATAGAAGGCTGAGGGCTGGGAACAATCATCTCTTCCCAGCACAGGTGTGTGCTTAGGGGAGAGAGATGCACCCCTATTACTGGACCAAGGAAAAGACTTCTGGATGCTTCTAAACCCGTGAAAGATTCCTAGTCCAGCCCAGGACCCTCCACTGATGGGCCTAGAACACAAACAGGAGCCAAGAGTGTGGGGAGGGGCAGGCAGGGGCAGGCTGTGACACTTCAAAGCAGTTCCAGAGCTATTTGAGAGGTAGAGGATTGAAAATGATACATTAAAGAGCCGGACTCAGAAGGCGAGTGGATTAGAGCCACTCTCTGAGTCAGGGACGAAGCTAATGAGGCTTTTCTTGTCACCATCTGTAAAAGTTTATTACTTATACTTCAAAGGCAGCAAGCAGCAGAGGGGCTGGCATGAGATGCTGTTCCTCACCAAAGGAGAGGCAGGAAACAGAAGATGCCGCCGCAGGGAGAGGGGCAGGAGGTCACCCCTGTTCACTGCAAAAGGAGCCAAGCCCTAGGGGCAGTAATCTTGATGCCTACCCCTTGATGATCAGTGGTGGCAGTGGTCACAGGGTGGCAGAAGGAGAGATGGGAGGAAGGATTAATTAACTTTGATATAAGTAGGGGATGGGCTAGTTTCCCTGAAATTGCCCGCTGGCAGCCCTTCATTCTGACCTCACACGCTCTAGTTTCTTTCCTGGAAAACATAGGAGGTAGCCCAAGTCTTTCTTAATCTCAACTTATTTAGTATCTGGCTGTCCATCAGATGCATTCAACTTGATCATCATGCCTGGTGGTCCAGGTGGGGCAGCAAGTGTTTGCTCTATGACTCTTCATTCACCCAGGCATGGTGCAAGTGATGTGCTCCTCCTAGCCCAAAGCAAGCAATTCTCAATGGCTGAGAATGTAGCTGAGATATAGACATTAATCATAAATGCAACCCAATATAAAAATGACAGCTATGAGAAGTGCTATGTAGAAGAGACTTACAGTGCTCATGGAGGAATTTACCTAGACAGGTGAATTCCCTGAGACAGTGAAGGCAGAGGTCAAGTTGAAAGAACACCTACATAGGACACCTTTGCCAACCAAGCAAAGGTAAGTGGTTGGCCTATAGGCCTATGCAAGATAGGGAAGAAAGTTCCAGTGTGAGGGAAGAGCAGGTACAAAGGTCCTGAGGCTGAAGGGAAGATGATTCATTCCAGAAGCACATCCATGTTTCTAGAGTGAACCAGGGAGGAAATGTCTGTGGAGATGTCAGCTGAACAGGAAATCGGACATGTAAAAATGTCTTTGTCTTTGGAATATAAGCTTTGGGCAACTCCCACTATGTGCTTATGCAGTGCACAGTCGGATTCAGGAACAAGGGCTGAGTGAAGGCAAGATTACCTACTATGCTCTGAGCTTTGTGTCAGGCTTTTACACGCAGTCTCTCACTAAATCCGATGAGATCCTTATATTTTGCTGATAGAAAGAAATTGACAGTCCAAGGTCAAGGTCACAGGGGTGGAAAGTCTCTGAGCTGAGATTCTAATGAGGCAAGCTTCAGAAACCATACTACCCGGCTGCTACAGTCAAAACTATCAGATGAGCTTCTGAGCTAGGATAATGAGGGAAGGAGGGCTTATCCAGAACACCCAAGACATGACTCCTTTACCCAAAAACCAGTCAAGAACAGTGACTAAGAAATGATGCAGAGGCATTGGGAACGGGGTTGGCAGACTCTCAGAATGCTACATTTGGAGTTACCCTATGACCCAGCAAGTCCACTCCTAGGTAATCTAAGAGAAATGAACTATATATTCACACAAAAACTTGTGTATGAATGTTTCAAAGCAGTCAAAAAGTGGGAACAATTTAAACCACCAGCAAGTGATGAATGGGTAAGTGTGGTATAACTGGACTCTGAAACACCACACTGACACCCAGTACAACACAGATGAAACATGAGGCATCATGCTAAGGAAAGAAGCAAAGTGGGAAAGGCCCTCTGCTGTATAATTCCATTTATATGAAAGGTCAGGGACCGACCATTCCATAGATAAATGGAGTAGACTAAGAGAAGAATAGAAGTTACCTAGAGCTGAGGGAATGGGCTGTGGGGACAGAGTGTGACTGCTAGTGGGCACAGGGTTTCTTCTGAGAGTGCCAGAAAGTTCTAAATTTGGATTGTGTGATGGTCACACAACTCTGTAAACATGACTCTAAAAACCAACAAACTATACACTAAAAGGGGGTAAATTTTGTGGTATATCAACTATCTCCTCAAAAGAAAAGAATATTTACCAGAAGTTTAAACATTAGAGTCCAGCAGAGTGGACTTCGTATTTTACCTCTCCTAGCTGCTAAGCCACAGGAAAGAGATCAGATGAATCTTTGAGCTTTAGTTCCCCCATCTGTGCAAGATGCGTAACACCAACTCATGGGTTGCTACGACTACACAATGTAATAATTCACATGAAGTGTTAACTTCACTTTTACCATACGATACTGACATTTTAAAAAAGAAACAGAGCAGTTAACAAAACATAATACTGTACTCAGACACAGTGATTTCTCAAATGGCACATGGTGTCTGAAAGCACAACCATCTGCAGGCAAGTGCTGCGTTACTGAAGAATCCACTTAGGTCCTAGTTTGGACAGAGCAAAGGCAGCTGCCCTATGGGAGAAGGTGACCCATGGCCAAAGGTATCAGGTATCAGGAGGTAACTTCCTTTGTTTTTTAGCAGTACTGGGCTTTGACCTCGGGGGCTTGAACTTGCTAGTCAGATGATCAACCATTTAGCGATGCCTCCCAGACCTTTTTGCTTTTGTTATTTTTCAGGTAGCATCTTGTGTTTTTTTTCCCAGTGACGGCCTTGGACCATGTGACATCCTCCTCATCTCTGCTTCCCCAACCCCCTCCCCCCTGTGGCTGGCTTAACGGGCATGCATCAATCACACTGGCTTCAACAGCCTGGCCACTTCTTCTCCATGTGTCCCACAATGCATACAGGAGTTCTGGCTCAGGACAGGGCCCTGATTAGTGGACTATGGTGGTCTGTTGGAGCAGCAAACCCTCCTTTGAAGCCCGTGTGGACTCTGAACAGCCAGGTTTTCAGAGGCAGACAGACATCGATTTGGAGCTACAACTAATAACATTATCACAGAAAGATGAGAGCCTTCAAATGGGCTATACAAATTTCCTATACAGTGCACATGTCATCCCCATCCCTTGAAGGACTGTAAGGACTGGGGCTAGTTTCCCTGACAGAAGAAAAGGCTCACTGGGTCCATTAGAGATGCTTTGGGCATCTAGAGGGTAATGCTGGGGAGACGGACTCACTCAGCATAGTGATGGATAAAAGCTGGAAGAAAAGGCAAAATGACATGAGTAGATGTGGAGTTGAATATGAAGAATGTTCAAAGCCCAGAGATCTTTGGAGGTGCAAAGAGCTATCCTAAGAGGTAATAAATTCCCCTGCCCTGGGGGCTACATGCAGGTTTCCTGATGACATGGGGGAAGGCCAACAGCCACATCAGGCTTTCAGGACTCCTTGTCATGCTGACATTTTGTCCCTTTAGGAACCATCTCTTGGTTCCTGTCAAGTAGAATCAAGTACCTTTATTTTGTGTTCACTTACTAATGATGAGTAAGTCATGGATCTGACAATAATCTTACTTCCAGAGTGACCAGCACACTGTTCTACAAAGCACTGGCTGGTCTACAATGGATGCAATTACAGATCAAGAATTCTACTTGAGAAACAGCTGAGAAAGTAGCAGGAAGTTAGATGAATGTGTGGGCATAAACACAGCTCCTTCTTCAGTTAAAATTCTGCTAGAATTCTGGCATGTCTGACCTCTGTTAAACAAGATGCTCCTTACCTTAAAACCCAAGAAAATGTTTTGGGCAGCAAAACCTGTGTACCAGGGCCTTTGGTTAGACATTCAGAAGCCTCTAGGGCAAAGCAGAGTCTGCTCTATGGTTCTCACAAGCTAAAGGGATAAGGACCAGGAAGTCAGTCATGAGTAGTAAGAGAATCAATGGCCATGATAGAGCCAAACTGCTATGATCCAAGCATACAAGTGCCTCTAGCCATGGTGACAGTCAGAAGAGGTCTTAGGATAAGCTGCAATTTAGCAGGCTGAGGAGATGGCATGCCATGGATGGTTCAGCTTTTGTAAAGGCAGAGACCTGAGGGCAGGTGAGCTGTTTGGTTCAGCAAGTTGCAAATGAAACCAAGTTGTGCGTATGGGCGTGAAGCCTGGAGAGGGGCTTTGAATATGTGAGTAAGGATGTGGACAATCCTCACTCGTGTACGTGGCCAGGGGACAAAACCCTAATATCTGGCACAATATGGATCAGACGTGAAGATATTATGCTCAGCGAGATAGGCCAGGCACAAAAGGACAAATATTATATGATTCTTTTTATATGAGGTACTTAGAAATAGTCAAATGTATAGAGATCAAAAGAGACTGGTGGTTGCCAGAGGCTGGGGAGAAAACATAGGGAGGCAGTGTTTAAAGGCTTTGGAGTTTGAGTTTGGGAGATGGGTCGTGATGACACATGCATACCAGAATGAATAAACTTAATGCTGCTGAACCATACATTAGAAATGATGAAAATGTTTATATGTATTTTATTCCAATAAATTAAACGGAAAAAGAAGAAAGAGTCTACCCAGAAGGCATGGTGTCTGGGAGATTGTGTTCAGAGGCATTCTTCTCTAATCTGTGGGAGTTGAGAATCTCAGCCTGTTCTGTCCTATGTAGGGCCAGAGTGATTCCAGCAGGGCTGCTGTAGACTCTCTGTATAAATAATCTACCAGTTTGAAAAAGCTGTCACCTCCTGAAAGAGGTGAGCCTTTTACTCACAGTCCCTACCTCTCTCTAAGTTTCTGACAAACGTCCCTAATTTTATGCCTGTGGGTTGAGGGAAGAAAGGAGACAGAAGTGAAACAGTCATGCTTCCCTCTAATAACCTGCTCCCTCTACTAATTAACAAGACCCCACACAACTAAACATCTGCCAGCCTCAAACGCTTCTGCAGAGATGAGCTTTGATCACGGTGGAGCACACAGTGTCTAGACTGAACAAGAGAAATTCATGCAGCCAAAATCAGACAGTGCTTGATCCAGCTCCACTCAACTCAGTCCAACACCCTGAAGACTCATGGTGAGTCACCCTGGGCAAGGCATCGGACCACCGCAGGGAACTGGGAACGAACAAGGTAGAATCACTGCCAAACTGCAGGAACACTGGGGTTCCTAAGGTAGCCTTTCCCTTCTTCCAACGCACGCTACCTTCATAGGTGACCAGGTGAGAGGAGAGCAACAATGCTGTCCTTTGACCCTCCTCAGAAGAGTTCCATTTGGAAACTGACCACCAAAGTTTACATGCTTGACTTTCTAGGTGCATATTCTCTCTTTGATATCTCTTTTTCTCTGCTTCCAGAGAGAACTGTCATTTGGTGTTATCATCCAGCAATTTCTGTCAGGCCTATAAATCACTTTTGGCTTCCTGGAGAAAGCTACAATGTATGCCTTGACATCACTATAGGAATTATGCAGGTGTGTCCGGGGTGATTCACAATGTTCACACATATCTCAACCAAACCAGCTCCTCCTGGCAAGCGTTAAAAATATCGCTGAGTCTTACTACTCCATGTGATTTTTGTCATCCATGGAGAAGCATCCATCCAAATGCTATGGTGTTTGCATGTAAAACAAAAATATAGCAGAAAAATGTTGGAAAAAAAAACAAAAACAAACCCAGAGTGAATTCAAATGGCGGGGATGTCTTTGAACCACAACTGTTTCCCTCTCCAGAGTCATTAGTGCTAATTACTAACAACTACCCTAGTGACAAGTGCTGGCAGTTACTTAGCTGCTAATTGGCTTCAATTTACCGCTCTGATTGTGTGGTCACAGGTATATATTTGCTTGGGGAGTGAGGAGAAGGAACAGGTATATCAGGGCCTAGCCTGCCCTTAAAAGACATGCCCATATGAGAGGCCCAGTCTGATTGGGGGTAGGGGAAGCCTCAAACTTCCCCATGCATCATTATCACCTAGAGGGCTTCTTAAAGATTAGACTGAACCCCTCACCTGCACCTCTCAGTTATCCACATGGGTTTGGGTGGGGCTCAGGGCATTGAGATCTAACAAGTTCGCAAGTGGTGTTCTTGCCACTAGCTTCAGGGCCACCTATTGAGAACCACAGTCCTCATTAATACTGATCAGAGAGACAGGCTGCCTCTCCCTGCCTCATTTGTCCCAAGTGCACAACAGAGCAGGGCAGCACAGGCGCTTCATAGCTTTCAAGCACACATACCACACAGCAAGGATGAGATGGAATTGTTTGTGTTTTTTCCCTAACCTGAGTATTTTACAATTTCTCTATTCTCCATTTCATTTGAACAGAAATAAATTATAGAAAGATTAAAGGAAGTCAATGATGTGTATTTACCCATGCTTCACCAGGCTACATAGGTTGGGCAATTAGGACAAAGCCCCAGGCTCCACTCCTGGGCCTCAACTCTGACCTTGCTTTTTGTCTACATTTGAGACCTAAAGACCTAGAGTGTGTAAATACAGTAATAATGTAAAATAAATAGTCCAGCACCTACCTAACAGATGAGAGAATAAACCCGAGGAATGAGCTCATTATTCCATTTAACAAAGTACCATAACTAGGCAGTGTGTGGGGAGTTAAGGACATAAACATAATAATAGCGACTACCATCTATTAGAGCTCTACCCACACACTATGCAATACAAAGATATCAGTACTAATCCTGCAGCCACCTTGTAAGGGGGTGGAGGTGGTAACAGAGGATGGAAATATAGTGCTTACCAGGTTTCAAGTCCCCTCTAAGCATTTTTTACTTAATCACCATAACATGTTACTTTACAGATGAGGGAACTAAACCACAGAGAGCCTAAATAACTTGGCCAATGTTATTCTGCTAATTCAAGGTGGAGATAAAATTTGATCCCAGGCCACCCAGCTCTGGAAGATGGCTAATGATTACACTATAATTTACAGCCTCTGATGGTCAGTGGCATTACCCATGTCTCAAGATAAGAAAGTCAAAGCCCTCAGAGGTTAGAAACGGAATCTGCTGTGAATTTTGAAGTCTGTACTAGATATCCCAGGCTCCCAAAACTTGGTCCTTGACCTTGGAAGGAAGACAGGCACATGAACAATGAGTACAGTTCTAGGTAGAGGGTGCCAAGGCAGTGCTATGATGTCAGGCAATCCATCACACATACTGCCACTACTTCCTGTTCTTCCAATGAGCTATTAAACAACTAATGAGGACAATCTGGGGCAGCCAGACTTTGCTCCCATTTGGACAGATGTTTTCATATGTGGCATCTGTACCTTCACTTGCAGATTTTATTGCTGCTGTTTCTTTATGTTGCAATGCCACACACGAGTTGTACCTGTGTACATACTGCCTGATGCCTTCATGTAGAAGGAGCTGGAGGCTTCACCAGCTGATGTACTAGTATTTGTTGAATATTCTTTAAGCTGCTAAGGAGACTAGACGTATGACACAGTCAGCACAGTGGTATTCCCCTGGTATTTAAGAGGTTTTCCACATGTTATCCATGTTGCTACTGCAGAGAATGAGGTAGGACTTAGCTTTGCATCATAAACCCCAGAGCACTTCTGGCTCTGTTATCGCAGTTCCCAAATGTTCTGAGGATTTAGGTGACCTAAGTATTACCACTGCTGAGATTAATCCCATAAAGACAGGATGAATCCAGATTAGAGAATGGAACCCCCAAAAGCTGTGCAAGGACTGAATGCTTCACCCTGGAAAAGAACTCAGTGGAAGGAAGCCATTTAGGAGAAGCACACCCCAGCTGTGGCAGGGCCCCAGTCCATCTTCCTCCATCTAACCACATCAATAGCCTTGCATCTCCTGTGAGAAAGTCTGCTCATGGCACCCTGGGAAGACAAATCTGAGTCACGTCAAGGTTGCTTGGTTTCCATGAAATGGAAGATCATTTCTCTATTTAGTGGCTGGACTTTCCTCCTTTGATTCCACAAGAAGAGCAGGCTTTTGTCAAAATGTCTGACTGTCATGATCACCCCATTCATGTGGATAGAACCTGGGCATATCATTCTCTCTTGTCTTTTTATCTAACAGATAGGAAAAATTGAGGCCCAGGAAAAGAAACTGTTTATTTGTGGGTTGGTCATACAAATAATTTTTTAAAACCACTATTTCTTTTTGTTTTTTAGTAAAAAAAAGTATTATTGAAAAAATCAAAGCCATTGTGAGCCAAAACATTCTTCTATCTTTGCCACGGCTCTTTCTTACATCTTTGGTTGCACTAAAAAGTGGCAACATTCTTCTTAGGAAAAAAGCTGACAGTATAAAGAATCTTTAAAAGTTCAAATTCTGTGACTCATGTATACTAAAATTGAATCTGAAATAGGGAATAGTGTATGCCAACAAACCTTAACAAAAAGTAATTAATATTAAAAACAATTAGAAACATCCTCACTGGACAAAAAAAAAAAATAGGAGACTATCTTCCAAAGATAATTTATCACTAGCTAGAAATTTGCCCAGCCAGTGAAAGTGATACTTATGAAGATCAATAATGTTAAGTGAAAAAAAACATACAAAAACCAAAACCCAAACTAGAAATCAGAACTGTATTAGAAGGAAAACAAATGTCTGTTCAAATGTACAGAAACGTAGATTGGTGGTGATCTCTAGGTAGTGGGAAAGTTATGATTTCTGTCTCTTCAGTTTTCTCTAGCCTTCAACACACCCTGTGATGTGCATGCTTAACTCTATAAAGAGGACACAAATTCAACATTTCTCTTTATGTTATTTTTGAAGTGCCTGAGCCAGATGTGTTATATCAACCTGAGCAACATTTCTGCAAATGGATGTGACCAGTGCCTGAAGATTCAAGAAGACACAAACCTTGTGTCCAGATGGCTTTGCTGTGGACACAGGTGGCAGCATGGTCATCAGGGTGTGTGCTGGTGTGACCATTAATCAAAGGCTCAAATAAAAGTGAGGAACAGAAGAGAAAGACACTGCAGGAAAGGCATTTTTTTGCAGAAAGGAAATCTTGTACTGGCCAGGAAAAAAGATTTGTAACGAATGCAGCCAGTTAGTAAGATTAATGAGTGGAGAAAACACTTTGCATGGTGGTCAATCTTCAATAATTTAAGGGTAATCGAGACTAATTTCAAGGTAATAAGAAAAGCTACCCATGTCTAAATTTTGGCTGAGATTGCTTTGTGTGCTAAATGGGCTGAACCTTGTGAAATCAGCACATTATTGAACACGGAGCAACTCAAGACACTTTTGTTCTCTGGCCACGGTTCTGAATCTTACAAATGAAATCCAGAATGATGGAGACTAGCAGCAGGAGAAGGGTTCCTTTGAACAAAGCATAATAAACAGGTGGATAAATGATTGAGGAGAGAGGAAGATGCAATTCTCCGAGTAAACAGGAATAAACCAAATACATGCAAAAGAGGAATTGAGTAAACTCTCCCAGGGTTGCAACAGGACTGACAGAACCCTTGAGTTGGAAGGGATATGTATTCATTTTTCTAATCCTGTAACACTCCCACAAATATGAAAAAAGCAGAACGTCTTGGGTTGGAATGATGGCTGAGAGACTGCAATGGCAAGTGTGGAAAGCTCCAGAGACTAAAAGCTGACATCCTATTTCAATTTCTCTGTGTGAGTATGTATAACATACTCACACGTATACCTATGTATGCATCTGTATATGTGTGTACATATATGTATAGAGATATACTTAAATTATGCCTAGTCTTATTTTATTGGGTCACACCATATATGGAGGAGATATTCTCAGTCTAGCTCCAATACTATTTAAATTGAATCAGAATCACAGACCTACATAGAGCTGAGAGCAGCACTTCATTTTATAGCTATGACAGTCAAGGCCCACAGAAAGTGGCTTGCTCAAGTTCACTGAGAGTAACAATACAGTGGATATGTAACACTGTGCTATGTGCAAAATGGCCTTGGAGGTGGGTGGTGTTTCTATTGCTATTTTACAGGTGAGAGCAAAAACAAAAGAAAACTCATGTGGAGATAGTAGAGCCAAGATGAGACTCAGTGTGGTGTGATTTCCAACTACAAGTTCTTGACCCAAAGTCATCCTGGCTGGTACTGAAGTCTGGATGTTAATCCAGGCCTCTAGACTTTGGGTCTAAATGCTCCTTCTTTTGCACCATAACATGTGGTACTTCCAATGCTTGATGCACAGACACTTAGACAGATGGCAAAATCCATGCACACCAGGTGGCTCTTCAAAGACATCTATGAAAAGGCAAGTTCTAGGAGGGTGGAATGCTGGGTAGTCTGTTGCTTATTGCTGCTGTATCCTGAGCTTAGAGGAGTATTTGGCACATGATAGGAACTCAACACGTATTTGCTAAATAAATGAATTAATTCTGACAGGGAGAAGAAAAAATTGCCAGGGGTGCCCTTTTTGAAATGTTGTATTAGACAGGTGTTTTGGGCTCATCCAAGCCACACTCAATGGTAGAACTATTAGGAAAGTTGTTCAGGTGAGAAACACCCTCACTTTAGGGACTGAAGAAGCAGTGCATGGCTGTCCTCCATGCAATCTGCCCAGAAGTGGTAATGAGGTCAGGATGGCACATGCCCTCATTAGTCCCATTTCAGGGACTTCAGGGTTATTCCATAGAGGAGTGCTGCTTGGTGAAGAAGAGGTTCTCATGGCCTGATGAGTTTGTGAAACTCAATTCATATGAGCATAGGAAGGACTCCAAGAAGCCCTAAAGCTGAGCAGTTAACCTTTTGTCAAACCCAGTCTCCCTGTAGTGCTTTTGTGTTCAGGACCCTCAACAGCTATCAACATGCTTCACCACATAGTACATTTTAGCATGCTCTCCAAAGACAAGGATGGACTTAACCTCTCCTTCAGAGCCCTTTCTCCACAGTTTCACATCAGAGCTCTGGAGCTCACAAGTGGCAGCCAAGATGAAGGAGGCCAGCAGTTAAGAATCACTTCTGCCAAAGAAGACTGAGATAAATAAGTGAAGAGGCCAGAGCAAACCTTCCCCTTCCCCTACCTCCCATCCTCTGCCTGACTTTCTTAGCAAAGAGCACCTCAGCTGTGCCCCCACATATACCAAGGCCAAATGAGCACCCACACTGTGTAGCTTCAGAGAGCCCAAAAATTATTAAGTCCCATCCCTCTAAGAGCTCACATGTCACCAGGATGAAAATGGCGGCAAATGGTAAGCAGATAAATGCATCTGAGCGTCAAGAGAAGTATGAGAGGTCTGTTGGGGGGCCCTCTGCTATAGTGACATTTGAGAAGAAACTGACAGAAACAAAAGAGTGGGTGGCAAACAAAAGTGGGTGACTAGGACAGAGACTTTCAAGCACAGGAGCAACCAAGCATGAAGCCATGAGGCAGAACTGCTGGTGTGACAAAGGCACAGCAGGGCACGCATGGACTGTAATGCATGAGCATTTTGGGAGAAGCCCACATCCCAGCATCCCTGCCAAGATTAGTTTTAGGGCCATGTGACCTAAAGCACCCCTATGTTATTAAGACTGTGAATGATTTAATGCTCTGCTATCGCCATTTTGAAATTCTGACAATTCTTTAAAAGGAAGTCCCACCAGTTGGATAGCTAGTCTTGCCCCTTGCCTTCTCTGAGGAAAGGACTGAGCTCTGGAGCAAGGCGGAGGTGTCTTCCGCCTCCTGTTTAAACCCCATTGTTCCCTGTTTACTATATAGTAATGATAAGAATTCCACGGAAGTATCACCGTGCTCACATTGTCTTTTAAAATGTTTACTAGAACCTAAAAAACAGAAAACAAACACACTTGTACTGGGGCCGGGGCCTCCAGAATGCTACCAACTCTTTATTATCTACATTAATAGAGAGAACAGGGACTGTGAATAATTCACAAGAGCTGATGAAAATCTCTAGCTCTGAAAGGCAGCATGTGGCCATTTTCCTACAGATTCCCCTTAATAAGTGAATAAGCATTAACCAACAATAATGAGGTTGCCAAATCTGAGCCACCCACCAAAAAGCTGATTCCAGGTTCCTTAGGAAAGCTACTGTAGGATGTATTGGGAAGTGGCTACAAGCTTTTATCCCTCACCACCCCCATCACCATCAGACACACTAAATTTTAGGAGAGTGTGCTTCCAGGAAATGCATGAACCGTTCTAGGTAGGTCTGCAAAAAGTATACAAAACTCACAAAGAATTTGTATAGAACTTCTGAGCAAGTCTGAGAAATCCTGAATGTCCCTATGGGCTTCGATAAGAGACCCTGGATTATGAAGGGTTGTGTGTATGGCAAGGAATTAGCACAAACCCAAATATAGGCATTACCCGGACACAGTGTACCCTAAGGAATAAGGAACAGATTCACATGAAAGTGGCTTCTTTTGAGGTGAATATGGTTGATGTACTTTCTATACAAGAATGAATATAGAATTTTTAAGCCTGTTGAAATCACTTTAAAAAGGGGACCAAGATAGAAAGGAGAAAAATAGAGGAGATGAACCAATTTGGGTTATAATACATATATACATGGAAATGTCACAAGGAAATGAATGTATAGCTATCTTAAACAAAAGTCTTTTCTTTTTCTTTTCTTTTTTTTTTTTTTTTTTTTACAGAATCAGAGATCCCCTTGTCTGGGGATTTTGCTATCAGTGGAAGGGAGGAGGGTGAACATGGTGCAACTACTGTGTACACTAGTAGGTAAATGTAAAAATGAGACCTGTTGAAACTGTTCCAGGAATGGGGAAAGGGAATAAAGGAGAACGATGGAGGGGGTGAATTCAACTATGACATATTTGATACATTGTAAGAACTTTTGTAAATGCCACAATGTACTGCCGGCACAATAATAAAAAATAAAATTTTAAAAAAAGTGGCTTCTTCTGGAAAGATTAGGCCACAAAACTGCATCCCACTGAGCCAGCCCTAGATTATAAACTGAATTGGAGGAGGCCCAAAATTCACCTTCCTTGATGTCTGTAGATTGCTTCAACTTCTACAGAGTTCCCCACTACCTGATGCTACCTCTTCCTAAGACGATGGGGACCAGGATGGGACATGGAAGAATGTGATCAGGAATATAATCACCTTACAACTTTGAACTTTAGGCTAAGACTCAAGAATAACAGGTAATATACACAGAGTACTTCTAAACACAGAGCACAAATTGGCTCATTGGAGTCTCTTATTAATTCTGTGGGTTAGGCATTGCTCTTAGTATCCCCATTTCATATAAGAGGAAACTGAGGCTCAAATAAGTTAAATCACCTGCCCACGGCCACCTGCCCAAGTTCACAGAGCCAGCAAGGGGCAAACTCTGAATAAGAATCCAGGCACAGCCTTCTCCAGTAGTGGTGCACATTTTGGTATCCTACACTGTTTTCCCCAGGGCCCTTCTAGGCCACAAAGCCAAGAAGCCCTGACCAGCATAGGAATCCAAGCATGAGAAAATATATCCTGAGGGTGCCGGGAGAAATGGGGCAGAGACGGGGCTGGTAGTGATTGCTAGTTTGATTGTAATCATTGATACGCCTAGCAAGAAACAATTCTACATACTCAATTCAGATATGAAAACAGAGAATTCCATATAGTCAGGTAGTCTAGACTTGTTTTAGGAAAAAAGGAAAGGAAGAGAGAAAAATTTCACAGGCAGTTTGATCCTATGTCATAGGACAATGAAGATTTAAAAAACAAAATCATGGATCTGTTTCAGAAGGTGAATAAAAACTCAAGACAAGACTGAGGAATCCTGACCCAGTGACTCAATGTGTAATATCTGGCCAAACCTGCAGTCCCAGAGCTCTTTTCTGTGGGGAGGTGATGATCACCCAAGAGAGGGACTCCCAGAAGGAAAAACGGAAGGGCAGGTTTCTGCTCCTAAGACAAAGGGTGAAGCTGGAATTTGCAAGTTAGATTTCAAAATCCTCAACTCTTTATTCACTTCCACCGGAAGAGGGTGCTGTTCCCTCTAAAACTCATCCTAAATTACATTCTTGAACCAGTTTTACCTGAGCTGATCAAATTTACTTACAGACTCTTTGCTAGCTGCCCACAAAAGCCCAGCTTCCACGCAGATTACCATCCCTGAGGAGTTCACATCCCAAATTAAAATAAAGAAAAAAACTTGATTCTTTTCCGGCTTTCTTCTAAGCCATTGCTTTTTTACACCCTCCAATGCTCTACTTAAGTAACTCTGTCCTTCGATTACACCAGAAATTTCACACTGTGAAAGTGCAGAGCAAGGAACAAGAAGCAAAAACAAGAAACAGTTTATTCTTTCAGTGGTCTGTTCTAGGGGCTGCATTTCCAGCTCACATTCTGTATATCCTGTTGGGTAGAAAAGAAACCATTGCAAAGTCATGTTTTTAAAGGGTTGTTTGTTTCTTCTTGATATTTGGTTTAGTATTTTCTCTTCCCTGGGATTAACAGGTTTGCTCTCCCTGGCTTTCCCAACTAGAGAGGCTAAAAGAATGTCTGCCCATCTATTTCAGTGGTTCTTAAATGGCTGTGTGCCTGAGATGCATGCATGAGTTATAGTTAAAATGCAGCTCCCTGAAGCAGACATTGGGCAGGGACAGACTGCATGCTCTGCTCCATGGGGCTTTTGTTTCTAACAATCATGAAGGGAGCTCTGCAGACCTGGCATTGAGCTGTGTGGCCTGTACCTATGCCCTCTACCCCACACTGAACACTCAGATGAACTGCAGTCAGCTCCTAGACTTCTTCTCCAGCCCACATTGCAACCTGAGCCCCAGCCCACTCTGCCTGATTTCCCAAAGTTTTCTGTATCTTTCTGTTCTGGTTTCAGCAATGTTCTGTGAGACAAGGTCCAACCAGCACTCCTGGGATTAGTGTGCAAAATATGGGTACTGGAGGCTGTGGGCCTCCATTCCTCATCTGTCAAAGGAGGGGGCTGAGTTACAAATGTCCTGTGTTCCACTACAGAATGACCTATGTGCAGCACACCTACCCTCTGACTTTATTCTCCTCATTACACTGACAAGGGAGCCAGACAAAACTATCAATTATCAGCATAAATAATAATATTCCGTGGTTCCACACTACCCCACTTCACTGGAGACTGAGCTCCTGGTGGTCAGGGCATGTGACGTAGTCTCTAGCACTTGGCAAAATGGATCCTGGATAAGAATGTGTGGGCAGTGTCCATCCGACTGAGAAAGAAGACATTTTGCAGGTGTTAACTATGGGTTATCTCAGCAGTGACGATGGGATGGTGAGAACAGCAAAGGCTGGGGGCAAAGGTGGTTCCTGGAAACCTTGTCTCAGAAATAACAGGCACTACTGGGTAAGAAACCACCCCAGGTGCAATAGCCGAGAGTATATGTGGGTAATGTGGCCTGACGTGGCTGGGCTGTGGTGGGGTGGTCAGTGTGGGCAATCTCTTTGCTGCACTTGCTCATGCCTCTGCAGTCAGCTGGTGTATTAGCTGTAGTTTGACCTTGACCTCCATCAGAGGGCAGTGCAGGTGACACAGCCTTTCTCCAGGTGGCCTCTCATCCTTTAGTAGGCTGCCCTGTGCTTGTTCCCGTTCTGACATAAGGGTCCCAGGAGAAAATGGATGCTACAGCACTGTTCAGGTCTCTGCTTATGTGTGCTACTGTCCCACAGGCCCAAACAAGTGACAAGTCCATACCATAATCAGGCAGTGGACAAAGACTCCTAATGAGAGGGACTGCGACATCTGAGGCAGGGTATGGACACAAAGAGGAGAATCTGTGGCCGTTTTCATACACATACACTCACACTTATCTCCTACTCACATTCCACTATGTGATTACCAGTTGAATAGCCCTAACCCAAAAATCCAAACTTTGAAAAGTTTGAGTGCCAACATAATACTCAAAAAGCTTTTTATCTGGGAACAAATTTGGATTTTTTATTTTTGGATCAAGAATGTTCAACAGGTCAAGTTTATGCAAATATTCAAATCCAACAAACTCCGGAACCTGAATCATTTCCAATCCCCAGCAATTCAGATGAAGGACTTTCCATCTGTATAGCAACTATGTCTGCAAGGGGAGATGCAAAGCTGGTCTTCAGCTATGCTTGGACTACTGTGGACATGGAGACAAATTGTGGTAAGTCAAACAGAAGCCAAAAGCCAAGTTCAGCCCCCTAGGGAAGGAACCAACCAGGGAGCGTGTTCTCTAATATGGTTACCTACTGACTTTACCTCTGGTTGGCATATAGTTTGTTATAGAAAAGAAATCATCAAGAAGAGCCCCTGGTGGGGAAGACAACAAGGCTTCAGGCACTTATTAACTCAGTACTCAGATCTTCTGGTGGAGAGAGGTTTACACGTTAAATTTTTTTTTCCACATCTTTACCTTAGGTGGTGTGTTGAGGTCATAAAGGTGGAATTTACATCTCAGTTGAGATACATGAAAACAAAGGAAGCAGGAAAGGAGGAGGTGTGTTAAACCCAAACCCATTCTGCAGAAAGTCTGCCACCAAGGACAGAGGAGGCACTTGAACTTCAGATAGCAATATGTCATGTGGAACCCTCCAAATGGAGGCCCACAAAAACCATGTCTTCAGTGAAACTATTGCCTATGCCAATTCCCCTGCCACACCAGGGACACGGATTTCAGCCTGATCATAGAATGTGTTTTCTCCAGTAAGAACTTGATGGCATCAGAAAAATTGTGGCCACGGGCAAGGCAGAAAAGAAACTGAAACAACAGAAAGCTTGCTCAGTAATGATGCTGCATATTACCGGAAGTAAAGGAAACAAGAGCAGGTGACAATGGTCTGGGATTACCATGCAGGTCCTGGGCACGAAAATATGCCTGGTAAAGATCCTTCTGCGTTAGTTCATGGCTAAACAACTTCATCTGTTCATAGGTGATCCCTGAGCCCAGGATCCTCTGCAAGTTTCCCTGGTCCATTGGACCTGCCCATTTTTTTTTTCTCTTAAATTAGAGTTCCAAGTTCCTCCAGCGATGGGAAGAATGTGTAGTTCTTTGCCCCACATTCATCATTGGTGTTTTACCTGTCCACTTAGCTGGTATTAAATGAAGATTCAGGGTATTTATATTCTTAGCACAGGAACAGCGACAACTAAGATATAGAATTGCAAATGGTATAGCCATTTGCAAAACAGTTTGGCAATTCCTCAAAATGCTAAACATGGAGCCACCATATAATCTGGCAATTCAACTCATTGAGAAGTGAAAATGTATGCCCACACAAAAACAATGTACATAAATATTCACAGCAACATTATTCATGATGGACAAAAACTGGAAATAACCCAAATGTCTATTAGCTGTTAAAGCATTAAAAATGTAGTGTATGTCTAAAGTATAATAGATTTGGTCATAGGCAGAATGACATACAGATACATGCTACATGAATGAACATTAAAAATGTTAGATTACATGAATGAAGCAAGTCACCAACAATCACATATTATACAGTTCTATTTATATGAAAGAGCCAGAATAGACAAATCTTTGAGAAAGAAAGTTGACAGAAGCTGGGGGAGGGGTAAGGTATGGGGAGAGATTGCTAATGTGGAAGGGGTACCTATTTGCTGTTGATTAACATAACTTGATAGTGTTGCTGGTTGCACAACTCTGAATATTTGAATATGCCAAAAACTACTGAATTGTAAACTTTAAAAAGACAAATTTTAGTGTGTGTGAATTATATTTCAATAAAGGTGCTATAAAAATAAAAAGATTTGGCTTACCCTACAAAATACGTGGAGGAAGACTCAATCAGTGAGTACCCGTAGAAAAATAAGTTTGGGGAGGGGAGGAAATCAAAGCAAAGTTAACTAATTAATACCCTTCCCACTTTGGAGGATGAGCGACAATAATTATCTTCTGTGCTATGCATTATACATGCTAAAAGGCCCTGGCTCTACCTGTTAGTGTCTTCTCCATTCACTGCTGCTAAATCACCTGCAGGAAAATGAAATCAAACACTTCCAAGGAGGAAAAAGCTGGCATCTGAACCTGGTCACCTCATTAACAATTTATTCCGGAAAGATTTCCTTCATGCCTACTATGTGCGCAGCATTTGAAGTTCTTTCTTCAAAGTCTGTTTCTGTGAGGGAGACACACTGGTAACCAAATGAGCACAAGTGCAGGCTCCATAAAGAGGTCAGTTTTAGGCCCTGAGTGGGTAGTGAACACTTGGGAGGCTGAGGCAGGACTTTTTTTTAGAAAAAAAGGATAAAAGAGGCTCATTTTAGCAACAGATGACACTTAAGGGAGAGAGATGGCTTTCAGGAGGGAGGAGAATGAGCTTCATAGAGGAGGCAATGCTCACCATGGACTTGGGGCTTCTGGAGGAGTTTATCCAATGAAACAACCCAGAAGGGGCATTTGTTCACATTACCAGCAGGTTCCCTGACACCACGTTTAGCTTGAGATTAAAAGTCTATATTGTGCAGCATGCAGAATTCAGGAGCAGGATGCTCTTGTAAAACTCCGCGGAAGCTTTGCGCTGGTTGGGGCCATGAGAAGAGTTCAGAGAGGGACACACAGAGCCAAAGCCTTAAATTGCAAAAGCTGTTCCCATCTTTCAGGGCAACTTTGATTTACTCTGTTTTCCTATACACTTGGGAAACTAGAACTTTCCATTAGCTGGACTTCCTTCTGTTCTCTTTGTACACAAACTAATCAAATATTCAATTAACCCACAATTCAATTAAAAAAAAATACACCTGGAGAGGTCCTGGGAATGTAGGGCTGATCACAGACACAGTGGTGGGCAGCTCATGGCTGAGTGTCACATTTCTCTAAGTGTGACCCATCCCTATCATAGAAGAAATTGTTTAAAGATAGGGATTAAACACTTGTAAGTCTGAAGAGCTAGGTGGGAATTTTGCTTTCCGATGTGTGCCCCAGATGCTGTTGAGACAGGTGGTTTCAGAAAACATCTTGAGAACCACTGTGAAGAGATACTAACGCAAAGATGAGACAATGACACTAGCACAGGGTGGAGGCTCCCAAGGGCCAGTTCTATGATATCATGGGAGTGCAGAGCAAGGCATGACTTATTACAGGGAGGGAGGTTCTGAGGTGACTCTTCCTCCAGTGGGTGATACTGGATGGAGACCAAGAGATGCCCTCAAAGATGAGTGGCCAACTGTAAGGATCCTTGTCGTCTCTCTGTGTCAAGAGGATGAGACAGGCCCTGTATCAGGTGTAGCAACTTCTCCACCCAAGTCCAAGGTTCCCTGGCTCCATTATGTCATTATTTGAAGGAAGGGACAATTATCTGTCCACATGTGCACCCCTTTAAAGGAAGGTGACAACACAAGAGAAAGTGAAATAGCCAAACAGATTGTAATGACAAGAAAAGGAAGCAGAAGGGAGAAGGGAGAAGGAAGAAGAAGGAGGAAGAAGAAGAAGGAGGAAGGAGGAAAAAGGAGCAAGAAGGAGGAAGGAAGAAGGAAGGAGGGAGGAGGGAGGAGGAGGAGGGAGGAAGAGAAGGAGAAGGAGGAAGGAGGAAAAAGGAGCAGGAAGGAGGAAGGAGGAAGGAAGAAGGAAGGAGGAAGGAGGGAGGAGGAGGAGAGAGGAAGAGAAGGGAAGGAGGAAGAAGAAGGAAGGAGGAAGGAGGGAGGAGGAGGAGGAAGCTGTGGCTGGGGGGGCCTCAGGGAAGAGTGAACAGGTATCCCCAAAGACAAGTCACAGTCACTCCTAGGGCAGGACTCAGCCAGGTGCCTGCAGTGGTGGGAGGTGGGGGTCCAGTAGAGAAGAGCAGAACAAGGTTGGTGACAATACATTGCTGGCCTTGGACAAAGACTTAATCTGAGTTCTCCAAATTTTCTGCTCTATAAGATCAGAACATTAATATTGATCTCCCAGGCTGTTGGAAAGATTAAAGAAAAAAATATGAGAAAATGGTGCTACCCACAGACCCCTACACACAGTACACGGACATGCCTGTGTTCTTCTTCTCTGAACTATGAGTTAAAGAGGGTCCGATTTCATGTCTGCAAAATTAATGATAATAGTAGTTAGCATTTACTGAGGACCTACTGTGCTATGTGTCAGGCATTGTTCTAAGCATTTTACAAGCATCAAGCTAGTCTTTAAAATATTCCAGACAGGAAATTACTCTTGCTACTACCATCTTTAAGGGCAGAGAAACTACAACATTTATCTCACACCCACCAAGGCCAGGCTGTATCCTTCCCTACTCCCCCAATATGGAGTAAGAGTTTTTCTCTGATCTTTCTTCTTCCTCTTCTCAATTTATTTCCTACTACCAAATGCCTTACCCCAAAAGAACTCTCCAAAGAGTTGGGAGAGTTATCTTGTCCAGTTTGGGGGAAAGGAAATGGTGATCCCTTTCTAATCCCTGGCTTGTCACCATAAAGTAATCCTGATGGCCTCTTGTCTTGGTAGCTCAATGCCTTTGTTCCCTATCCTTCCCACTGCACATGTGTTCATCAAAATGCACCAGTTAAAGTGAACTTCCTAGTTTATTTCAGATACCTCTTATGTACTGAGCATCTAGGCAAGAGTAACCAGTCATGAATCTAGTGCCAAAAATGAGAGTGGATAATGAAATACACATGAGACAAAAGCATCCCCACTGAAGATAGCAACTAGCAGGGCAGAAGTTACTAATTGCCAAGAAGGGTAGGCAACAGGTTCATAGCTCAGCAGCCAAGTGAGTGTAGGTCAATGGCTTTCCTGATGCTGGTATCATTTTCAGTCTGTGAAATGAGGGTAGGGATGGCGGCTTTCTCAGGTTTGCTGGAATAGGCAGAATTTCTCAGATTTGCTAGAAGGTACTGTGTCCTAAGATGCAGAACAGCAAAATAGGAAGCAGACGGACTCCAATGGACACCTAAATTGAACCAAAGACTATCTTTACTGGCTGTGTCCTTGGAAAATTACTTATCCTCTCTGAGCTTCAAGGGAGATAATGCCCAGTCACAGGAGAACCCATCAGCTTCACTGGAAGGAGTCACAAAAGGACCTCAAACCAGGAAGAGGAAGTGAGAAGCTCGCACAAGCCTTGCTCAGTTGCCTTGCCAGGTGAGATGCCTTCTGGAGGATGGATGCCACAGAGGTCACCTGCCTGCAAGGAAGGGTTGTATGGAGGGGCTTGAAGCCTCAGGAGTGTCAGGATGATCCAGAAAGCTATTTTAGCATAATTGATGCAGCAGGGGCCCACAACTTTCCTGCCTGAACATAGGGGGTACTTCATTGATATTTGCTAAATGAATGAGTGAACTAAGCAGGGTTGAGGAGGACCAGGTACATCCCTTACACAATCCCTCCCTCTTTCTGTGTTAACTTCTCTAAGCTTTTGTGTCCTTGCATGTTGAGATTCATGAGTTTGGTAATCTCCTGATTACCACCTTCTTCTACCTTTGCAAAATTTTAGGAGGCAGAAATGAAGGACTAGACTGTAAGCTTCTGAGGGAACAGAGTCTGATTTAATCTTGTTTCTGTCTCCACAGGCTCTCAGTGGGTCTGTGCACAGAACATGAAAACCGATAGATGTACAAGTCCTGAAAAGATGGAAATGAGGGATCATTCAGGGAACCCCTACTCTATCACAAGTGGCAATTTATTTATTTTATAGACATCTCAAATGATCTAGACACCAACACTCTAAGGCAGAGGCTTTCGTCCCCACTCTACAGACATAAAATCCTAGGCTGAAGGAAACTAACTGCCATTAACTCAGGGTTGAACAATACAAGGAGCTTAGTTCTCATTTGCAAATCATTAACATTGCTATCATTGACCACACCAAAACTCAAGTTGAAATTTATACACCATTAGGAAGTATTGTGGAGGTATAAACTTAACCTGACTATGGACTTTGGAAGTGAGAGTTTGGGAGGTGATTAAGGATAAATGAGGTCATAAGAATGGGACCCAAACCCAATGGGGCTGTGGTTTTTAAGAAGGGGAGGAGACACCTGAGCTAGGGTGTGCTGTCTTGCTGTGTGATATTCTATACTGCCTTGGGACTGTGTGGAGAGTCTCCAAGAAGGTTCTTGCCAGATGTGGTCCCTGTTTCTCAGACAACCAGAGCCATAAGGTAAATAAACATCATACCAAGCCTCTGTTGTGTTGCTCTAGGAACAGAAAATGGATTAAAATTATCACCATCATCCCACGTGTTTAAGTTCTAGGCTTCACAGGTCCTTCCGATGTTTCTAAGATATAACATCAAGACAGCACTGATTTATCACAATGAAAGGAAGAATTCGGTCCTAAGATCGTTCTCTCTTGGACATACAGCATCGATATTTTCATCTCCTATGAGTGCCAAGGACCGCATCACGGATGACTGGCCTTTAAGCTGCTGCTAGGTAATGTTCTAACTCACAGGAAATGTCCACTGAGCAGATTAACCAGTGTCCTTAAGAGCTACCACAGAGCAAGGGGCAGGCTCCATGTCTGCTGTGGCAGACATGGAGGTACATGCCTATAATCCTAGCACTTAGGAGGCTGGTGAGTTTGAGGCCAGCCTGAGGTACATAGTGAGGCCCTGTCCCCAAAACAAATAAACAAAAAAAATAACTTTGTTGCATCCAAACATTTGCTTTCAAGGTCTTTCACTGTGAGAAATAGGAAAGGTAAACATACTTAGGAAGGCGAAAGAGTCAAGCATAAGCACTTTCTGTAGGAATCTCTTCAGGAAGAGCAAAACCCCAGGGCACTGCTGAGCACCTAGGATGACTGATGCACTGAGGGCCGGCCGTTAATAACGGTACCATTTTCCAGGAGCTAACAGATGCTATTTTATGAGTAAAGACAAGAGCTATTGGGCCTTTTTAGGTACCTATAAAGATCTGGATAATTCTAAGTTATTCTAATAGCTGCCTGACAATTTTATTAGCATCGTCAGCTGCCAGGTGGCCTTGTCCAACCCTGACAGAATGAGTCCCCACTGGGGACTATTCACATCAGTGAGTTCTACTCAGAACACTTTCTTTTTTTCAATTAGCAACACAACAAAGAGGCTGCTTCCCATACTCTCCCTGTCTCAGGGGCTATGAGGCCTACGGGGGGTTCAAAATCAGGCAGTGAACCCTGTGCTTCAGCATCTTAATTAAATGTATAAAAAATGTCCAGACTTTATTTCTCATGAGCCTAAATACACTTGAATGAACCTACATGGTGAACCACTCAACCTTGACTTCTGACTTTTCATCATTTCTTAAAACACTAATTCTCATATTTTTAATTTTCTGAACTATTCCTTGTTTTCCTTTTTTAATGTAGGAACCTGTTCATGTTTTGTGATTCCATTCGCTGTTCTGGCTCTCTGAAGTTGTTAACTTCAGGCGTCTTCAAGTTTTGGGCTCTGCTCTACCTATCTCTATTTCTTACTGGCTTCTTTTACAACCTGTTTAAGCTGATGTCTGACTCTCATCTCAGAGTTATTCCTATGGATTTGTCATAATACATGTGAGTGAGACACTGAATATGGGCAAGTGGCTTTGAGGTTGGGGGAGGGCTTTGTGACCAACAGCCCTCACTAGAGGACGATGAAGTAAGTAGGGCTCTTTCCTTGGGTCCATCACTCAAGGTCAAGGCACAAATCAGGAGCTCTGCCCAGTGGGTGCTTACAAAAGAGCTGCTGGTCAGGTATGTGGGTTGATAAGGTCTCACAATAGGAACTCTAGTGCCCATTGACATTCCCAGGCCTTAGGCAACAAAGAGGAGGAGTCAGCATTATTAGAGCTTCAGAGCTTGAACTGGGTCCCAGGCCTTTGAGGAGGGACCATCCATGCTGGAGCTGGACTTGTGTGTGTGTGTATGTTCTGTACATAGAACCCACTACAGAACCTGGTGAGGTAGCTCTGCTTGTTTTTGAACAAAACAAGTAGGCACATCTCCCTTCTTCCCTCCAGCCACAGACCCCCAGCACCTGTATCTGTAGGAGCTCCCAGGAACTTCTGGGAATGGTGAAATGTTGGCAGAAGCCCATCCCAGCACTTCTTAGCAGTGTGTGGAGGGGTCTGCTTGGAGCTGAGAGCAGTAACTTTATATGATCTGATGCTGGGCTACCCCAAACATCACTGTCAGAATGTTGGGCTGGTTCCCTAGAGAGAAATCTTACAATTTTCTGTGTGGAAAACAGAAAACTGGCTTTGAGCCTTTTGACTTCTGAGTGGAGGCAGGGGCTGGTCAAAGTCCTCCCTCCAAGAGGTGTACTTCCTGTCAGTCTCCTGCCCTGCCTGCCCCGTCTCCATCTGTGCCAGGGAAGCTACACTGCAAGCCATGTAGGTTGTGGCGGTGTAACCCAAAATAACCTCCAGTAGTACACAATGTGTGCCTGGCCACAGGGGCTGGGGGAACAGACTACAGATCTAGCTTCTTGTAGGGTGGGGATTCACCCTGTCCCCTTCTCCGCTGGGCATGGGGGAATCCCCGAGCTTCTCACTGCTGAGCCTTGTGTGGGGTTTGCAAAGCCAAGCAGCCCACGTACGGCATTGTTGACTGACCGGGGTCCCTGCTCTGTGGTGTGATCCCTACTCTGCCTTCTGTGTCTTGGTGTTCCAAGTTTGCTGCCTTCCCTGTCTGCTGTATTATCCCTCTCATTATCTTTATTCTGGCAAACTTATGTCTTCTCTTGTTCCTTTTCTGCCATTTTAGTGGATTTGTAGGGGGCCTGGACATAAGCCCTTGGATTCAAACTGTCACATTTCATAATTTAAATTAAATAAAAAGGGATGTGTGGGTCATGTAAAACTCATGTGCAAGCCAAATTTGTCCTCTGGGCCACCTGCGTGCAACATCTGCACAGCATCACTATGCTGACTGTGATCAGGGAAAACCAAGATAATTTGGGTGACTTGGTTTGGAAAGAGAAGGCAGAGGAACAAATTCATGGTGGGGGAGAGGCTATCTGAGGACAGTGGGCAGCTGTTCTCTTGCTCCAGGAAGAGAATTGAAGGGCGTGAGTGTAAAAATGCAGCATGAGATTTTAACCACATGTGCAAAGCCATCTCTCACTGCCATGGCTGGCCACACTGGTCTCCCTACCTGCAATTTCTTCCCTATAAAGAGCCTTTCCTACTAGTCATGATTTAGAATCTCCAAATATTAACAGAGCAAGCATTTAATCATTTATCAAGTAATTATAAAAGGTTTAATGGGCTGAACACTGTGCTGTGCACGAGGGAGAGTGATAAGCCAGGCAGATCTGGTGTCTTCCATTGAGTGTGTACATTTAGGCAGAAACAATGACAAGTCAACAAGCATTTTCAATAAAATCAAAATCTAAGTCACTGTTACCTATCTTGTCTCATATTCATTTCTTCGATAAATAAACTTGGCATTCTTATGTCCCAGGTAGCAGCTAAGCCTGTGTTAAAGTATATCTGCAGACTCATTACTGCAAGGGAGTTTACCCTATGAGGTTGCTACTTCAGGTGTAATTATTCTCATCTACCCTCATTTTCATACATGGTGAAACTAAGGCTAAAAGTGAGGGAGTGAATTCCAAAGGCCATTTAAAGTAGTGTGTTAGTTTCTTATTGCTGTGGTAACACAAGTTTATCCTCTTATAGTTCTGGAGGTCTGAAGTGTGACTTTGGTCTTACTGGGCTAATGTTGGCAGGACTGACTCCTTTGGAGGCTCTGGGGGAGAATCTGTTTTCTTGTTCCTTTCAAGCTCTCACAAACTCCCACATTCCTTGGCATGTGGCCCCTCCCTCCAGCTCAAAGAGCATCACTCCAGCATCACTTACTCTCTCTGTAGGAAAATCTCTCTCCACCTCCCTCTTCTAGGACATTTAGGGCTCACCATATAACACTCTCCCATCTCAGGATCCTTCATTCAATCACATTTGTGTCTCTCCTGCCACACAGGGTAATTTCTACAGATTCTGAGGTCTGGATTAGGATGAGGATATCCTTGGGGGCCACAATGAATCCTATCACAGGGAGAAAGAGGAGAACTTATGATTCAGACTTCTGTCCTGTACCTGTAAGGTGGCTTAGCCCCCTGCATACGTACTTCCCATGAACTCTGAGCTTCCACCACTCCCATACATCACTGTGCCTTAAATATATCATGAAGACCATTCCTTTTCCAAGGTGCTACTTCTTCCTGGAATTCCTTACTACTTGGACCTGCACAAACTCCTACCTAGACCTCAAAGCCAAGCTTAAGTGCATCCCCTCTGAGCAAAACTTGTTCTCCCTCTTCATGCCTCCACTTTGGCAAACTTCCTGTGCAACAAAGACCACATCACTTTTGATCTTTTCTGCTCCTTCCTTCCCCATCTCCATTTACATAGGAGCTCCTGAAAGGCAGAAATCCCTTCCCTTCCTTGTGCCTCGTTGTCTTCCATGTCCAATGTTACCTGGCACTGAGTAGGGGTTCAAAGCACATTCCAGAACTGAACTGAAGCTAGTTTTCAAAACAATTGTGTGATAAGGCAGAGTGTGCAATCTTCCCTGTAGGACTGTTTTTTAAAAGAGAGGGAAAACAAAATCCACATATTTTGTTTTCTTCCCTATTAACTTACTGATCCCATGTTGAGCATTATACAGATGCTAGGACTGTAGTGCTGAAGAGAGCACCTGCCTGGCACATGCAGAAAATGTGATATATGGCACTCTCTCCTATGTGCCAGCCACTGTGCGTGACTGCTGCCCACAGTAGCTCATCTAAGTGGAGGAACCAGAGCAGAAGCTTGTAGCCAGAAGGAGTTCCTCACAGTCTCATCCCGCACATGCATTCTAGAAAATGAGTTTCTGCTCTCCCGTCTGACTATGGCAGCTTTGTCGAACTTCAGAACGCTTATCCCAGAATTCAAAGGAATCAAGGCAGTGTTTTGGAAATGAAGGCTTCTGACACTTTTAGGCGGGTTGTGAAAATAATTTAGGGTGTCTGGACGAGCAAATAAAGTAGAAAAGGACACAATTTATTGAACATGGTAAGGTTAAGTATTGTTTCATGAAAGTATTTCAGTTGCACACCTACATACAGTGTGCACACATGTGTATGTGTGTACATGTAGATACAAATGTGTATATACTCATATACACACATCCATTTTTTGGATTGTGTGCAAAATGTACTTCTTTTTGTGGAATATAGTCCAAAAAGTGTAGAAAATTATTGATGGCTCTACATATATACTTCACAGATTAAAAAAAGAAGCATGTCCTAGAAATGGAATCCTGTCAGTGTCTCTAATAAAACGCCTGGTAGATAAGCCCTCTTGCCCACGGGTGTCTGAGTTCACACTCATTTCATTACCCACTGTGAGGACTGGGATGATCTTTTATTAAAGGAGCCAGTAGGGTTCCATGTGCATTCAAAGGGGAAATGACCTGTTCAAATACATCTTGCTCTATTACCAAGGCTAGCCTGACAAATGTATGTAGGAAGTTCCTTTAAATAGCTTACCATGGGATTCCCTTTGGATTATAGCAATCTAGATCATCTTATTAAGAAATTAGTTAATTAAACTCCTCAAACTCTTAGGATGCATACTTCTAGAGACCTGAGTTACAATTCCCAGCTCTGCCCCTGGCTGGCCATGTGACCTCAGGCACCCGTCAGTGCCTCATGTGTCCCAGGGGCCCTCATGTGCACCATGAGCTGCAGGTCGAATGCCAGAGGGCCTGTCCCTGCAACACTGCAGAGGCCTGCACAAAACAGGAGCTCAGAAAATGTTAACACCTCCCGCCCTCCACTCCCCTTCTCTCTGAGAATATTTCCAGAAAAGTTAAAAAATAACCACATGCCAACTACACTAATGAGTCAAGGAGAAAGACCACTGAGAAAATGGCATTTCTCCTCCTCGGCAAAAGCAACAGAACCATGTGAACCTCCATTCTGTAGCTGGGGTGCCAAGTGGCTGGGCCTTGCCAAGTTCCCCCCTGTGTTGTTTGCCAGCTAAGAGTTTGGACTTGAGCAAGTGCCAGCCCTGGCCCGGCTGTGTGTGCTAGATCCTATGACCAGCCCAGCCCTGACCTTTTCTGGTATTTATGATGTCAGATTGGATTTTGATCACTGTTTGAGCTCTGGACACAAAATAAACAGGTTGGCACTTTTCCCTGGGAAGGCACAAGTGCCAGGATTTTAATCCTGTCTCCAAACACTTTTCCCAAAAGCTCTCCTGCCCCACAACTCCCATGGCAAAACAACCAAGACACAACTTTTCTTTTGAACGAGCAGCCATGGGTCAGTAACCTCAGGCAAGCAAGGCTCAACCTGGCTGCATATTAACCTCATGGTGAAATCTTTTAGAAATACCGGTGTCCACTGCCCATCTGAGTGGTCAGAACTTGGTTAGTATGTGGTTAGTCTGAGCATCAACAGTCTTCGAGAGCATCCCATATGATTCTAACATGAAGCCAGTCCTGAGGACAACTGTGCTTGGGAGAAGGGGAGGGAACAAAGAGGTGGAGGATTTCATTCTGGCTGGCTGCTGGAGATGGGAATGAATGGGCTCAGTTTTCCTGTAAAGAAAACGTGGCAGGGAGAGGTCAACTGGATCTCCCAAGATCATTCAGCCAGGCTGGGGTGTGTACACACACACCCATGACACTTACTGTTGAGCTCATAGCATCTACATATGCCTGTGTGTATATGCAATCTCATCACCATCCTACTTCAGGGTCCCAAAGACAGGGTGCGTCACTATACTTTAGAATACCAAAAACAGAGCTGGGTATGGTGGAGATAGGAGGATCACAGTTCAAGGCTAGCCTGGGCAAGAAGTTAGTGAGACTCCATCTCAACAAATAGTCAGTTCCTGGACAGGTGGAGGTAGGTGGATCTCGGTCTGAGGTCTGCCCGGACAAAAGTGTGAGATGCTATCTGAAAAACAAACTAAAGCAAAAATAGCTAGGGGTGAGACTTAAGAGGTAGCATGCTTACCTAGCAAGGGAGAGGTCCTGCCTTCAAACCCACTACTGAGATTAAAAAAAAAAAAAACAGGTGGAAACAGCCCAAGATCTAAAAAAGTAGGTGTGAACAGGCAAATATTAACACAGTCATGTCATGGGATATGAGGAAGCATAGAACACAACGTAGTACACAGTAAGAGAAAATAGTAGTAGTATGTAGTTAGGCACAAAAAAGTTACTATACAAACAGTATTATAATATTATCACAATTTTATAAAACAAAGCAAAACAAAAACAACCAATCTTACACTCATAGGAATGTGTCCAAAATGTCAACTAGTTAACTCTATCAGAAATATGAGAGAGCTTCATTTTCCATTCTGTGTAGGTATGTCCACACACTGCTGCATCCATCACACACACCAGCGGATGGCCAGGGGAGGGAGACTTAACGATGCCCAGGACAAAGCAGTCTATCCTTGAAAGGGCCCAACAAACTCTGGTTTTGTGTCTGGAGAGGAAGTTTCATTTCTATTCCCAGAGGTAATCCATCCTTACTACCCTATCCTGTCCAGAGTTCTCTTCTTACTGTTCAACCAAGAAAACGTATTTTCTTCCCCCAAATTAAACCAAACAAAACAAAAAGTAGAGAACACATCATGGGATAACAGGGTCTCTCTAAAGTTCTAAGTCAGGGACACAAAGATTTGAGGTTGAGCACCTACTGTTTGCTGCTATGAAAAGCATTAAGAGCTCATAAAAACCCACCTCCCATTGTAACCGTTTCCAAACCAATCTTTAAGGTACAACTAGCACCTGCCATGGACCTGGAAGCTAAATGCCTTGAGACTCTCAGTGAGCACCATCACTCCTGGAGATCTGAAGCCATGGGACACCAGCTTTTGGTGAGATGTCACCACCTCCTTTATTCTGTGTCTCAGCGCCTGCCTCGAACAGTGTATTGTGCCTGGAGATGATGCCAGCGATTCACCTCTACTTGGTGGCTGCAGGATACCCATGATTTGCTACTTTATAGGAGCAGAAGGGGGTTAATATTGTAGAACTCAAAGAGTTATAGAGATTGAAGGCTTAATTTTATTTATTCAGTAACTAATGTTTCAGCTACTAGGCTTAGATTAGGATACCACTTGAAGGCAGAACCAGCAGGACTACCAGCAAACAAATGCAAGATCAAATACAGAGTGTGGGGGAAAGAAGCTTTCAGGGACCCCCAAGTTTGCATGGTTCTGGCTTTGCTTCGAACAGTATAAACAGTGTAAGAGTCAGAGAAGTGAAAGAGAATTGAGATTGCCCAATCAAATCTACTTATTTTACAGAACATTCATTCCTTCCACAGTCATCCATTAAGTATTTACTGAGTGGATAGCTTTGGGTCAGAAAGGTAGAGTGGCTTGCCTAACATTGGTAAAGATAAAACAGATACCCATCTGAGTTGTTTTGCAACTGCATTACACAAGTCAAACACCTTGGAGACGTTTCTTTCCCTTTGCAATGAAAAGCACTGAACTAATGCATGATCTCTGAGAATCCCTCCTGGTTCCAATTTTCTTCTTGTGCACATGCCAGCAGAGCCACTGCAAAACATCCTTTGTTTCCAACTACTTCCATATAAGACTGGAAAGAAAATTTATCTCCTGACATATCCCTTTCTACTTTGACAAACACTGATTTATTTTTTAATTGATCTCCCCATAAGGCACACACCTAATCTGCTTGAATGATGACACAGTTAATTAGACCAAACAAGGAAGAAAGCCCAGGACAGCCAGTCCCAGTAGACGGCCTGCTTCCCAAGAGGAGCGGCTAAGTTCTCAGTGAAGAGCAATTTGCAAAAATGAGGATCAAGTTGATATTCAGCTAGGTCAAAATTTTAAATTAGGTCACATTATTGGATAAACAGGCTACTAAATCTACATTTTTCCATCTATACAGAATAATCCTCTAAAATGCTAAAGAAAACTGATTCATGCACCAAAGCTTACAAACGTCTAGGAGAAGCCAGGCACGGTGCGAGGCACTGGGGTAAAGACGGCATCAGTGAAGAGTCCTGGATTTTAAGAGGCAAAACAGATGGTGCCAAGGGGGAAAGAAGTCCAAAGAGAATGTTTCATTAATTTAGAATGGTTCTATTAGCCAGTCTGCTTCTTAAGGTTGCCAGTGACAGAAAGTAAATATACCTTAAGATAAGGAAACTGCTTCAGGCAAGGCTGGAACTAGGAACCACAACACAGGATGATCTAGAATATGTTTTGTCTTCTCAAGTTCCCCATCTAACTTGTTAGCCTGAGAAACTAGGGCCATCTACATATGTTTTCTCTTTTGTACCACATCTTATCTTGGCACTTGTGTCTAGCCTTTATATCGTACAGGGTTCTGTGTGGCACCCAAACTCCACTTGAGTTCAGGCAATTATCATCTCTTATTTGGATTAGTGACACAGCCTTCTGACTGCAGGCTTGTTTTTGGTTCTGCACCCTCTAATCCATGCCCCCACAAGTGTACTCTCCAACCCATGACCTCAACGATTGCAGCAAAATGACCTTTCAGTACAAAGGACTGATTGGTTTGACTTTGTGCTTCTTTTCCTTAAGGCCATCAACAGATTCTCACCATTTCCCAGGGAAGCCAACCTTGTAGGACAACACCTCTATGATTTGGCTCCTGTCTGCTTTTCAACCTTCCATCAACTGCTCAACCATCCTCTGACCTCCCCAATTTTTCTTTGTACTAAAAGTTCTGAACACAGAGATCCTTCTGAGCCCAGGAAATGCCTTGCAATGCTGTTTCAGTTCTTCATGACTTTAGTCCACTGTCTTCTCCCTTGGAAATGGCCAGGAGTCCCCTTCTCTTGTGTATAAATCTCCAGGGTATATATAGAGCCCTCTTAGGTTGTGCATGAGGTCACTGCAGTTCTAATTTGACTCGGTATGCTTAGTACATGTCCCCCTATCTCTTACCAGTCTTTTATTATCATCTGTCCTTCTGAATTCTCAGTTAGAATAGCAAGCCCCAGAAGGCCGATGGACTATCATATTCATCCTTATAAAGTCAGTATTGACTTAATGGAAAGGATCAGTGGATAAAAGAAGAGACAGGCTGTAATCTTGCCTTTGACACCAACTAGAGAGATGGCTTGAGTATTATTTAACCTCTGAAAGCATTGTTTTTTCTTTCTTGTAAAATGGGAACTTGACTATTTGTGCATCAGAATTGGTGTCAGGATAGAAGGAGCTAATGCATATAGAACATCAAGACTGGATGTGTCACTGTCTGGACCATATAAGAGCTTTTAAAGGGTAGTTCACTGAAAATGACAAAGAGCAACATAAGAAATTAGTATTAAGGGACTCTAGGTACCAGGTACACTGGAACGCATTATATTATCTTTATCATTTTTCTGCAGATCTAAAACTGTTTCAAAATCACTAACACCTAATCCTCTTCCCCTCCTTTACAAAAGGCATGTGCTTCAGGGGCTGCTCCTTTTTTCTCTTCTGGTACGGTATCAGCTTGAAAATAAAGTTCAAAAAGAGGAAGATAGGCTGGATTTGAGGCATCTTCTCACTCTCTCTCTCTCTCTCACTCTTTTGATATCTAGGAAGTAAAGAAGTGATGCCAAAATTACCATGCTTTATTGGTTTTCGAAAGACAAATGGGGACTAGAGGTGTGGCACAAGTGGTGAGCACCAGCTTTTCAAGTACCTGCTTTGCAAGCTTGAAGCTCTGAGTTCAAATCCCAGTTCCACCAAAAAAACCAAAAAAAGGCAAATGAGAAGCTGGGTGCCTGTGGCTCACACCTGTAATCCTAGTTACTTGGGAGACTGAGAATGGGAGGATCACAGTTCGAAGCCAGCCCAGGCAAATAGTTCACAAGACCACATCTCTAAAATAACCACAGCAAAACAGACTAGGAGGCATGGCTCAAGTACACTGGTAGAGAGCCTGACTTGCAAGGATTCTTGAATTCCATCCCCAGTCCAACCAAAAAAAAAGGCAAATGAGAAAACAAAACAAAAAACCTAAACCCAAACCAACCCCCACCCCCACACCACCAAATTTTCTTTTCCAACAGAGGTGGTTGTTAATGGGGATAGGTATGTGTGTGTGTATCTATCTCCCTTGGCATCTAGGCAAGCACAGTGACCTACTGAGGGAGACCATGCTCCTGTGAAATACCTTCTACCCATCTGCTTAAGGGCTTTGCACGCACAGCTCTCCCTGCTGCTTCTTCCAGATGGACAAGCACAGCATGCTGTGTAGAGAAGAGACCAGCACATCTGTCTTCCTTGACATGCCATGTCCATCCTTGTCAAATATTAGATGCTCCTAATAATCAATGTATATGCATTTAAGACACAGAAAATAGTGTCCTTGTGACAGTCACAGAACGGCATGCACTGATTTTTCTCTTTTCATGAATATGTGGATGAGGAACAAGTTGGTCTTGCTTATAATTTCAGGGGAAGATCAGAAACTCTAGCAAGTCCTAATCAACTCTGTGGCCTTTTGTGGGTGTGAATGCTTTGGAGTCTGGTAAGTTCAATCATACAGTCCTTTGGAATTGCACATCTTTCTAGGTACAGGGGAATGAATACATTTCCTTCTCTTCTGAAAAAAGAAATCCATAACTTGCTGTTCTACTCTGTGTTGAAGAGAAGATTCAGTTAAGCATCTTTTGAGGCTAGTGTTGATACAAACAAGAAGGCAGAGCAAAGTCTGAAGCACATACAATAGAAGTTATAGTACAAAGCTGATTCAGAAAGTCACCTAAGGCCTATGGATGGTGGGTTTCCAAGTAAGAAAGTGATGATCAAGCTGTAGGAGAGGGTTGATGTCATTTCTTTTCTCTTGCACTGGTCATTACTAGTCACATAAAGCCATCATAATTACCACCATATGTTCCTGACTGACCTAACACATATTTGTCAGTAGGAAGTAGTTATCAACAGAAAAAGGTACCAGGCTTTCGTCAGTTCGCACAGATAATTCTGGTTGTCACAGCTGGTGGAGGTTGGGAAAGGATGCTATGGCACCTAGGAGGTAGAAGCCAAGGAGACTATTCAACATCCCACACTGCACAAAACACACACACACACAACAAATAGTCCTATTCAAAACGTCAATGGCACCAAGGTGCAGAAATCCCATACTAAAATAATGACTCTCAAGTATGCAGGCCATTGGTGTGGGGAGGAAGGAAGTGTTTTGTGCAGTGACCTCTGTAATTGGAAAAGATCCTACAGGTATTTCTAATACCTGTCAGCTCCCACCCTGCAACCCAGAATAAGTGTTCAGAGGACAAAGCTGTAAATGATCATTAGGTACTGATCAGCTTTTCCACACCTTCTAATCCAATTTGGTTTGTTGCTAAAGTACAGCAGGCGGAGAACTAACCTCCACATGAGGTCCCTTGGGCCAAGATACTTGCAGAGCAAACAAGAAAAGGAAATTGGCTTCCTTTCTGTGTACATGATTCTAAAGGTGGACTTGGTTTTTGTCAACATAAATTCATTCAACAAAGATTTGGGTCTTGTCTCCATGTATTTGTATATTTATTTCTTGTCCAGAGCTTTTATTAGGTCCCAGATATTCCCTCTCCCCACTTTCCCCCATGGTGACTTAGAATATTTGGATGGGGGATAAGCTCTGCACCCACAATAGCTATATTCACACTCAAAATCTCCTTATGTCAAGACAACTGATTTGAGTTGATTGATAGATAAGTAATTCAGCTTAAAAACTCACATTAATGCTGCATAACCCTATAATGTTAATAAAAGTTTACAGATTTTTTCTTCAAAGTGAGATGAGTTAGTCACATGGGTCCCTAATGGACAGAGCATTAAAGAGCATAACTTCTGCATTTTATATCTAGGAGGTGCTCAAAAAATATTTACTGACTGCTTGAATGGGCAGAGCAGCTTTCTGGAGTTCTGGATTTCATGCTGTTGAGCTTTTCATTATTTTTTTTTTTTTTCGAAAATCTCTAGGAAACCCAAAAACTTTCTGGTCCACGGCTCAATGGTCCTCAATCTTCTTGCCCACAAACTATGCACACAATTACTTTCAGGAAACAAGTAGCCAGTCTGCACAATGTGAGGGCCCACCAGGAGATGGAAACTATTCAAACATGTGAGACACAGAGTTCGCACACAAAGGTGGCAAAGGTACAGATGGGCCAAGATCCTGTGGTCAAACAATAAAAGGTAGCCATGGGGTGGTCTGATAAGACCCTAGGATGCTTTTCTTTGATTATTCAGTTCCTCATCTCTAGTCTGCAGCCCTACCCTCACTCTTTCTCTTTTCTGCGACTCAGAGATAAAAGAAAAAACCTAAAGAAATTTTTAAATAAAAATAATAACATCATTTTTTTTCCCAGATTCTAAGAGGCCACTGATTGTTGGATTTATCAAAACATTTTCCAGGAGAAATAGACCATCTGACAAGTTGCCTTTGTAAGTCATATCTCAATTTAAAAAATGGTGAAATGTGAAAAACCCCACATCAGAGAATGGAGATAATGTAACAAATACCTGCAAAGCACCAGGTGAATTACATATTTAGTTCCTGAAATGCTATTCCCATTGAGAGTGAGAAGCTGAAGTATAAGAGCATTGATGACCAGAGCATCTAACCACCTCTTAGGACTCTCTCACTCTATAACCTGTGCTCTCCCCTGAGATGCATGGAAAGCTCTTTCCAATGAGGAGAAAATCCTCAATTCCTGTATCTACAAAAACCTTTTCCCAGACCTCCTTTAGCCACCTTGATGAAGGGCATTTTGGGAACTTTCTTTGATCATGGAAGGCAACTGTTGTTTCCTGTGCTATCAAGAATGCCCACCATCTTGAATCTTTTAAGAATGTAAATGGCTGCTTCACTGTGATGGCAATAAAGTCACTCTAATATTATTGACAGCAGCAGTTAACACTGGCAGGTACTAACTCTAAGTCAAAGACAGAGGTATGAATCACCTCAGGTTTCCTGCTATGGTGTGCATGTGGTTTGAATGTTTCCCAGGACCGCATTGTCATTAAAGCCTCGATCTTGAGGGAGGCACTCATGGGAGGTGGTGGAACCTTTAAGAGGGACAGCCTAGTGGGATGTCCTTATGTTATCACGGGTAGTTCTTATGTGAGTTCTTTAGAAAGACTGTTATAAAGCCTGAGCCTGGCCCATTCCAGCTCTCCGTGCTCCTGGTTGAGATTTTGTCACTTGTTCCTGAACACATTTCCACCACTGCTATACACTCCATGAGGTGACACAGCCAAGGGGTGGCCCTTGCTCTGGAGCCTGTGCTATGCCCATTGATTCCAAACCTGTGAGCTAAATAAACCTCTTTTCTTCATGAGTGGCTTTTCTAAGGTGTTTCATAATAGTGATGAAAAGCTAACACACTCTCATATCAATGCCCTATGGATTTATAATTCCAAGTTTGTCCTTAAGAAATAGAGGTTCAGAGATCTGAGCAGTATGAATAGGCTACAAAGATAGCTGGGGATTCCAAGCAAGCCCAAGGAAAGCCTCGGCTTCTTTGCCCCACCTGGAAGTAGACACTTGAATTGGGAAAGGGAGAGGAGGAACAAAGTAGGAAAAGAAAGACAGGTCCACATCCAAAAGCATGACTCTCCTATTCTTTATTATAAATCTGACCCCTGGTGCACATAAGAAAGCCATGTAATTGAGAGAGGCTCATCAAAGTCAGGGATCCTGGTGATGATCAATATGGCCCTGCTTGGCCCCAGAAGTCCAGGTCATACAGGCCTCAGGGTGCAGTAGCACTCCGAAGCAGAAGCAGTCTCACTTTTTGGCCTGGCTTGCCAGGAGAGAGTTGCAGGAACAATCGGAATGTGCCCAGGGTACTTTCTAATGAGCTCTGCTTAGCATTCATCTGTTCTGCCTCACCCTCGTTAATCCCAATACACAAGTTCACTTTAGCCACATTTTGTCCTTAATGATTCTATCCAGTTAGTCCTCTATTAGGTACATCAAACCCAGCCAGCTGTCCTGAAGTGGCAGGCCCTTTACCCAAAACTGGCACTCTTGGATTCTATACTGGGGCATGCCAGGAAATCCAGAAAGGGAAATTGGGATAATCTAGTAAGGACATCTGGTTTAACCCTAAAAAGTTCTATTTTAGTTCCATAAAAGAAACACCGCCAGCCCAAACATTTCTGGAAGGATCCAGATCTGTCCATACCATTTCTGCATGCCCCAACCTAAATTCATCATCCAGTGCTATTCACCCTACTTCCCCAGATCACCTCTAATCCATTTTCTTTGCTCTACCCTCAAGAACAATACCCTGTCCTTGGCCACTACTTACCATGTCTTGCATGGACTGGATTCCAACTGCTACCAAAGTTCTCTTTCAAGATATAGAAGTTCCCTTTTTTTGTAGTTTCAATTAAACACACTTAACCATGACCCAGAAATATTAAACAGAAACATACTCCAAATAAACAGCATATAAGTTTAACCCCCATGTTATTCTGAATAACATGGTAAGAACTTGTGCCATCCCACCCAGGACATGAATCTTTCCTTTGTTCAGCGTATCTATGATGTATATCTTATCCACCTGTTACCACATAGTTGCTGTTCTACTTACCAGATCAACTATTGTAGTGTCATGCTGGTTATGTTCAAATAATCCTTCTTTTATTTAATAATGGCCCCAAAGGAAAAGAGTAGTGATGCTGACAACTGGAATGTTTCAAAAAGAAGTTTTAAAAGTGCATCCTTCAAGTGAAAAGGTGAAACCAAAATAAGATGTTTGGGGAGAGATAAAAATCAGATTCACTAATATATTTTGTTATAATATATTGTTAGAATTCTATTTTATTACTGACGTCTTTTACTATGTCTAATTTATAAATTAGACTTTGTCTTAAATATGTATGTATAAAAATAGTAGGTGCAGGATTATCCATGGTTTCAACTGAAAGACCACCATACTACTGAAGGTCTTGGAAAGTAACTACCATAGGCAAGGGAGGACTGTTGCACAGGTCTCCTGCTTTACCCTTCAGGTCATCCTCACACTCAGCCAAAGGAATCCTTTCCAAACCCGAAAAATCTGAGCTAAGGAGCCCATACCCAGAGCTCTGAACTATCTTTCAATGACCTGGACACACCCAACACTGAAACACGGAAGGCCATTCATACCTCTCTTGCCTCATTCCCTGAACTCACTTCATGTAGAACCATCTGATTTTTCTGTTCATCATTCAACAAATACTTATTGAGTGCTGGAATCTGTTCCAGGTGTTTGGAGAAATGAAGAGCAAAACACAATGGCTCCTTCCCACCTGGTACTTAGATACCAGTGGGCAGGGCAAAGAATAGTCAGTCACATCATACTTTGGGTGCCTAAGCCTGTGCTGTCAGGGTAGGGCAGAGCAGTCACTTGGTAAATAATTACACATTTGGTAAGTAATTACAGAAGGCAATGAGTGCCATGGGAAATAAAAATTAAACTGAGCTTTGTGGTGTACATGTATAATCCCAATGCTTAGGAGGCTGAAACAAGAGGATCAGAAATTTGAAACTGCGTAGAAAGTTTGTGACCATCCTGAGCTATATAGTGAGACTTTGTCTCAAAAACTCTAAAAAAAGAAAAAAGAAAAACAAAATTAAGAAGCAGCAAGCAGGGTGAGAAGAGGATGGAAGAGATCTCAAGATTGCAGGATTAAATGGGACCATCAAAGAAAATTCACCTGGAAGCTGAGATCAGAGAAAAGGCTTGGAGGACTTTATTGTAGTGAGAAGGGAGAGGCATGGGACACATGCAGCCCCTCCAAATGCAGTCACAGCTGAGATGTCCATATGTTTCCTGTGGGGCCCTCCCTTTTTCTCCCCAGCACCTCAGACCAGCAGCACTTAGTCCCTAACATGATTCCACTGTGCCCTGAACTATTCCTTTCAAGTCACATCCCTCAGACTCATACAATTCCAGATGGATCTGGAATCCTGTGTTTAGGTTAATGGGCTTTGTGATCAGGCTGGCTTCAAGCCAGGTTCTGCTATGAACTCATCATTTTTGACTTCAGAAAAACTGCTTACAAATTTCTATGAAGGCCAAATGAGACTTCCCAAGACCCAACACCTAAAAATCTCTTAAGAAATATGAACAACATGAGGATAGGGCTGGGCTTGTCGTATTTACTGTTATGTATCCAGGGCCTTCTGTGGTCCCAGGGGCTCAAAAGGTAATGAAAGAACATGAGACAGTGAATGTGCATGGAAGGCAGGAAGGGGAGAAGGAAGCACAGCAGGAGTGAAGGAAGTAGGAGAATAAAGAAGGAAGGAATCAAAAAGAAGGCGAAGAGGAAGAAAGGGAAGGAGGGAGAGAAGCAGCTTAACTCAGAAATTTGAGGTTTGAGAATGAGAGGAAAAAAACATGTAGAAGTAAAGGAAGTAAACTACCATTGATAAAATAATATGCAATGCTGAGCCATTTTCTGACTTAACCACCAAAATAAAGCCTTTCTGGCAATTACTATGTATCACCACTCCTTCACTTTTATAGAAAAATAACAGGAAGTTCTGAGAAGTTAAACAGTCTCTCTAATGTAGTAAGAAAAGGCAGATTCACATCAAAGTTAATATGAAAATAGTTAAAACCTCTTCACCAATTTTTCTAGAAATAAAATCCTTGATGTTGCCCTAGTGATGCATATCTTGGCAGATCCTATGCAAGAACTTCCAGGAGGTTCAGAATCAGGTAAGAGATGGGAAGAAAGGAGGAAGCTATGAAGGACAGAAAAGAGAAGAGTACAAGAAGCCACTAAAGTTCTCCAAGGGCAAAAGGAGGTAGACATTGAACTCCCCCATCCTCCAATAATAAAACTTGGTGATTAGGAGGGAACCATGAATACTAGGAGTACAAGAGATTTTTTTAAAACATGGTACAGATTAGAAAGTAATGCCTGGCTTTTCAGCTAAGTTAATGACAGAAAACACAGGTCCAGCCTCACTCTTTCCCCCACTGAATCCCAGCCTTCAGCACTGACCACACATCACACATAATGTCACCAGTTGCTGGTGTCAGTTTAAAGCATTTTTTTGAGAATTTTTATCTTTTAAAAAGTTCTGTTTTTATTCCCTGCAGCTGAAACATCTTTCGAGATTTGGCAATGTGAGATGATTGGAAATCTGTCTACCTGAGCCCTGGGAGAGGCTACACCAAGCTGGCCAAGAAAGGACAGTTTTAATCAGGGAAACCAGACTAGTGCCAGGTCATGTGGTCATCCTGAAAGGTCTACTTAGATTCCTTTCAAATCTGCTAAATGGAGGCAGCACAGAGCTGCATTTGAGGCAGAGGGAGGGGAGGAGGAGGAAGAGGATTTAATGTCATAAGTAAAGGGAAAAATGGGACAACAGCAAAGGTAGACACAGGACAGAGAGAAAGAAGGAAAAAGGAAAGGTACCATGTGGCCTGAGCATCTACTGGGTACCAGGATCAGTGAGTCACCTCTCAAACCTCACCCCATTGCTATGAGAAGAGGTTGGTATTTTCTTTCCACAGGTGCAGAGGAGTCAATGACCTCCACAGGCCCACCCTGCTGATAAGTAGGCCATTGTACTTGAAACTCGGTCTCTTCCTTTGCTAAGCTCTTCCTACTCCTCTAATCCCATCGGGGGAGATTCGCACGGGTAAGGAGGAAGGACAAGACCTGAAGAACTTCAGAAGTTTTAAAAATTCCTTGAAGGTACCTGATTGTAATTATAAAAGGTCTACAAATGTATTTTCAAAAGTAATGCTTCTAATGCTTTTCCTGCTCAGCTTTTCTATGATATTTTTTATTTATAGCCAACCCTAGCCCTGATAGCTTTGTGGACAAAGCTAGGAGGTAATGGAGCAGATACACATTAATGGTGTCCATCATTATTCTATATGCTCTGCCAGGAGTTCTTACAGAAAATAGAATACAAAAAGAATAATGCACATTGTCATGCTAATGGTCCCATTAGCTTTGATCCTGGTTTATCTGAGCCTAGAGAACTCAAGTAACCTGCAGTCTTAGCCTATTTTAGATGCTGTAACAAAATAGCATAGGCTGGATAATTTGTAAACAACAGAAATGTATTACTTACACTTCTGGCAGCTGGAAATTCCCAAGATAAAGACACCAGCAGATTCCCTGTCTGGTGAGGCTTTGTTCTCTCCTTCATGTCATGTAATTGTGTCCTCCCATAACAGAAAGCTTGAGGGAGTTTCTTCCCATGGGTGGAGCTCTTGGGCCCACAACTATATCACATATGGGTGTTCTGTGAAGTCAGATGCTAGACAGGACTCCAGGGCCCAAGGCTCCAAATTTCCAACCCTGGGAAAACTACATTTTCATGCCTTGGGATTTTCCTCTGTGCCTCTGTTCTCTGAATGTCTGCATCACCATGGGCTGACCTCCACAAACTGGCTTACAAGGCCAACACCCCTACTCCTTCCTGTGCTTTCCTTTGGTCTTTCCAAAGACCTTTAGCTCCACCCACACAATGCTTTTTCTTCTTCTTCTTCTCAGGGGTGCAGGGTGAAGAAGATGAACTTAAAGATGGGCCATCAGAGTTAAAATTTCAGTTCCATCCCTCAAGAGCTGTGACACCCTGGGTAAGCTACTTTGTCTCCTTAAGCATCCACTTCCAAATCTTTAAAATAGGAACATTAACAGTAATTGCTTCATGCAGGGCTTTGAGGATGAAATGAATTTACCATAACAGTAGTTAACAGAGTAAGTGGTCAACTGACTGGTAGTTACAGAGTAAGCGCTGAAAACGTTAGCTGTGGTTAGCCACACTGAGTCTATTGGGCCCTGGAAAGATGCCCACAAGTACAAAAAACCTATGGCATTTCTGGGGGAGTTGGGCAGAGGCCAATGAGCTTGAGTATGGCATACCTGCTTAAGGGTCAGAACTATATACTGTGACAACACATACGTCTTCAAAGGGAGTCATTTGTCCTTGCAGATCAAAAACACCATCTTTAATATTCAGCAAGGCTTTCTTCCAAAATCTTCAAATTATGGGTGTGCATTTATTATTCATGCATACACAACATCCTCCCAAACTGCTACAGTCAGACATTACTTGCAATTAGTTACATATTGCTGAAGTTAGCAAAAGCCCTCAGGGGTGCTGGTGACTTAGGATCACCAGGCACACCTGATTTTCCTGAAGAACCCACCTCCGAGGTTGGTGGGTTCCCCCTCCTATATCCCAGTGGGAATCTTGAGGTGACACCGGATGCCTGAACATAGACTCCTAAACCAAAGCATTTTGTTAGCTTTGCCATGTGATAGCTTTCTGAGTACAAACACCAATTTACTCTCTCAGGCCTAGTTTATTTAACTTTCAAATGTACAAAGCTTCTAGTTCAGTCTCTGGAACCAAAGGAGTACTTACAAATGCCTTTTGGTTTACAAATACCTATCTATCTGCCTGCTTCCTCACCTCTGTATGTGGATATCTACTTGGACATTTCAAATTTATTATAACTCACAGCAAACTGTTGACCTTCCCCTTTACCTCTTCTTACAGTCTTCTGTTTCACCAGTGCCACTGTGCTTACCAGCCTCCTTGGGTCAATTAACTCTGCTCTCTCCCTCCCTGATAATTTTAACTTCAAAATGTGTCCCTAATGTGATGACTTCCTATTATTTCTGTTCCCTCAGGGTCTGTAACAGTCTCCTAAATGGTTTCATTGCTTCCTTCTATCCTCAAAAGGAGAAGCCAAGATGACCAATTAACCATGAAGCAGGTCAAGTCATGCCTTCACTCCTAGGCTGCAATTTACTGAAAGGAAAGGCAGTTTTTTCTCATGGTCCTACAAACAAGGTCCCCCTGATGGGACCTCATCAACCCAGCCCTCTCCTGGGATCACTGGGTTCTGTTCTGACATCCATCCTGTCTCTCAAACAGTCCATAAACTTCATGCTTGCTCCTCCTGTGAAAGACACTAGCCTAGTCCTCCTCTAGACACACATGCTCACTCCCTGGTTCTCTCAATTTCTTAGAGTCCCTGATTAAATGTCTACCCTATCTGAATATTCACACACACACACACACAGAAATTAATTTCTTCTGTAATTTCTTTTATAGCACTAATCACAGTGTAATATACTATACATTTCACTTATTTATAATCTGCTTCTCTCTAGGAATAGGGCCTGGGTTGTTTTATTCTTATAAGCCTCTCAATTGTCAGAAGAAGTAGTTCAGTAGCTATGATTAAAAAGATAACTCCTGATTTGAGCAATCAATGGTATATCTGTTTTGTTACTAAGAATTAATGGCTCTGAAAACTTGCCTGTGGCTGGCATAGCCTGGCTAAGGGTACAGTCTGCTGAATGGGGAGGGAGGGAATCAGCCACTGAGGTGAGGTTAAGGTCAAGGGAGCACATGAACACCTCCCTGAAGCAGGAAAGAGCCATTGATGGTAGAGGCTGGCATGGATCTATTTAGAACAGCTTCTTGATAGATTCTGTACCCAATGACACTGGGGACAGAAGGAATCCACAGCACCATTAAGAAATCAAGTCTGTGTGTGATCTCAATACAAGAAACACTGCAGCCCCACCCAACTAGCTGTTCTAAGCCAGAGAAAGATGAACAAGACAAACTATATCAATGATACTCAAAAGGTTACAGTAAAAGATGTCAAGAGCAACTGCTTTGATAGGAGGGAATTTCCTTTCGGACCAGAACATTCTGTATTTATGTGTCTGTCCTAAGACGATTTCTTCCTGTTTCATGACCAAATAGTACTAGTATACAGGAAAATAAATCAACCACTTTTCAAAAAAAACAAAACATACACATACACACACAGAGAGGTGCACAAAGACATACAAAAGACTGATATATGAAGAAGGGAAGAAAACTTTAGCGGTTTCTGCTCCTTTACTGGTGATAGATGGGAATGTAACGCAGTCTGCCCTGTCTGGAAGCTTCCTGAGTGAAGGTGGCATGTTCTAGACACTTTTAAGGAACAGTGGCATTTAATAAATCCCTCTGTGCAGTGGGCACCTAACAAATGCTAGAAATAAAGTAATAAAAGAATGAACACATAAAATGCAGCCAATTAACTAAGCTCTTTACATCCAAGAGTTCCCCGTACCTGTCCAGACCTTGGCCCATGCACTCTTCTCAGTCCTGGCTACTGCCCTGAACCTCAGCTCAGGGTCCTCCAGATCCAAGTTCTTGGGCCAGGTACAGGAGCCCCAATGCCTTCCTTACCTCCCAAGGGTGATAATGGGTGATATGCAGCCATGATTATTACTGTTGTTGCTATTGACAGAGCCCTGTGAGCACTATGGCTACAACAGAACAACAGAAGAAAGGTGATTTCCCCCTTTAGTACCGAAATTTCTGATCATCTGCCCCAGTGACTTTGCTGAGTTCCACTGAGAGCTCTTAATGTAGGCTTCATGTTGAGTTCTTGGGAAGCAGGCTGAGATGGAAATCAGCACACAGATTTATAAGCGAGACACCTTGGAGACAGCATGAATGAAAGGAAAAGGCAGTGGGAACATCAGGCTTGGAGGTAGTCTCCAGAGAGAGCCACAGCTGATCCTGCAGGATCCCACTGCTCATTAGTTAATCTATGACACTGGATACCCCAGGAAGGAACTTGGCCCTGAACAAGGCTAGTCTCTTCAACTGAGGCCATAGACAAAGAGTGCTGATGCTTAGAGCCTTCCCTCTACAGGCAGAACTTCTAATACCTGAAGGAAGTTCTTCTCTTTCAAAGGGGGATGTGCACATGTGACCCCCACAAACACCCTTCCTACCTACCATGAGAGAGCATGATTACCACCTCCCTTGTGATTCTTCCCAGTGATTTCTTACCCCCACCTCTAGGCCAGTTGACAACTCTCACAGTTTCTTTATCCCTTCACTCATTTCCAGAGCTGGGCACATTGTCTGATATCCAATAGTGATGCACTACATGCCTATAAAATAAATGCATCACCAAACACTGAACAAGAAAAAAATGAGAGGGGAACTTGGAAAGATCAGCAGACAGGAGCCAAGGCACATGCCTGCTGATCTCAGGTCTGTCCCCAAACCCCACATCCTTCCACATTTCAGTTTTGTTACATTAGTAATAAAAGGTCAGCTGCTAACATTCTATGAAGAAGAGATTAGAGAGCTGAGACACACTCAGTTTTCTCGATTGGTTAAGTGATGTCTTTATTAGCATCTCTACCGACCCATATAACTATTGACCTGAACAAGGCAAAACTTTCTAGGGGCCAAGATGTCATCCACATCATTTGCTAAGGACTTTCTCCAATTAGTCCAGAGCTAAGAAGTCCCAGAAGGAAGCAGGGAGTGACTCTCTCTGTCCATGAACAAGAGCGGAAACCAACAGGAATGTCCCGTGATTTAAGAAAATGATGTCATTTAAAATCATTAAGTGGTTCTTCCCCTTTATAAGACAAGGAGCTCAGAGAAGAGGCACAGATATTTAAATATAGAAGCCAGAGTGCAATTTGAAAAACTGAAATAAGAAATAAAGAAAAAAATAATACATCACATTACCAAATTTTTCTTCCAGTATATTTGTCCAACACAGGAAAGAATTTAAAGAATAATGCAATTTTAAAGAAGTCATCTGGGAGTAGGCTATTGAAATACTTCAGAATTTGTGCTAACTTGACACATCTCTTGTGCAAAGTTTAACATTAGAGTTAAATACACCTGTTGGGCTCATAATTTCCCATCAAACATTCTCATATACCTTATGGTAGTGATGATATATATATATATATATATATATATATATATATATATATATATATATATATATATATATATATATATGTATATAAGATATAATAATAGCTAGGAAGAAACCATCCAAATAAGAAGAAATGTTTTATAAAGCCAAACTTACATAATTCCTTTTAAACATAAACATCATTGTTAATGAGAGCAAAGCCTATAAGAACATTTCAAACACTCAATAATCAATACCCATTTCTACCACCTCATATGCTTCTCTGGCAATCAAATTATCATTTGATAAAAGAGAAAAATCCATAAATGCACGTCTCTACACAACTATGTCAACACTCAATTATCTGCATACAAAATATAGACATTTGATATTTACTGGTTACAAAATATCCTTAATTAGAGTCTATGAACATGATCTTACCTCTTCATTTCTTAACGAAATGCAAATTCTAGCTTTAGCCTAACAAATTTCAAATTGTAATAGAGTTGACACTTAACAATATTTGTAATTCCTTATTGACTTCATGCTTACATGAGTTGAAGTCATCTTTCAAAAACAATACAAGGGCTAGGAATGGAGTTCAGTGGGAGAGTGCTTATCTAGCATGTACAAGACCATAAACAAAAATGAGCTGCAGTTACCTTTGAACTTGTGGAACACAGCCCACAGCTCCGCAATGTCAGTGGCAAAGGTGATATCAGTGTCGAGAACAATGACTCTCTCCAGGTTGGAAGGGAGTGTCTTGGTCAGTACAAGCTTCATAAGGCCATAAATCCCAGAGTAGTGTTTGTTGGGGATCCAGGACACTTCAGACTAGACAGGGAAGGGGAGAAAGGACATTGGAAAAAGGAGAAAAAACTCATTACATTAATTCTTTGCTTAAACGCTATAAATCATGCCTGACACATGAAAAGGATCCATTGCAAATTTGTTGAATAAACGAATGAACATTTTCTTAAAGATTTCTTAATGTAAGTTTGGCACATGAATGAAGAAAATGTATCTGCATCAAGACAGATGAAAAGTAATAGTTATGAAGCAATTAATTATTACATGCAAACGCTATAATACACAAAAGGAAGATTTGAAGGTATAAAAATTTATTCAGATTTTGCGTACTTTTAAAAACCAGTACCTAACTGCTAGGTAGGTATATTTCTTTAAATCATATTCCATTTGTAAGCCATTAAGGATTATTCGGTATTATGATATTTTTAAAGCTTATGCTTATCTATATTTTTAAAGCTGTTAATGACTGGGTTAGTGCTGCTGCCTTCTTTCCTCTCAGATAAATGCATAAGGAGGACCAAGTTATAATCTATGCAATGCTCTTCACCTGATGACAAGAGCGGACACACAAGGAAGACAGAAATGAACAGTTTGGGGACTGCTGATATTGTGATGCTCACATGACATAATGGAACAATCAGCGACCCATGGGTGTGTAGAGTTGTTAGCAAGACCTACGTATAAGTACCACTTAGTAACCCAATGCAAGGCCAAAAGCAATACATCACGGGTGTGATGAAAACTCCCTTATGTGCAGGGTCATTTCTGAAGGTCATTATGGGCAGGAGCAACAGGAAGCTTTCATGGGAGCCAAAGCACAGACTTTATTTTCAATAGGATTAACACAGGTAATAGATCCTTTAATGGAAAATGAGGCCACTTTTTAGGATTCGGGAAAGATACTCATCTCCTTTATCCTTATAAGTCCATTCACATGATCTTGGTCTTTAAGAAAAACAAGTAAATTAAAATTTAAAACAAAATACCAAGGTTTAATTCCCATAATATTCATCATGTTATAAAAACAACCATGCAAATGCCCCAAGCAGAGCCAATGAAAGGAGAGCATGGTTTTATCTGATAGCACTCTATGAAATAGTTTAACACGTGTAGACTAAGATGTAATAAAAAAAGAAACCTATATATGATACTAAGATAAAAAAAGCAAGCTTTATATTTCATTTTGTTTACAAACCCCCTGTGCTGTCAAACAACATGAAAACACACTTATCCATATTTTTGGGAACCTCTCCCTTTATGTATAATATAGCAGAGCAGAGTAGAGCACAGTATAACATAACCTAATATATAGGATGGTATAGTACGTTATAATATAACAGAATATACAAATCTCTCTATATACTTGCTTTAACTGGACTACAATTTTCAACCTATTAATACAAGCAGTTCTGACTGCTGTATAGAGAAAGTAAGCAGAACATTCTTTTTAAAGATGTCATGATCTGTTTAAACCTATCATGATCTGGCGGTGTGAGAAAAAAGGAGCATGGGAAGGTGACTTAGGAAAGCCCTGAGAAAGGACTTGTGATAACTCTTACAATCCACTGCATCTCTCAAACCCACTCCATATTATCATTATATCTTCATAGCTTACTTTAAAAATCATCTTAGCTATTCCCTATTCTCAGTTTTGCAATGTCCTTTGCTTGAACTAGTATAATTTTGAAGAGAAAAAAGGAAACACCCAGATGAGCTGAACTATTCACCATGTATCCATCAAAGGGAAAGGATCACCAGCTCCATGTGGTCCCTGTCACCTTGAACCTGGGCAGCTCAGAGGAGGAAAAAAAGAGACAGGAGTTCAAATTGCAGCTCCAGCCCTGCAGAAGGCATTTGATCTAAGCCTTAATTTCTTTAATTGTAAAATGGAGATGATGCCTACATCACATGGTTGGTGAGAAAATGTGCCTCTAGTATGCCAGAGGCTTTGGATTTTGGTTTGATCCTCACCACTGCAGAGAGAGAGAGAGGGAGAGAGAGAGAGAGAGAGAGAGAGAGAGAGAGAGAGAGAGACCACCCAAGTGCCTGGTTCAGGACAGATACACAGCAGCCCTAAGTTCTTACCCTTCTCCCTGATTCCCTTTCCTTATATTTAGATGCCAATGCCCTTTAGCTGTTTTGTATTAAAGGGGAGGGTGCCTGGCATGCAGTAGGACATAAAGCATTGTGTTCAGGAGTGCCAGACATACCTGTATTCAGATTCTAATATTGTCATTTGATCACCTCCTCACCTCAGACACATCTACTCACCCTCACTGAGCTTCTGCCATTTATAAATGGCAAGCCCTTGTAAGCACTCACTTCATCACATCAAAGTGTGGGTGGAAAGAAACACAGCATGCAAACTGGGAAGTCTAAGTACAAATTATTACTAGAAGTACCATTCATTGCAGCATGTGCAGAATTAGGGGCTGTAACCAATACTAGGCCAGGGGACAAGGAGGGAGGGCGTTACTTCTAAGTTAAGGCCAAGTCAGAGAAGAAAGACATGTGATAAGGCTACCTGGCAGGAGGAATGACCTTCAGAAAGGAACACAGCTAATTTGTGGTAACTCTTAGGACAGGAGCTGGAAAATACATCTCACTGTCACTCCTCTTGTCCACTGATCTCCTGGCAGTGCCCCTCAAGTAAACCCAGATGGAAGTCAGAGAGAAAGTGAGGTGGTCTTTATGCATCAGCCTCCTGGGGCACAAAGAGGGTGGGAGAGGCCAGACAGGAGCTGGAGGGATAAGGGTAAGGTAACCAGCACAAGCATACTGTTAACACATATACAGATACCATACATGTCATGCAAGAGCAACACACAATGCCTTACTGATAACAGATGCAAAATACGCACTTGGGACAGATGAACAAATGGCAGGCAGGGAAGGTGAGTGACTTTTCTGCAGTCCCACAAGTGCAATGTGAAGCTAAGTTAGAATATGCCAGCAGAAGGCCTGTGTTCTTTCCTCAAACCACATTACCCACCTCTGGGAGTTAGCTTCTCAGCTAGCCATCACCTTCAGATCTTAGAACTCAGCTAGCAATTCCCTCTAGTGTGCTTTAGAAAACTCTTTCTCATGAAAGCCTGGCCTTTGGAACTCAGCTCAGTTTCTTTCCTCCCTGGAGAATTTGCCTGAGCTGAAGCCTGGCAATCAGCGGTCCATGCTGCAGAGCTGTGCTATTTAATCAGACCTTTGATTAACTTATTCATCTATTTTGGTTACCATCAAAGCAGGAGAGCTTGGTGGAGCCTGAACACCAGAGTGTTGGGTTAAGCCATCTAATTAGATTGCCCTGACTCTCGGTTTTATTTTTAACACACATGTGAGACACTCAGATGCATCGCAAAACAGTAAGACTACAGGAATAAATTAATCTCAACATGAGCCCAGGCCTGAATGTCGCCCCAAGTCCCCAACTTAATACATAATCAATTAAGCCCGAGTGTTCAATTAGAGGTAAAGGAAGCATTCAGATGAGTTTGCATTCAGAAAGGAAAGTCCCAGGAAAGGGCAGAAAATGAAGGCATCTTGAGGGGAAGGAATGTGTGGTAAAAAGCGAAGCATTTATTAAAAATGGCTCATCCAAGAAGTAGCACAGCTTCTTCTATACTCTTCCACCGCCATCCTCTTCCTTCAGGTCTCAGGTTGGAAGTCCCATTGACCAGTCAACACCTCTGCATTGTCCCAGGCTGGACTGGGGCTTATAAAACTAGTTGTCTTTCTCCCTATAGCAGGCATGCTACAATACACTGTGTTTCATTTTCCATGTCCTGATCTTGAATTTGACTGGGACTCCTTGAGGTGGGTATGATAGCTTTGTTTTGTGTTAATTGATTTTTCTGTGGCAAGCAACATAGTAATTACTCAAAAATAGTTTGACAAATGTGCTTGACCATGAATTCAGCTAAGTCATGGTTCAAATCCCACCTTTGACACTGCCCTCCACTAAGGGCAGATGTGCCTATAATAGCCATAGTCCAGGGCAAGTACACGTAATAGAAAAGGCATGTTTTCCTGAGCACCAAAGCCTGTATTTTTGAACTACTGATAGGCTGTGTGACCTAAGGCAAATGACTTAACCTCCATGAGCCTTAAGTTTGCTTAACTTCAAAAACAGGGGCAGTTAATATTGACTTCAAACAATGCTGGGAGGACTACAAAGCATGCAGCCTAGCTCTGGCACACTGGGATTCCTCAAAGCCCATTACCCTTCTTCCAGCACATGTCCATCGGCAGTACCTGACCTCAGCTGATCCAGGGTTTTGAGCTTGATGAAAGCAAGGGATTATGCAATATAAAACACTAAAAGAAACATCGAGAATAGAGATGGTTTTATCAGGAGAAATAAGTCACACATCACCTTTTCCTCTGTTTGTAGTTAACAAAATCATAAACTGTTATCTGCTGGAAAATGCAAAGTCCCAAGGTGGAACTTTGACTAGAACAGCAAATTCTCAGTTTTGGGAGAAAGAAAGTGGGAAGGAAATGTCACCCATGGAACCTTTCTAGGCAGTCTTCTGGTGCAATCAGACTGGTATTGATCTCCCTCCACCCCAACCAGGGAAATGGGGTCATGGGTCAATGAAGAAATAGGCATTCTGGTCAGAGGAAGGGTGAGGAAAGCTGATGGGCCCCTTGCAAATCTACCCAGGGGTGTCCTACAGAGACAGCAACACCTGGTGGAACAATATCCTACTGTGGCTTCATCACTATAAATATGCTAAAGGGTTCATGTAATTAAAAAGATAATAAAAATGAAAGGCTCATCTTAATGGACAGACTATTATCCTTGCAATGGCTGTTAATAATTCTGAGCAGCACAGCTGAAGCTTTAATTAGCAAAAGTGCAATTGTGCCCAAGATTACCACCTACTGCACTTCCATAAAAGAGCATAAGCAATCCAGGTTTAAGGGATTCCTGTAAAGTGCAGGTTACTCTCCATGGGAAACTCACCTTCCTGTACCTAACAGATACTCCACAAGTCCTAAGCAGAGTTTCTACAAAGTGCTGAAAGTAATTTAGCGAGTTCTTGCCTGCTACATCTGATGCTAGATGGACTCCATAAAAGTGACTCAGAAAACCTGACCATATAGAGACATGAGCATGGGGGTAAAGGATTAGATAGTAACTCAAAGGTGACTGCTTAAGACATAGGGGATAAAGGACAGCAATGGCCTAGAGGTGATGCCAAGTCTCAATGGCACTGAAATGCCCAAGATGGTAAGAAAACATAATACACCAGCATTTCCTGGTGTCAGGCATGTGGGAAGAGTTTCAGGTGTATTATCATATTTTAACCCCTTGTAACAAGCCCCAGTCTGGGGGTTATTATTCCCAGGACCCAACACTTGGGGTAAGAGGACTAAGCCCCTTCCCTTCCATGAGTCTACAGCTCCCAGCCCCAGACAGTCTACTCTGAAGTGAATGTTTTTCTTTTTCTCTCCCTCAGAAGCCCTGACCTACATAAGTGTTTTTCACTCTTATGAATTACTCTAAGGTCAGAACAGAGCCCTTCCCTCCATCCAGATGAATTTTCCTTCACCAAGAAGCAAATTTTTAGAGCAATGAGGCCCCAAGGCCTAAGAGTTTGGAATTCCTGCCTGGCTTCTACATCACTCTGGGCCTTGATTTTTCTCATCTGTAAAATAGGGATGATAGTAGCATATCCCATCTCTTCCTAGAAAGCCACTATATTTGTAGTCTGTAAGCTTTTTCTCATTATACTGGGAATATTTATCACTTAAAATAGATTTATTACCCACATCAACATTTTCTGTGAATTACAAATCACCTTGACACACTTAAAAAAAATTTTTTAAAATAAGTCATTGTAGATGGAAAGTGTTTGAAAAGTCATTTGCCTGTAATGTGGTGGGTGGTTGCCTTGGCAACCACGGTGCATGTTCAGCACAGAATGAGGAAGGGAGGGCAAGGCACTGGTGGGGCTGGGTTCATGGAATGTGGAGAAGGAGAGGATCATGAAATGAGTACCAGCTCTGGAGTACAGCTGGCTGGTCCAAATCCTGCCTCCCCACAGCCAGACTGGCAAATTTACCAGTGTCCACCTCAACCTCACTTGTAAAATGAAGACAGCAATGTGATACATACTGAGTGAGGTTGAGAGGCAGGAGAAGGAGATACCTGGCAGAGCTCTTGACACAAGGCAGAGGCTCAGGATCAGCCTTCAGAGTCTACCTAGGCTTAAAACCTGGCTCCATCATTAACTAGCTGATAATTGTGGGCAAGCAGATAAACATCTTTGAACCTCAGCTTTCTCATCTGTAAAATGGAGATACTTCTATCACGTCTACTCTAGGACTTTCCCATTTTGGGCTATGTGTAAGCTCTGGCTAGTCTTGTTAATCGTTCATATTGTTGCAAATAGTATTTAGAAGAACAGAGAAGACAAGATTCGTATCTATTAGATAAAGGCATCTGAACTTGTGGGTATTTATCTTTGCCATCAAAAGCAAGGCTCTACTTTGGTTCATGGAGAGCATTTCACAGAGCATTACATGGGATACTTAATGAGGTCTGGGTACTGAGAAAGGGTGGAGGCCCAGGGACCATGGGGAGTCAACACAGCTGATTCCCTGTAGGGGTTGTGGCTTACTGGATACTCATCGCTGAATAATAAGTAACCTCAAAACACAGCTGCTTCAGACAGCAATGGTTATTTATTGTCTCACACAGTTTCCACGTGCCAGGAATTTGGGAGCATGTTCTCTGGGTGGACTCCTCGGGAGGCTGCAGTTTTTTGAGTACCTGCGTTGGGCTAGAGGATCTGATGTAGAGAGCTCCCTCACTCATGCCCTGCAGTGGTGCTGTCTGCTAACAGCAAGGCTCCGCCCCTCACCACCTGGACCCCTCACAGCACTTCTGCTCTGTTGATTCTGTTACATGGCAGCTGGCTTTCCCCACAGTGAATGGTCCAAGAGAGAACAAGATGGAAACTGGCATATTGTGAGTCTCATAATGGTGTCATTTGTGCAGTGTCATTTTGGTCATCCAGGTTAGCCCATGCAATGTGGGAAGGGACTCCATAAGAGCATGGATGCTAGGAGATGGGGATTCTTGGAGGCCATTGTAGAAATGAGTTTCCAATTCTAAAATTACAGAACAGTATGAACTGGATTGTCATAAATTTAGAGGATGTGTATCTCTGCAGTCTGGCAGAGGACAATTAAAGGGAAGTGGCAAGAAAGAAGGGAGACCGAATCAGATGGAGCTGTCTGAAGAGCTTTAAATTTTGTCTTGAAAAAATGAGTTGAAAACTGAGTTTCTCAAATACTGGGAGAAAAGAAGGGAAATAATAGCATCAAGGAAGAACAGGGATATAAATAAATGGCCATGTGAGTGTGCATGTGAGTGCATGTGTGTATGTAAAATAACTATACTTTACAATCTGATACTGTTAATGGTAAAGCTTGGAGTGGGAAATGATAGAAACTGTTAGGGAAAGGCAGAAAAGGCTTAAAGTTGAACAGTACTGTATGTGATGCTACAGAGCAAAGAGACGTGAGCTCATCTGTGTCTTCAGAATTTACTGACTCACAGAGGAAAATCAGCTACAGCAGGTACGAAACATGGAGAACACTGGAAGAGACCCACTGAAAAATTGCAGACCTCTGCGCACACATCCAGAGGTGAGGAATCATGAGGTTTGAAGTAAGGCTCAGAAACCTGTATTTTTAACTAGTGCCACAGGTGATTCTCAGGTTCTCAGATTACAGTCTAAGAAATGTTTCATGACACAAGGAAAAGAGCATTGCTCAAGGTCTTCATTGCTGAATCATTTACACTATATTAACAACTGGCTTAATGTTTAGAAACTAGTCAGAAGACAGTCCCATGCCTAAGTATCCCACCTGAAATTGACACTTGGCTGGATGCACTGGAAGAGAACACATTTCTCAAAGATTAATAAAAGATTGTGTTGGTGTAAGATCAGGAGTTCCTTCAATATCTCTATACTTTATGGGTAATGGATGGCTGTGTAGCCAAAAGGGTTTTCTAGTTCTATTTCTTTATAAATTGAGAAATACTGTTTTAATAAAACTAGCTACAGTGACACTCTTAGTAATCACTATCATCACGAGAGTGAAATTTTGTAGTCCATGTCTTCATACTTCACCGTCCTTCAAAGAGACATTGCAAGAGCCTCAAAGCTGGTGTTTACAGGTGACAGAAAACTCCACCAAGCAGCAGGGAGCACATGCGACCCTAGCCTAACAGAAGCTTTGCTGGTTTCCACCTAAAATACCTATTATTCAGCAATCCACTGAGAAACCATCTTCTACAAATGGAAGTTATTCTAGAAGGACACAAACAGAGTGAATCAGGGGAACGTAATCATGGACCTGCAATCACATCCCTCCTCCTCTCAGTGGCACCAATCCCTTTCATCTCTCATCGCCTGGCAAGAAGCATCCTCTATTTAGCTCTGCAAAGCTAGAAGGTATTGGCCACAGAGCACAAAGGGATTGCTCTGGAAGTTCTGATTTGTGAACTGGACTGTTACAGTGGTTTAATTTCCTAAAATATAGCTGCCTTCTCAACTAATAGATTTTTCAATGTACTGTGGAGAAAATTGCATTAGCTCCTGTGTAACCTAGATGTAATATTTTTAGAAGGTGCAATTCGTATTACACTGCACAGTATGTATTTATGTATGTAAACTCAGAAGGCACTCAAAGAATAGCTCTGAAAGAAAAAAAACAGTGGTCATACAAACAAAACTTATTGCCAATCTTTCCTGCTGAGGCTATGTATTGGCAAGCCTGATTCATTCATTCATTAATTCATCATTCATTCATTCAACAAACACTGGACTGCTTTGAGGAATTAATGACATAGTTTGGGGAGACCAAAATTTCTTAAAACATTATTAAAGCATTGAAGATAATGCTTTATCTTCTTAGAGTTAGGTATGCAATGGTGAAGAAATCCAAGTGGCTTTGGTGACACTGTTCTAGTTCTAAGTTGGATAGCACAGTGTCTGATCACTGTATGTCATAACCTTTGTATTAGCTCTAAAAGGACAAAGCATACATGCATAGACTTTGAGTCTATATGTGCATGCATGCACATTTCTATGCATATGTGAATATGTATAAATATTTTTAAAATTATACTCAATTCCTGTGCAAGTTGATAAAAACAGAGATAACCATTCTGCTAATAAGTGCAACAGGGGAAAAAACCACGTTTCCCTGTTGACATTTTGTTTACTCTGTTGAGTAAATTCTTAATAGGCAAAAATAGGATTTTGTGGGGGCAAAAAAAGTTCATGGCTATTTCAATGATTTGGTTTTAAAAATCTCATGGCAGGAGGTAAATGATGAAATGGGGGAAGGAGTGCCTAAAGACTTGTGGGGGTGATCATAATGAATAAAAAGAAGCTGAGACATGCTCTCTACAGGACTGTAAGACACCAAACCAGCCACACAACAGAGATGTGTGCAAAAGCACGAGAGTACATAGATACCTGATTTCAGTTAGTAGCAAGTACTGAGTCTCACAGTTCTTCCTGAAGTTAATTAGATAGGAAGCACATTTTTCTGTTCTCGGGGTCATTTGGAGATCTCCCACTATCACCCCCACTCCTCCTTTTTCACTCTTACCACCTACTTCACATGGACCCATGTAAAGGGCAGACACGGAGGCTGCAATTAGGAGGCATTTGTGCTGCTCTGTACTAATGAGGAGCTTCGCTTTTCACTTCTAGAGGGCTCTGTAGCACTTTGTAGGTGAAGCTCTTGCTTGTGACTATCTCTGCACTCAGCTTCAGAGACCCACCTTGCTGGTGAATTTAACTCTAAATACAGGGGAGTGAAAATCTCAAGCAGGTAAAGAAAGTTAAGAAGGATGAACCAGAAGTGCCACTGGGTGGGGGGGGGGGAGGCTAAAAACTGTTTTCTTTCCCAAAACACTGCAAGCAAAATAATCTTGGTGTAGTAAAAGGTCGAAAAGAAACCTCATTCATGGCAATTTAATTTTCCTCTGGGGAAGAGCCAAACCTGAGACAGATAGAGGAATCCACCTCTCCCTGGGGCACTGAGGCAGAACTTAAGCAAAAAGTACTGTTAAACAATGTCAAAACACTGTAAATGTTAATGAATAAGCCTTTATTGTAAGTACCCCCTTTTAATGTCTGTTTTTCCTTTAAATAAGCTAAGACATTATGAATCAGGGAGTCTGACTCCCTAATTGACAGCTAGTAGAATGTTCCCTGGTGCCCTGGCTGCATTGAGTGAATGACTATCAGCCAGGCAACTAGGTGGACAGCCCCCATGACAACATCAGCGCTTTGAACAGTTTACAGACCCTTGTGGAAGCCACACGACAAGCACAGCTGCTTGTTGCCAAAGTACAGCTCAGGCTCCAGAAGGTACTATCCTGGTCACAACTGTTTCAGAACACCTTGTGCTAGACTTTCAGCCATCACAGACCTCAGTAAACTCTAGATGACCCTGTAGCCATTTCCAGTAAGGCCAAAGGGGAAGCACTTCTCCAGGAGATCAGCAGGGTGCTGGTGATTGGGAGAGTCCTTCATGTGCTTGAGGGACTGCTGTGATTGGGACAAGTGCATTCATTCCTCATTTGCATGAAGGACTGTGCCATGACTGGGGCAAACACGGTCCTCCATTTGCATGGTCTTCCTTGATTGGTGCCAACACACTTGTCACATCTTCTTTCGGGTTACATAAGTAGGCTGTTTTGCTCACTTTTAGGGCCAACTATGGGACACCCTCCTGTGCTGCCCCCTGATGTTGCAACATGAGCCTTTTTTTTTTTCTTTTTGCCTATTAGATCATTATCATTAACAGAGGAGGCTGAGCTGGTAATCCCAAGAGAAGAGTCCAGAAGAGGCGGTAGAGCAATAGCTGCAGCAATGGAGCAGCAACGGCAGTGGCAGTATGATGAAAGGGCAGCTGAAGAGTTCCAGGGAGTAGCCAGCGCAGAAGTGATAGGTAGCAGAAGCAAGGGGACATGAAGAATTTAAGATGAGAAACTGCAAGTCCTGGTGCTGGAAGAGTTCCAGAGAATTACCAGTTCTTAAGGAAAGAGGTCCCAAATACACTAGACCTGACAGCTGTCAAGGGATGAGGATCTTAGTTCTTACACCAAATGAGATTTGCTTCACTCCAAAACCTTAATCCTTTTGGAAACTGATTTAAGTAAGATATTTAAGTGAATACTAACTGTTGAGGGCTGAGGATACCAGTGTCTTAGGACCTGCAGTTAGATCATTTGTTGTTGTAGGCTGAGAATCCCAGCACCCAAGGCCTCTGTCGGAACTGTAGATTGTATTGTTCTTCCTGGTGCTACCACAGCCCACTGCTGCTGGAAGCATCGCAGCCAACAGTTACCAAGTGCCAAGGCCTGTGGTGGTGAAGCCCAGAGCAAGAAGCCTCTGATGAGAGCACCTAGAGTTGTAAGTAGCTGGGCTTTTAAGCCTGGGCAGTAAGCCCCTTGCCCTCTGGGTCTGGCAGTGCAGGCTCTATGCCTTGAACACTCAGTTGCTCAGGACTGCCAGCACTGAAAGAGCTTCTCCTTGTCTACCTACAGTTCCTATTTGGGTAGAACAAAAAAGACCCCAGTCACCTGACTGGTAACAAAATGATCCTCTTCACTGGTTACGAAAAGAGGATGTGTTTACTCAGCCTCTGTAAGGCATCTAACAAACATTAAACAAAGGTCTTACTGTAATTTCAAATATTTTAACCTTGATCTTGAAGCCTTGCATAGGACTCCTTAGACTGTGGATATATTGGCAGTTACCCTCTACAGTGGACCCTTATCATTTATACGGTAGTTGTCAAGGAAACTAGATGTTAAGGATAGCTATGGAAACTGTCGAGATATTAGCGTTTATCATACATAAGAATGCAAATGGGAAAATTATGTCACCCTTAGAAAGTACCATAGAAAGGACTGAATGGAGCTGAGTAGTACAGTGCTGACCTAGCATGTGCTTGGCCATGGGTTCAATCACAAGCCCAAAAAAAAAAGACAAGAGAACAAAAACCAAAAACAAATGAAAGTACTATAGAAAATGGTCCATGGAACAAGATAATAATTCCACTATAGTTTTGCTGACACTTGGGTATTTGGCTACTTATCAAAGGAATGCCTAATGCTCTAAATCACCCTTAAAAAATCACTATGTTCTGAAAGTGATTATTTATCGAAACACCAAATGTGTTTGTCAAATTCTGCACTAGATGGAAAAGAAAAAGCAGCAAATGCAGAATGTTCTTATCTGGAAATCATAGTTAAAGGGGAGAGAATATTTTTATATTTATGATAACAATAATATCACATTTGTTAAGCACTTGCTACGAAACAGACACTATACTAAAGCAGTTTACAAATATAATCTTTCCATTCACACAATAATCCTATGAAATAGATATCAAGGAAATCACATAATTATAAAGAATTATTGGAGCTGGGATTGAAAATTAGATTTGTTTCATTCCAAAACTCTTAATCCTTTTGGAAACTGATTTGAATAAGATATTTAAATGATCATTAGGTAGTAAAAGCTATATATAAATTCTTACTAAAATTCTTAGGATGGAGCAACAGATTGAAAATGGGAAGCAAAAATCAGAAAATACAAAGGTGATTATTACTCAATGGAGCTCATACTTTTAGCATAAATGAACACTCCAATACAGTTACAGCCAATACAAACAACGAAGAGTCACCCATCTTCTCAGTTCAAATGTTTCTTCAATCTCTCTAGAGCTGCAAGGGGCCAGGAACATTCTATTGAGACAACTATTATCACCAAAGTAAAAAGGCAGAAAAGGGAAGCTTGGAAAAATAAGTACAGATCCAAAGAGATAATTAGAACGGATTACCAGCCTCTTTTCTCTATCACTTACTGTGTGTGCCAGAGAAAATGTCGGCCTCTGTTACTGTCTTGTACATGCAATGGTTAGCATTGGAACACCACCATGGGCATTGGTGCTTTTTCCAAATGTACATGAAGACCAGGGGGAGCCACAATCTAGCACTGGCCTCGCAGTAGACTCACATGGGCCCACAACTGGGCTAAATTCCAGAAAAATTAGAATTAGATAATCTAGTGGTGGGGCCTGGCACACTGTGGCTTGTTTTGATTTGGTGAAAGTCATAACTGATGTTAATGTGTCATCAAGGGTAACCCCTAGCATAATTTGGGTGTGTTATTAGCACCTCCCAAGTCATTGTTCTCTGAAATCAAGCCAGAGGTCCACACAAATTGGGGAAATGAACTGATTGATAGCTTTTAAACTTCTAACTGGGCAAAATTAGGCCCAAATTAATGGCATAATTCTTTCTGTAACTTTAGTTCTTTTTTTGTGGTTGTTTGGCACAGACATTGCTGAGTTCCCATATGGTATATATTTTTAAATTCCCTGAGAATACTCAAACATCCTTGATCTGGAAGCATAAGGAATAATGAAATGAGCACTGTCTTCAGAGTTAGAAAACACAGGTCGGGTGAGGTCAACTCCCTTCTCTGACTCTCCGGTTCTGCATCTGAAAAAAAGAGCCAAAGCCACCAGCTTGTGTGCAGTACTGAAAACAGGATGGTATGGAGGCAAGTACCTAGCAGAGTGCCTCACAGAATTGGCACTCAGGAGATGCTACTTCATTCTGAATCCAGAAGGAATATTTCATGATGGAGTAATGGCCTGATCACAGTGAGCGAACTCAGAATGCAGGTCCCTCACCACATCTGTCAGCACTTGTGAATTCCTCTCATTCGTTATAATGGCTGGTTTTAGAGGGCAGGGCTTATGCATTATGTACACATAATGTAAAGGCAAAAGTACACTCTGGAATATAATGTACGTTAAGTAATAACACCATATTAATAATAATAGGGGATGAGAAAAGAGAGTTTCAGCAGCACTATTATGCCTGTGAATAAGATGTTGATCATTGCTTGCTATTTTCTCTTCAAACATGTTATTTAGCCAGTAGTGAGCAGATTTAAAACCCACTGGGGTTCTTGAATTCAGCCTGGCTGAGTGGTTAAATCCAACGAAAATATCCTAGTTAGATGAGTTCTCAGCCAAGGGAGTTGAGTACAGAAAAGGGTATTTAATGGGTCAGTTTGCGAAGTCGTCCATCTTTCCAAAATGATTATAGGGATGATGATGATAATAACAGCAGTAATAATGTCCAGCTTATGACTTCCCACCTACCATTTCATTTGATTCTTGGAATAATTCTGTGTAAATTAGTCAACTAAAGGATTCATATCTACATTTTACCTGTAGGAAACTAAGACTTAAAAAACACAATAGTCCAAAATTACACAGCTAATAAAAGGTAAAGTTAACTCACCTCTTCCAACACTCAGGGAAATTACTGCAATAAGGCCCAGGGCCTCTGATACCATTGCACCCTGGCCCTTAATGCTTTGAGTTTTTCATGAGAAACAAACAGAATTAACAGGCTTTGAAATGCTGTCTACCGTTGTCAAGCAGAAACTCGTATTTTGACACATATGTGCACCTTCTCCCCAAATCAAGTTGGTGACTGTGCATAACAATGGGTGAAAACCTGGCATGTCTCCAAACTTCCTATTCAAAGTTATCTTTAGAAATAACTCTGGCTTGCTTTCCATGTTTCAGTTAGAGAGCAAAGAGAACCTGGCCTTCAGTGTCCCAAATGAGGTTAATTATGAGTACTTCTCCATGTTGGGCAGTAAGAGTCATGCATGTCATACAACCAACCTACCATCTTCAGGTGGATATCTAGGTGATAAATAAAACTCTTGCTCTTCCCACTGAAGCCTGTTCCTTCCTCCATTTCTCCCCCTTTCCCACCACTGTGTACCCCCAGTCTATTCCAGAATTCTAGTAGTTGGATTTGATCCTTTTCCCCACATCACATAACTATACACCCAACATGTCTACATCCTATCAAGAGAGCTGTTAGTCCATCAACCTCTCAATGTGTCTGCTGCATAAGATGGATCAGTCTAAGAAGGAAGCTTTTAACCAAAACACTTCTGAACCTTCACCTTGGGAAGTGTCATAGGACAAAATGACAAAGTCAGAGAAGATGAACTACTTTTATTCTTCTTTCATTTTATACTCAATCCCCCAAGACTCCTGCCTTCAGGATCCATACTGTCACTAGATCACAAGACTTGCCACCTTATAGTCGAGGTCCTGGAATCCTCTAGCATCTCAGCATCCTACAGGGTCTACAGTGGGCATTCTGTTGCAATTATCTGATAAAAATAAAAAGCAGAACTCTGGAAGGAATTGGACAACCTCTGTCCTATTTATGCCCCTCCTCTGCCCTCTCAGTCAGGGACATTGATTGTAGAGTGGGTTCTGTATACTGTATAATGAAAACCTAATTTTGCAAATACAAGGCCAGTGGTCAGTTAGGTCCACACTCCTTCACTACTACGTATGCGCCTCTCATCTTGCTCACTCTTTGGGTGTCCCACCAGGGTCCACATGATCGCCACATGAGTATCCTCTGTGGTTGAGATGCACCATTTTTACTTGGATAATCTCCAGTGTTTCAAAGATGCTCTGCATAGAGTAGGTGTGCCATTTGTGGCTTGTTTGTTTTTAATTAAAATGTAGACATACTGACTATACACATACTGAAGATAAAAATTAATCTACTTTTTCTCTATGGGAATCCTGAGAGGTCCTGGGTGACAGTTTTAGTGACTTGCTTTATTAGTTTCTTCAACTATCAAAAAGGTGAAAAATAAAAGGAAACGGCAAACGCCAAAGAGATAAAAGAAATACATTTCTTTCTTTTCTGACAGAAAAAAGTGCAATAATAAGTATATTAACTTTTGTAGCTAAGTTCACCAGATAATAAGCAGACAAGAGTTTTGCCTGGAAAAGGTACTCTCCTTTCAGCAATGAAAGCCTGTCATTAGCTCATAGTACCAGATAGAATGTTCTACAACTTGTTACCTCTTCTATAAACGTGCTATGTGGTTGATAGTGGGGATTCTCTCTTTCCCTTCTCACTTTTGAAACCACACTAGCCACCAAATCCCAGCTCCATATTCTGCTTCTTCTGTGAAGTCATCCCCAAACACCCGGTTGATACCTAATTGGTACCATGCTGTTTCATTAGTTTCACTAAATTTTTGGAGAAGACATTAGTTTTTCTCCATCTGAATTCTCCAGAAATAGTGTACATTCAGCAAGTACTTATCTCTTGATTGACTTGTACCATGGTGCAGACCCGAGCTGCCTCCTCCAAATCAGTTGAGAATTCAGTGCCCTATTAGAGTTCATTCACATCAGGTACTGCCAGCCAGCCAGATTCCCAGGAAACTCTCAGGCCAGTTCATCCACCTCCATCTTGGAGGGGCTGCTGGATCTTCCCCACACATGCCAAGTCTACCATCCCAAACTTCAAACTGAATAACTGAAAAGTCTCAAATTAAAAAGAGAAAGTCTGATAAGCACACATCTTACCTATATTGATTATTACGGCTTCCCAAGACAGTATTTTTCTCTCACAACAAACATACTCAGGGAACAGGAAAGCTGAAAGACAGAAATCACTTACACACACACAGACAGTAAGTCTCTTCTGTCCTGATTTCCTGTAAGGAGCTGACTGCTGGGTTAGCAATGACCATGACCAAAAAGAGATGAAAAGAATCCTCAAAACAAGGAACATCACTCTTGGTACTGCCAACCTTCAGGTTTCTTACTAAATGAGAAAAATGAATGAATGGTTTGAGCCACATTTACTTTGATTATTACATTCTTAATGTTTTTATATGTAACTCAAAGTACTCTAGGTGATATTATATTATCATGTAAAAGCCTAGGAAACTGACTCAGTAGCTAATGCAGAGAGGAGTTATGGTGGCTGCGCAAAAGAGTGTTAAGTGAGTCCTCAGTGACCTCTCTTCATGATGATCTTGATGTATCCTATAGACAGCTCAAATATGGCCGAAGAAAGAACAGTGGCTCACAGATGCCACAAAAATTCAATAGTGCTCTTCCATCCAGAATGCTGAAAGCTCCTCTTTATAGTAGTGGTGGAAGCCTTGGCAGCCTTGAGCTGGATCCCTCAGTCTTTGTGTGACTACACAATGCTGCCTCCACACAGGGAAGAAGGTTTCTCTTCTAGTTACCTAGGCATTGTTATTTTTTTCCTTCATTCCCTCTGTTCTTTTCAGTCTAAGTAAAAACATATTTTTAAAACTTTTGTTATGATAAAAATTTTGTAAAATACAATCAAAGAAACACAAAAACACCGTAATACCTCTCTCTACCCAAAGGTAAAACATTAACTACTGTCATATACTCATCTTTTAAAATGACTGAAAAGCTATAAGATTTGGAGAGAAGTGTGTGTGTTTTTATGTTAACTATATTCCTCTTTAATTTATTCAAGCAACATTCAAATTTGTTATTAAATTAATGAAATTTTAAAGTAATTCTACAAAGCTTCCAATGTTTCATTATGAAGATTAAAATAATCTATATTCCTTTTAGTTGTAAGTAATGTTTATTAGTATAAATAAACCAAACAAATAATCCTTTGACTCCATCTCTATTTCCTCAGGACAAAGTTCTGCATCACACTATATTATATATAATATATACATATAAAAATATATAAATTTATATTAATATATAAATTATATATTATATATAATATAGTGTGATATATATGTATATATATAGTGTATATATATGTATACACACACATACACACATATACAAAGAGAATTTCTGCATATATTTGTGTGTATGAAGAATTTTGAGAGATACTGCCAAACTACTAAACAAAAAGACTACTTTGATGTTTATTTACATCAGACACTTTCAGGAAGGTAGCACCAGTGTACACATGCCAATAATGAGTAACAAAAATTTGTAATCTTTGTCATTCAGATAAAAAACTTATTTTCTATTTCTTTCAATATTTAGTGATATATTGATTATATATACACACATATATATGTACATATAACCATTTGTATTTCTTTTGTGAATTCCTTTATTCTTATTTTCCACCTATTTTCCATTGGCCAATTTTTCCTACTTATTTATAAAAGCTCTTTATATATTACATGCTATGTCTGTATTTTTTTTTCATTTTTCTTTTATTATTCATATGTGCATACAAGGCTTGGTTCATTTCTCCCCCCTGCCCCCACTCCCTCCGCCCCCTCCCTCTCCTCCCCCCCTCAATACCCAGCAGAAACTATTTTGCCCTTATTTCTAATTTTGTTGTAGAGACAGTATAAGCAATAATAGGAAGGAACAAGGGTTTTTGCTGGTTGAGATAAGGATAGCTATACAGGGCATTGACTCACATTGATTTCCTGTGCGTGGGTGTTACCTTCTAGGTTAATTCTTTTTTTTTTTTTTTTTTTTCATTTTTCTTTTATTATTCATATGTGCATACAAGGCTTGGTTCATTTCTCCCCCCTGCCCCCACCCCCTCCCTTACCACCCACTCCACCCCCTCCCGCTCCCCCCCTCAATACCCCGCAGAAACTATTTTGCCCTTATCTCTAATTTTGTTGTAGAGAGAGTATAAGCAATAATAGGAAGGAACAAGGGGTTTTGCTGGTTGAGATAAGGATAGCTATACAGGGCATTGACTCACATTGATTTCCTGTGCGTGGGTGTTACCTTCTAGGTTAATTCTTTTTGATCTAACCTTTTCTCTAGTTCCTGGTCCCCTTTTCCTATTGGCCTCAGTTGCTTTTAAGGTATCTGCTTTAGTTTCTCTGCATTAAGGGCAACAAATGCTAGCTAGTTTTTTAGGTGTCTTACCTATCCTCACCCCTCCCTTGTGTGCTCTCGCTTTTATCATGTGCTCATAGTCCAATCCCCTTGTTGTGTTTGCCCTTGATCTAATGTCCACATATGAGGGAGAACATACGATTTTTGGTCTTTTGGGCCAGGCTAACCTCTGTATTAAGTAAATTTTTCTCAATTTATCATTGCTGGATAATTTTCTTTCAGTTGCTTATTCAGAGCTTTCCATTTGATTTTTCCATTCTAATTAGTCAAACTTAATAATTCTCTTATATTTCTTTTTAGCATGTAGAAACCTTCCTTGTCCTTAGACTAAAATTTTCACATTTTCTTCTAGTTATTTAAAATATTTGTTGTTATATTTGTTATTAATCAATATAAAATTTATTTTATATATGGCAATATCCTATCTGATCTTTTCCCAAATGCTCAAAATCTTTAAAAAATGCCTGTGCTGAGTAATCCATTCATTCTAAAGGTTGGAAAATCTACCTTGAATAAGGGCTAAAAGATAGCCAGAACATAAATTACTGCCTCCCTTTTCAAGATAAAAGTAACTACTCCTGGGACTTTTCCTACTGAGTCGAGGAAAAGTCTCAGAATCCCTCTCAGACGTCTTCATTCAAACATTTTCTTAGAGTCAATTAAGGGTAGCCCAGGCTCACAGTAGGGACAAAGGTAAGGGCAGAGGGCTCCCTCCATAGGGACTTCATATTGTATCACCAACATTCATGCACCAGAGATAGGTGACAAAAAAGTACACAATGATAAGTGACATAAAGAATGAAGCACTGGTGGCATGATGACCCATAGCAGAGGAACCCAACATTAACAGAATGCAGGATCAAAACAGATGTGTTCAGATTTATACTGAGCTCTAAAGTACAGATGAAGAGTGAGAGGAAGGAAACATTTCTATTTCAGGTAACTTAGCAGTCTAGATAACCAGCCAATACTCTCAGTGAAAACTTTAAAAATTATCTATCTCTCTAGAATCTTTTTTAACATTTTATTCATGTGTGCATACAATGTTTGGGTCATTTCTCCCCCCTTCCTCCCGCCCCCTCCCTTACTTTCCCCCCGACCTATCTATAATCTATATATGTTATGTACAGGTGTGTATGTGTGTGTGCACACAGAAAATCTGAGTAGACAGGAAAGTAAACTTACAATAATTAAAAGCAAGTCCAAGATGAAATTATGATTATAAGTAATTACCGAAACCAGGCATTGGCCTGAGGCAAGCAGTTCTGAGTTTCTGTTACTATTGCTGTGGGGTGCAGGAGAGAAAGCTTAAGGCCCATGGCCTGGCTTCATAAGAGGTAGAGAGAGGATAATGCATACAACTGAGCTTCCCTGGGAATTAACACCTTCAGGTTATAGCACACCGTGGTGTGTGGTCTGAACTCAAGGTTCCTCAAGTGGATAATTTCATTCCAAGTGATTAGAACTGATAGTGCCTCAGGTGATTGGCAGCAATGAATGCAAATGTTCTCTCAGGGAAACACAAAATTACTCTGCAATGCCTTCATAAATCAGCCTGGAGTTTTGCAGAGTATTCTGTTGAAGGCAAGTAAGCAGCACGACCTAGGGCTAGGGTGCAAGGCTCAGCTCCTACGACCACTACTTACTTCACGACTAAGAAGCCTTGGTCAAGTTTTCTCAGCTGGGGAACAGGGTCAGAACAGCACTCACTTCAAAGGTTGTGAGAAATAAACAAGACGATTCGCAATAAATGCTTAGTACTATATCAGGTACATGCTAAGTATCAAATCAAAATTTGATATTACTGTTATTATCATTTTTCTATGCATATTGATATAGATCATATGATTGTTCTTAACATTTTCTCCATTGCTTACTATTAAAATCATCAGAAAAATTAATATTTTCGGTTTTCTGGATTTTATTTTTCTTACTTCACAGACTTCTGCTATTAACACTGTCTCCTGTCTGCTTTCCTTGGGGCCAAACCATTGTTCATATTTCCATTACTGCATGGCATGTGAGATTCATTTACCATCATCTTTGTTTCTGAATAATAGAAAAATTGAAGGTTATTAAAATATCTCCAGTGACAGCTTTGGGCACATTCCATAAACTTTAGTGTAAAATGTCCCTCTGTTGCCAGTTGCAAAACTGGCCATAATTTTAGTATTTTATTTCCTTGTGGATTAAATAAACATTCAGGAACATGGTGTATCCTCTCCTAATTTTCAAGTAATTTGAACTTATCATTCGAAAGATCATTTCTGATGGGCAGTTTTACTACATTTGGCCAAGAGTGGGGTCTATACATTTTTTTTATAGTTTAGAATTAATGAAGATTTCTCATGTAGAAGGCCATCATTTATGTAATGCTTTCATGAACATTTGAAAAATCCATTTTTATTTCATGTGATGGATATGGAATTTGATATTCATTGGTATTGATTATATTTTTAAACTGTCTTTTTTAAACAATACAATATATCCTTTTTAGTGCTTAAACAATCTCAACATAGTTAGTATTTCTATCAATTTGTGTTTTATATACTTGGAAACTTTCTACTAATAGAAAGCCATATGGTATAAAGAGAGGATCAAGGTTTATTTTTTCTCACGTGGCTAAGTAATGATTCAACATTGTTTTTCTTCTCATTTTCTTTATTTCTTACCTACTTAATATAGATTTTGTTTTATTTGCAACAATCATCTCCAATAACTTTGTTACAATTTTATTTACAACTTTACCTGTGGTCACATTTGAGTTTTACAGAAATGTCTTACCTTTTTTCCCTTGCAGGGTAATTAAAATGAAGAATTACAATCTATCACTTGAGTTACTCCCACAAAACACAAGTAATTTTGCAGCATTTAAGACCAATCTACACCTCCCACAGTGTTATAAATGCTGGTAGTCAGATGGCTATTTGTATATATTTTCAAAACAAACTTTTGACATTTGTATCCAGCTTTGTAACTGATTTACAATAATTATCTACAGATCATTCTATTGGTTAACTTCTTTCAGTACATATTGCCTGCCCCTTGAGAACAACACCTTTTCATTCTTGAATATTCACTTTGATTAATTTTTTGGGGTGGCTAGCAAATGACCTATGATGGTTTCTTTTAGAGGAATATACTGAATTCCTAAGCAGTGTATTATTTTTCCATCAATTTATACATGAATATACTTGATCAGTACTCTTGAGTCTCTTTTTTTTAAAACTCTGCAGATACTGTACTCAGGTACTGATTATTATAATGAAAAGACTGAGGAAGGATTTTTACTCTTCTAAGATAATGTGCCTTTATATCAGTGTAGCATTTGAAGTTGACTTCCACACATTGTCAACAGACATCAAGTGTAGGTGGCTACTGAGCCCTTCCTGAAGTGCTGCATGTCCAAACTGAAATGTACAAAGTACACACCATGATTTAGTATGAAAACTCTAAGGAATGTAAGCTATTTCACTAATAGTTTTAATGTACAAAAAGCACTAGTGATCAACACAGCATGGTACTGTCATAAACACAGACTACAGTCCAAAGGGTGGAACAGAGAGCCTAGAAGTAAACCTAGGCACCTACAGGCAACCAATTTTTCAAAAGCACTAAGAAATACATTGCAGAAAGAACAATCTTTTCAGTAAGTGGTGCTTGGAAAACTGGGAGTCTATATGTAGAAGAATGGAATTAGACCCCTATCTCTCACCTGTAACACAAATTAAAATAGTCAAAATTTAAATGTAAGACCCAAAACAATGAAACTACTAGGAAAAAACCATTCCAGGACATTGGAATGGTTAAAAACTTTTCAAATAAAGACCCCAAAAGCAGAGGAAACAAAATGAAACACAGAAGAACTGGATTATATCACACTAAAAAGTTTCTGCATGGCAAAGGCAATACCCATCAGGGTGAAGGCAGGCAGAGAATACAGAAGAAACCAAATATTGCAAATGATACTTATCATCTGAGAAGGTTTTAACATCCAGAATATATAAGGAAGTCCAAAACCTCTTAGGAAAAAACTAACCCAATTAAAAGTGACAATAGATCTAAGTAGGCATTTCTCAAAGAAGACTAGGAATCACCAACAGATATATGAAAAGATGCTCACTACCACTAATCATCAGAGAAATAAATATCAGAAACCACAATGAGATGACACCTCTCTCTAGTAAGGATGACTGTTATCAGAATAGACTGTGACTCAGAAATCTCTCTCCAGGATATATGTCATAGGAAGTATAATTGGCAGGGTGAGGGGACATGAAATTCCATGTTCAATGTAGCAGAAGTCACAAAGGCCAAGAAAAAGAAACAAGCTGCATCCATCAACTGATGAATGGATAAAGAAAATGAAGTATATATTCAAAATGGAATAGCATCCAGCCATGAAAAGAATGAAATAGTCTCATTTGTAGCAACATGGATAGAACTGAAGATCACTGTGTTAAGTAAAACAAGCCAGGTACAGAAAGACAAGTACTACATAATCTCTCTCACAGGTATAAGCTAAAATGGTTCCTCTCATAGAATATGAGAGTAGAGTGATGGTTATCAGAGGCTGGGGGAGGCAGGGTAAGGGAGATATGAGGAAAGGTTCATAAATGAGTACAAAGTTACAGTCAGGTGGAAGTAAGAAATTCTGGTGTGGACTGAGGACATGGCTCAAGTGATAGCATGTTTGCCTGGCAAACATAAAGCCAAATTAAATCCTCAGTAACAAAAATAAGAAAGAGGTAAATAAATAAATAAACAAACAAAATGAAGACAGAAGAAAAGATTTTGAAATTCTGAATGTGTTCACTGTAAATTCACAGTGGACATTTGAGAAAACAGATACAATGTATCCATGTATCAAAAATATCATGTGGTGCCTCATTAATATGCATAACTTCATGTATAATACATGATCAGTTAAAAACAAATCTAATTCAAATAAAAAGATTACAAACAACAATTTTAAAATACCTATCACATGTTGAAAGACTACTTTTAAATACAGGAAATTAAGTGTATTACTAAAATGTATCTCACTTGTTGTTTTGTATTGTTTTTTAACTGTGGCTATAAGAAAATGTAAAATTGCACAGATGACATGCCATTTGCACTTCTCTCAGATTTTCTCAAGAGTTGAACTTCTCAGATTCTTATCTTGGTTCCACAATTCATTAGTTCAGTGATTTGAACAAGTCTATAAACTTTAGTTTCTGCATCTGAAAATGAATGAAAATAGCTATAGCTATGTCAAAACTTCTTGTAGAGAAAAAATGAAATTACAAATTAAGTATGTTATCTTTTTTCAGGTATCCATTAAGGGGGGGCAGTTTATCACTGACTTTATCTGCACTGAGTAGGTCCTTTTTGTTCTGGATGTCTATACTTCTTTTGAGCTCTTGACATGTTTTCTTGAATTTTATCATTTTATGGATGAACCATCAAATACCATGACCTTTGAAGTATCTAGGGCTCTGAATTTTCATTAACTTTTTAGCATACAACTTCAGCTATTACATCTCAAGAAAACATGCCAAGAACAATAGCAACATAAAAGTACTTATTCATTATACCAAAGTTCTAACATGTCCTATCCAACCATGCAAAAGATTCCTCCTTCCCTTTCTTTCTTTCTCCTTCCCCCATTTTATGATCCAGTTCAAATTCTAAGTTCATCATTACAACCACACTCTTCATCATACAAGTTTTTTGCTCAAGATTTTGAAAGGTAATATTTTTGGCACAAGAGAAGAGCGCTGTACTGAAGCACTAAAGAATGAGCTTTTAACATGACATCCACCTCTGATTAGCAGCATTTTGGCAATTTTTTGGCAAATTCCTTTTTAACTAAATAAAGTGGTATGGAATTCCTGAGAGGACACCATGAAATCAGCTCCATAAAGGTAATTCCTTCTTTACCAAGATAAGGTGACTATGAACAGGAAAACCACAGCAAATCAAAATGGGAAGACTACAGCAAATGAGAAGGAATCAACATTCAAGATGGGAAAAGTTTAGGCCAGAGACACTGAATTGCTTTAAATGAGCTTGGTAAGTCTCTAAGCTCATACCAATTACAGCTCCAGATGGGACATGCCATGTATGTGGATCTGGAACAACTACTACAATTTGAAGAACCACAAAGAATGACAATGCTATGGGACGGGGACAGAATACAGTACACCTGAGCGAGGAAACAACCCCTGGACCATTTATTGCACAAATAGCTCTGAAGACACATTCAAGTCACACCAACGAGCCGAACACTGTGACTTGGGATATGCTTGAAGAAGTAAGTCAATGATTAGTAAGAAAAGAAGGCTTGGGAGATAAGCTGGTCTTTAAGCAACTGACTGACTCAATTCTCTGTAAAACCCCAACACATACAACCCATACATTTGTTAGGGCTAGCATTGGCCAGGTTCTGTCCTAAAAGTTGCCCAGAAATAAAAGTTAGAGCCCTTGCCCTCAGGTTCTCACAGTCTAGCACAGAACAGGTGAGTTTGCATACATCGACATGTATGTTTGCCTTTCGGCTTTATTGACGCTCAGGACCAATGGGAGGAATCAAAAAGATGAAGATTTCAATAAAGCATGAGGCAAATATTTCTATTAGAATTTCTAAATATGACAGAAGGTCCACTGGGAGGTAATGATCTCTTATTTCTAGAAATGTTCAAAAATAGTAGATTAATGACCATTTGCATAAAAGTTTATATAAGAAAGTAAAGTTATATCAGATGATTATCCTAATGAAGACTGATTCTCAGAAAAGGGTAAGGTTCACTTGTCAGAACACTCCCTGATATTAAAAAATTACATTAAACTGATAGAAAAAGATCTTTTCTAAAGCAGATTAAAATTTGTATTGCTTGGCTACAATGTTCTACATCAAATATTTAATAGCAAATGACCAGTCTTCTCAATTCACGGAGCTATGTTTCCAAACGTTACACTTATCCACCCATGTCCTTTCTGTGATATTGCCCAGAAGTACACAGTTGTTGCTAGAGAACCCATCCTCATATTTTGAAACCACATGGATAATCCAGGAACCATTAAAGCAGCAGAAGAAATGAGGGAGTAATATTTTCTCCAGACTTGCACAGATTCTAACTCTTTCAGCTATCCCGCATAACACAAGACCACAAAAGAGGAACACAGAAGAACATAAACCCATCAGCTATTCTGAAAACCAAGGCACAATGTCTTGAGTCACTGTAGTAAGAGAGGAGTGATGACTTAGCAGCCTTAGAAAAGGAGAGGGCTTAAGAGGTTAATTAGACCATCTTCAGATATAGATGCTTCTCAACTTATGATGGGGTTATATCTTGCCAATTCCTAATTCAAAATGTAAGCTGACAATGTCCTAATTCAAAAATTCATTTAATGCACCTGACGTCTAGAAAATCACAGCTGTACAACACAGCACACTGTAGAGTGTAGGTCACTTACTCTTGTGACTATGGTACTGAATGGGAGCTAAAGCTCCCTGCTGCTGCCCAGCATCATGAGAAAGGATCTTACTACATATCACTAGCCAGAGACAGGCCAAAATTCAGAGTCTACGGTTTCCACAGATTCCATACTACTTTTACATAATTGTAAAGCTGAAAATTTGAAAGTTGAACCATCTTACCATGAGTAAGAACTAAACATGAGTGGAGACTGTTTGTATAGGATAGGCAGCCATGTGAGAAAAAGGGAAGAAGATAGAGCTTGTTGAATACCCATTATGTGGTAAGCATTGTGCTTCCTACTATAAGACACTGTTTACCTGTGCTGAATCATAACCAATAAAGGTGAGCTAGAGCCACCAAGTTTGATAGACTACAAAGCTCTGCATGTTGTATTAAGCACATCAGGTCAAACCCCATACTTCACTTCTTATTCCTCTAGAGGGCATCCTAGAGAAGATCAAGCCCAGGAACTGTCCCAGCTCTATGGAGATAGCTGGTCACAGCATCTGAAGCTCAATCATTGCCAAGTGTGGAACATTTGAACTATATCCCTGGCCTGCCATGAGAAAGTTCAAGCTCACTTTTGATTAAAGGTCTATATCAGAATCATTTGTGAACTCTCAGACAACTCACTTCCCCTTCTAGGCCCCAATTGTTCAAAAAGCTATGAGTATTAGGGCCACCCTCCAACTCTGAGACACTGACTTCATGGTCTCTTCATTTCGCCCTAGTTGAAAGTGTCCAGTGTTTAGGAAAGAGTATCTTCCCAGGAACTAGAGAGGGTAGGCAGCAGTTTGCCTCTCCTCTAGGGAGAGGAACAATAGAAGTGAGGCTCCCAAAGGACTGCAGGGGGCTGAAAGATTTCAGTTATCTAAAGAAAACCCTTGCAAACTCCATAGAGACCTGCACAAAGGCAATTAAGAATGAGTAGGAAGCCAATTTGCAGAGTCAACCATCAATATTTTCTGTACCACGGTCATGAATCCCACTTCATAATCTTTCTGATGTTAGTAACAAGCAAGCATCAGGTCTAAGAGAAAAGGAGATAAATTAGGGCTCCCCGCTAGACAGATGAATCATGAAACAGCCACTGCCCCAGTGGCTTCCCATCATGAGCTCGGGATCAACCATACTCCAGTGGTGGCATGGGGGTGACTTTCTGAGCCAAATGGGGCAAGATTAAAGGCTGGTAGACATACAGGGTCTTGTCTGAAGGCTGGCAAGGAATGTTTTGCTGATTTAAAGCAAACTGTGTAGAGTGATGATCATCTGGTTTAGAACATAATCCTTGGATGGTAGCAATGGGGCCACCCTGAACCTCAGCAGCATCCCTGGAATGGGTCACCTTTATCCCCAGTGGGACGCTCTGTTCCCAGCATGCCTTTAAATGGAAGCTTCATGCTTAATGCACTCATTCTTTAGGGACAGCTAGAAAAGGAACAGTGCCGAGAGCTTAGAGGAGCATTGTCTAGCCAGAATTATATTTGGTCTATAGCTTATACAACCCATAGAAAGGGAAAGTAAAATCAGGGATTGTTGAGTTAGACAGTTACATGATTTGGGAATTATTTAATCTTTATAATCCTCAGTTTCCTTTATCTGTATAATGAGGACCCCAAGAGTTGTTGTGATAGTTTAGGAGAGAAGCAGGTAGAGCGTAAGAAACAAAGTAAATAACAATAGAAACATAACCCCATGGACCCCAAGGTTACTGAAAAGAGTAAACTAGATTTCAAGTGCACCAGGAAAGAGACACCCTTCAGATCTAAACACTTCTGGGTCTACTGAATAATGCAATCCTCTATCTCATATCATTTCATTTCATAAGGGAAAAGTCAAATATCAGCTTTGGCATTTATTAGCTGCCTGATCTTAGGCAAATACTCTCCAATTCTGTGTTTCAGTTTATGAATTATCTGTGAGAGGGAGGTCATCAAACTCTTCTTTCCATCCCATGGGGTTTTCCTGAGAAGTGAGTGATAGCAGGTTGCCATCTACAAAGCCCTAAACCAAAATAAGTCCTATCCCTCCTCCTCTTCTGTGGACATTTGGAGCTACAAGCTGCACATCTTGAGCAGAGTTCAGAGCACAGAGAATCCCTCAGTGTTGGTAGCCTGTTGATATGAGTACTTAGAGGCTGCAAATAAACGGGCCATGAAAACATCAGGAAGACCAATGAGTTTTTTGCAGGCTACAGAGATAGGCAGACTGAGCAACCACTATTTGCAAATTTACACTAATTGGTCATTATGGAGAAAAGTGTACCAGTCCACTGCGAATTTCCAACAGTTCATTTTTAATCATGCACCAATCCCTCATAAACTTCCTATTCCCTATTACTTCATCTCCAGCAGTAACAAATATAATAAGGGGCCCACAGGAGCATTTCTGAGAAATGCCATTTCCAACAGCTGTACAAAGTGATTTCTTAGAGCCTTATCGGTAGGGAATGTGTGTCTGCCCAGGTACCACCTGAAGTGCTTATATGACACAACTGCAGAACAGTTTCCCTCCTGTTCTTCCTTCTTCTTTGACATCTCCTATACATTGGTATTTTAATGTGTCTCCTTCCTGTCATATGTACCAGTCATGGAAAAATACTAGCCTGGGTTACCTAGCAAATTCAAGGCCAATGTGGGCTACATAGTGAGACCCTGTCTCAAAAAAACAAACAAATATCACACACACACACACACACACACACACACACACACACACATACATTAATGAATAAACAAACAAATACCTCAGCCATTACAGGGCTGCTTTTGGGACTTGAGCTGCTACACATGGAGCTGTCTTATTTACCCACTGTAGGGTCACAGGCAGGCAAATTCCTGGCTTCACACCAAGGACCAAGGGCATAACAGGACCAGCTCTGAATTCACTTAGAAAGCATCTTCATAACCTGGCACCACACTAATAACTAAGCATAAAAGGGGGATGAAAACCAGATGTGACCATGACCCTGTGGAGTTTAAGGCCTAGGGGAGAGACTGATGTTTACTGCTACGGGACATCATAACATAAAAAATTACACTCTGTGATGAGTTTCCTGAAGAAATGTGTGTGATCCTATGAGAATGTATAACAAAAGAACCCATATGAGATGTAGAAGGAGGAAAGTTCTTGGTATCCCTAAGTAAACAACGATGCAGCAAAAGAACTTGGAATTAGCAACTGGGTAAGACTGTTTAACAGAAAGAAGAAATCACCTGTACAATTGTGACCACTGTCTCAGGAGCACTGGGAAACCACTGAAGATTTTACCATTAGGAAAGGGGTGGCAGGAGCAGATTTACTTATTAGAAAAGTAATTCTTGCTACTGATTAACAACAGATTTGGGAGAGGAAATGTGAGCAGAGTAGAATGCAAGAGACTAGGCTGGAAACTAGGCTGCCATTGTGCTGGGAAAGACCACAAACTCCTGGACTAGGAGGAAGACAGGGGAAATAACCAGTTGTGTGGTTATTATAATGTGAAGGAAAGGGACACATCGGAGAGGAACTCAGTACTAGACGAGCAGCTACGTGTGTGATGTTGCCAGGAGCCAGGATGGGGCTAAACAGAAGGGGAATAGGCAGATCGTCTGTGGCTGTTTTGAGCTGAAGTATGCATAAATTATTTCCACTGTTATCATTACTGATATGGAAAAATTCTATTCTGTATGACATTTTCACACTTACTATCCTAACGAATTCTGACAACAACCTCAGGGAATTCAGGAATATAAGCAGAAGTAATCAATTACTGAAGAAATATACACGTGTTAGGAATCTTCCATAGAATTGCTGGTAGTACAGGTTAGGTTATAGGATAAAACTCTAGAGACAATAACCTTTTGAACACATCAGATTGTATTTTTAAAATTACTACTACTTTTTAAGCTGTAGAGCCTTTAATTAAGACTCCAATATGTAAAATAATGGACAGCTGGTCTACCTGGATGACAGTGGCCAGGGAAACTGGGGTTCCTATCTTCACTCTCTTCTTCTCCTTCATCCAAGCTTCACAGAAGGTCTGGGTTCCCTAGACAGATACAGCTGATGGCTCCTCATCCCATAAACCTTAGTTCAGCAGATTACTTATCAGGCCACACAACCAAGAGTGTTTCAAGTACTATGTGGCTTTGGCCTTGGCTTCAAAGGAGAATGGAGTTTTTGTTTTTATTTGGTTTTGAGACAGGGTCTCACTATGTAGCCCAGAGTAGCCTTAAACTCAAGATCATCTTGTGTCAGTCTCTTGAGTGCAGGGATTATAGGCATGCACTTCAACTCCCAGCTCACTTTGTACTTTCTTCATAAACAATGGGTGTATGCTTGCACAGGACAGGCACAGAGAAGGGAGAGTGATAAGCGCGGAGGCACAGACATCCTTCCGTGCCAGCTGCTACTCCTCTTCTCCCGTTTTTTTTTCCCCATGGTGTTGGCACTAAGACCCTGGGAGATGGAGTGGCTTGCTTTCACCTTAATTAGTACAGCAATTTGCTAAATTTTGTTTTTCCCTTTTTAAGAGTGTTAATCAATTTTAGCTCAGAATAGATTGGAATGGCAAGCAAATTACCACGACAATCCCCAAATGCTAAATTCTGAATATCCCGATCAACCTCGGAGTCTAAAATATGGGAAAATCAGAGAGTCTAGCCTGAATCTCCGTGATCTATTTAAAATGTTATATCTCTGAAATGAAGAGATAATGGCATCATGAAGTTTAGAATAAGCAATTTGCCAGAATATCCTTATGCCTAGGTGTCTTTCGCAAGGTAGCCAGAGATAGCACAGACAGATTTTTGCCAAGTTACGTATTTTCTAATAATAGCAATTTATTAAATCCATAAGCATTACAAGGCACCTACTATGAACCAGAAATACAGAAAATAACATGGAGTGTCTCCTTTTTTCACCACCCTATTAACAAGGTTCCAACAGAGACAAATGAAAAGAAAATTTCTTCCACTTTCCTGGAGAACACAGGAAAGTCTCTAACGGGACATAGAAGTGCACATAAGTCCTAAAGGATGGGTAAGACTATGATAAGAGAGGTGGGGAAGACATGTCAGATCAAAGGAACATGATCAAAGACTCAAACATAAGAGAGAAGACAAAGAGAACCAGACGGTTCTCTTAATGCTTCAAATGAAGTAACAGGGACAATTTGCAGGAATGACAAGAGATGAAACACGAAATAGAGTCATGAGCCAAAATATACAGAACATATTAATCAGACTGTGATCTCAGTCTTGCTACAAGCAAGATGGTACAATAGAAAGATTTTAAGGCAGGGAGTGAGATGACCAGATGGGTTTTGACCTACTGTTCCAACATTAGCCTTAATATTTTTTCAGCATAGTCTTTTTCAAGCATGTTCATATAAATTCTCTTATTTGGGCCTCTTAAATAACCCAGGATTTAGAATTATAACCATCTTCCTACCAATAAGAAAAACAGGCCAACAGAGGTGGGTGATTTGTGGTTTTTGACCAGCAAATGACAATACACACATTCAAACTCAGGTCCATCAGACTCTGAGCTCACCATTTACCTCATGGGGTAACACAATTCTCTACCTTCCTACCATAGACCACTGCAGTGGCTGCCAGTCTCTAGAGAAAGTCTAGGTGGCCAGAACCACACAGACCAATGTGGATTCCATGCCAATAGACTAGTTACATTAATGCTTTCCATACTAAAGTCAGATAACCCCCAGTTACATCTTGGACATTTTCAGCTAGGAGCTAAAGTTTCTTCCATAACTACTGTCTATTAAACCATACACAGCACAAGCTCTCCTCCACGCCTACCCCACCCCCCCATCCCTGCCTGTACCTTGAGCTCATCTGCGTTGTAGAAGTCCACACGTACGGCAGGCACCATCCAGGTCTGGAAGAGTGTGGCCAGGATTTGCTCTGCGATGGAGTCAGCAATGAGGTGGAAGTGTAGAGGGTTCCGCCTGTGGGGGAAAAGGAGGAGGTCCAGGGAGTTAAGGCCTGTGAGTCCAGCTGCAAAAATACTCCCTTTTCTCTGCAGCTGAGGTAGGGCTGGTTTCCAACAGCAATGGTGAAAATAAATTAGTTATGTGACCCAACGGTACTTCCTGGAGAGGCCCTCTCCCTCAACCTCAGCATTTCATATAGGAGATAACCAAGCACCACAGAAAGTAAAGTTGCTGGTGACATCTAATGTAAGCCAACCCTCATACCTGTTTAAGACAATTATGTTTTAAAAATCAGAAATAGAGCATGAGTGTTAACTTGGCCAATCTTTCTATCTACCAACCAGACACTGGCATTAACACAGAAACACGTTGACAGCAGACCACATCTCTAGACTGGTTGTGGGAAGTGGCCAAGACACCTCTGCCCTAGAACAAGAGAAAGTTGTGTTTTTCCAAAAGATAGCCAGGCTTTCACACTGGATTCATCTGGAGGCCCCATCATGGATATCAGTCTGTCCTCGTTTTTAGTATTTCTACAGCTTTTATTAATTCAACTGCCAGGAGTCAACCAGGACTTACTTATTGGGTCACACTCCAACTTCTTGACACCAGAGCAAAGTTTCTGGAGGCAAATGGAAATGGATTCCAAAACCAATTCTGGCATTTATTAGTGTCAGCCTTGAGCCTGTCACTTATACTTCAGCACTATTACTTCTTTGTGATGCAAAATATTGAGAAAAAACTGCCATAAGACTACAGTGTTGACTAAATGAGATAATGAGTACAATGTATGACATACCAAGAATAAACAGGACAATAATAAATAGCAACTATGCCTTATGGAGGATCTGCATGACAAAAGCTACTAAAAATAACAATCTGATCTACAGTGCTATTTAATGAGTACTGTAAATAAACAAATCCACAGATGGGAATGACCAGGCCCAGACCTCATGGTACTGATAGTAGTCAGATGATCCACAGGTATAAATGAACTTGAGACAGAATATGATGGTCACAAAAGAACACAAGGTTCTATGGAAGCAAAGAAAATGAGGGGATAATTCTGCCTGGGACAGAAGGATGTATGGGAGGAGAGGGAAGCAGTGCCTTGAAGGATAAGAGTAATTTTTTTTTTTTTAAGGTGAGCTGGGTTTGGTACAGTTGTCTACAATTTTCCTTAAGGAGAGGGACCTTACAAAGACATGGAGGTCATGGTCCTCTTTGTTTTTAAGATTTTGATTGCATACTAGTGAAACTCCAGCTGTAGGGCTATAGGTTTTTTTTCTTTTTTCTTTTATTATTCATATGTACATACAAGGCTTGGGTCATTTCTCCCCCCTGCCCCCACCCCCTCCCTTACCACCCACTCCGCCCCCTCCCTCTCCCCGCTACCCCCTCAATACCCAGCAGAAACTATTTTGCCCTTATTTCTAATTTTGTTGTAGAGAGAGTATAAGCAATAATAGGAAGGAACAAGGGTTTTTGCTGGTTGAGATAAGGATATCTATACAGGGAGTTGACTCACATTGATTTCCTGTACGTGTGTGTTACCTTCTAGGTTAATTCTTTTTGATCTCACTTTTTCTCTAGTTCCTGGTCCCCTTCTCTTATTGGCCTCAGTTGCTTTTAAGGTATCTGCTTTAGTTTCTCTGCGTTGAGGGCAACAAATGCTAGCCAATTTTTTAGGTGTCTTACCTATCCTCACACCTCCCTTGTGTGCTCTCGCTTTTATCATGTGCTCAAAGTCCAATCCCATTGTTGTGTTTGCCCTTGATCTAATGTCCACATAAGAGGGAGAACGTACGATTTTTGGTCTTTTGGGCCAGGCTAACCTCACTCAGAATGATGTTCTCCAATTCCATTCATTTACCAGCAAATGGTAACATTTCGTTCTTCTTCATGGCTGCATAAAATTCCATTGTGTATAGATACCACATTTTCTTAATCCATTCGTCAGTGGTGGGGCATCTTGGCTGTTTCCATAACTTGGCTATTGTGTATAGTGCCGCAATAAACATGGGTGTGCAGGTGCCTCTGGAGTAACCTGTGTCACAGTCTTTTGGGTATATCCCCAAGAGTGGTATTACTGGATCAAATGGTAGATCAATATCTAGCTTTTTAAGTAGCCTCCAAATTTTTTTCCAGTGCAGTTGTACTAGTTTACATTCCCACCAGCAGTGTAAGAGGGTTCCTTTTTCCCCGCATCCTCACCAACACCTGTTGTTTGTGGTGTTGCGAATGATGGCTATTCTAACAGGGGTGAGGTGGAATCTTAGTGTGGTTTTAATTTGCATTTCCTTTATTGCTAGAGATGGTGAGCATTTTTTCATGTGTTTTTTGGCCATTTGAATTTCTTCTTTTGAGAAAGTTCTGTTTAGTTCACTTGCCCATTTCTTTATTGGTTCCTTAGTGTTGGGAGAATTTAGTTTTTTAAGTTCCCTGTATATTCTGGTTATCAGTCCTTTGTCTGATGTATAGTTGGCAAATATTTTCTCCCACTCTGTGGGTGTTCTCTTCAGTTTAGAGACCATTTCTTTTCATGAACAGAAGCTTTTTAGTTTTATGAGGTCCCATTTACCTATGCTATCTCTTAGTTGCTGTGCTGCTGGGGTTTCGTTGAGTAAGTTCTTACCTATACCTACTAACTCCAGAGTATTTCCTACTTGGATAAGAGTAATTTTGACAAGAGGCAAGGGGCGGGGGGCGGGCGGAGAGAGTCGCTCTTCACAGAGGGCAAGAAGGGTCTATGGCTCAGGTTAGGCTGCATCAGAATTGAGTAGGGAAAGGAAGTGTTCAGCAGAGACATCAGAAACAGAGAAGATGGGAGAAGAGTGTGCACATTAGGCAGTGCAACAAATGTCTAAATTAAACAGTCCAGACTTCAGTTAGGTGTAGAGCACAGAATGGCCTGCCTCTTAGCACAGCCTCCTGCATGGCAGCTCCCCTGTCCTAGGTGCCAGACAAACAGACATTCGCTTGGTTTCCCAAACCTTCTGTGCTATCTCCACCCTGGCCTTTGCACATTTGGTTTGTTCTGCAGGAACTCTTTTCACATTTACTCATTCAGCAAATGCTTATTGAACATACACATTTGCCAGGCAATGAGATGGATCCTGGGAGCATGGTGATGAGAAAGACTCATTATCCATGCTCTTATGGAACTCAGACTTGCCCACCCTCCAGCTCCCCGCCCCCCCGCTATTCAACATGGGGTCAAGTTGGTCGGCCACCATCTGCAAATGATCTGTGTGTAGGGCTGAGCCCTTCCTGTATGACAGTAATCCCAAAACTATGCACTTATCATAAATATCACAAGGAACCAACTGCCTATTTGCCAGTTTATATCCTACCTGATGGAACTTAAGGATCTTGTCAGTTGTGCTCAAATGGATAGTCCCATGATTTATAAGTCAATACCTGAAATGTAGCAAAGGTTAATGTTAAAGTGAATGGATAGATGGGTGGTGGATTGTGTACAGATAAGGGTATCAGATGTGAAATGAGGATGTGATTAACATGTTAGACTAAGGTATGAATGTGTGTCACAAAGTCCATGTGTTCTGACACAGAGGTAGTGTGGCGGGGGAAAAGGAAAGACCTTGGGTCATGGGACACCACCCTTCTAGATAGATTAATGCTATTATTGTGAGAATGGGTTTCTTACAAAAAGAAAAAAAATACAAGTTCAGCTCCCTCTTCTCTCTCACCCTCTTCTGCCCTCCTGTCTTTTCAAAAATGGCCTTGGCAGATGCTGGCACCTTGATATTGGATTTCTCAAACTCCAGAACCATAAGCCAATAATTCTCTACTTTTTAAAATAAATTACCCTGTACGTGGTAGTCCATTTTAGTAACACAAAAGAGATAAGACACTGTATCCAAGGAAGAGGACAGGAAGCTAAATGTGGAAGGATTTGGTTGGGGGCAGAGATCTTAGCCATGATAAAGAGGGGCAAGGAAAAGCAGAGGGTTAACAGTGACATTCCTGAGCTAATGGCAGTAACTTTGGGACAGGGTCCCATTCAGAAAGGTACACTAGAGGAGAATGATGAGCTTGGGATTGGGAATGCCCAATGTAGGGTGAACTTGGCAAACTACAGGGTACTGGAAGGTGGATGAGTCTGACTAGACAGTTGTTATCCAAGGGGAAGTGCATGCACAGGCCAGGTGCTTAAGGATGATAAAGGGACAAAATGAATCAAAGAAGCAACTGGCTCTGCAGAATTGTTCCATGGGACCCATTGCCTATATTCTGCAAATTCCCCCCTCAAACAATCTATAATTGGAGAAGGGCCAGGCCTTCCCTGCAGCTTCCCTGAAAGCCCCATGAGAAGACTGTCTATCAGAAGGTGTAAGCATAGGTTTGGTGTGGTGGCTCACACCTATAATTCCAGCTACTTATGAGATGGAGATCCAGAGGACTGTGGCTTCAGGCCAGCAAAGGCAAAAAATTAAGAAGACCCCATCTCATTTAATAAGTTGGACATGGTGGCACGTGCCCAGGTATATGGGAGCATATAGGTAGTAGGATCACATTCCAAGCTGGCTCTGGGCAAAAGTGCAAGATCCTACCAGAAAAATAACTAAAGCCCAAACAGGCTAAGGTTGTGGCTTAAGAAGTAGAGTACCTGTCTAGCAAGCAAAAGGTCCAGAGTCAAAACCAAATACTGAATAAACAAACAAATAAATAGATAAATGCAAGGTGCCAGCAGGCCCCAATGATTCATGGAAGCTTGAGGGAACAATGGTGAGTCTGTCCACTGGCCAAGTCTAAGGCAGCAGACAAAGACACACAGCCCATTTAGCCGTAGTGTTAATACAACCATTCTCCAATGCCACAGCAGCTACCATGGAGACTCATTCAGGGAGAATGGATATGATAAGCCTACATAGTTGTTAACTTGCATTTCCATCCACTGATGATTTCAGCCACAGGGTGACAGTACCAAATGAACCAAACTTCATATATTTGCTCTGACATGTCACACGCCCACATCTTTGCTTCGCTGGTTTCTCAAGGAGTACTATTTCCTGATTCAGAGGCTCCTGTCCATCCTTCAAAGTACCCTTAAAAGTCATCTTCTCCTGGCAAACATCTTTGATCCCTTCATTATATATTTCTCCTGCTACGTTGCCCCTGGTGGGGACAGTTAACTCATCTATACCAGGTTTTGTGATACACAGTGAAGATCCTGGCGCCTGGTTAGTACCATAAGGCTCATGAGACAGGAACCATCTTTTCATCTCTAGGCACATGACCTTACAAAGAGCCTATCAAATAATAGATCCTCAATAAGCATTCCTACAGCAAAAAGGTCAAGCCAGTGTTCTCTTTCTCCTCTTGTTTTCTTCCTCGTACTTACTAATACTGTAAATCTCCATATTCAGATGCAGCTTGGTCTTTTACCTTGCACTAGGATGAGAGCTGTTAGGGCAGAGCTTACCTAATTCCACAAGGGAACTCCTCACATACTTACTCTCTCTCCATTCCCCAGGGTTACAAATGCCTGGCTGAGGTGCAGCTCCAGAGATGAGCAATTTTCCCACCCGGGCTTGTGTTCATGCACCACACAGGCACCTCTTTCTGGACTGGCTACACTCTGCTCCACTCACTTCTTCTAGCCTTCTGCTCTCCAATTAGAAATCATGCTACCAAGGAAGTCAAAGCACTGGTTCAGGTGGCCTCCTCAGTGACTACCAGTGGATTCTGGGATAGAAACAAACTAAGGTTTCTGCAGTAATCTACTGACTATTCACTTTTCTGTTCCCTGCTAGATGAAGTCTCCGATTTGGGAATGTAATTTTCTTAATAATCTTATCCCCAGATTTCTTCACAGTTCCTTATAGATGTAACTCAGTCGCTGTTTAATAAAAAGAATGAATAAGCAGATGAATGAACACCAAAGAGATTCAAATGCACTCACAGTTTGACATAATTAAGTTATGTAGAAAGTTATGGAAGTAGAGAGGCATTTGGAAGTACGAGCAATTTTTTAGCATTAGGTCAAGCACCTGTTTCTTAAGATCTGAAAGTGCTAACAATGAAAAAAAAAAAAACTAGATAAAACAAACTTCACTGAACATCAATAAATTAGCCTGACACCCTGCTCTCTATCATGTGAAGATACAAGATGGTCACCACCTGAAAACAAGAAAGAGGGCACCCACCAGAACCTGACCTCACATTGCCCAGCCTACAGAACCATATTGAGTACCTGTATATTATTTAATCCATTAAGTAAATACACCAAAGAAAAATTTGTGTGCTTCGAAAGACATCAACAAAATGACGAATGTTAACTCCAAAGGCAGGAGAAAATATCTGAGGTCATGTATCTGAGAAGGGATTTGTTCCTATGATAAAGATCTTTTTCAGTTCAAAGAAAAAAGGCAAGCCAATTAAAAATTGAGGAGAAGATCTGAGTATCTCTATGAAGACATACAAATAAGCACATGAAAAGATGTTCAATATCAGTAATCCTTACGGAAATGCAAATCGAGACACCATGAGACACCATTACCTACACATTAGGGTGCTTAAAATAAAATAGATAAGGCAATAACAAATGTTGACCAAAAATGTGGAGAAACTGAAACCTAAAATTGTTACTGGTGGAAATGCAAAATGATATAGCTGACTTTTGGGAAAAAGTTGGGCAAATTCTAAAAAAAGAAAAAAATATTAAGCATACAGAAACCATTGCTGACTTACTCAACAATTCCTCTACTACTTATATACAGTTATATATGCATAGATGTATAAAGTTACACATATACATACATAAAGAAAAGTTGTCAACACAAAAGCTTGTGCACAAACATTCTTAGCAGAATTATTCATAATAGTCAAGAAAAAGAAAGTATGAAAATGGCCAGCAACTGATGAACAGATGAACTCAAGGCAATATCATAAATGGAAGGGAATCTTATTAGTCAATAAAGAGGAATAAAGTATTGACACATGGTACATCATGGATGGATAGTGAAACATTACGCCAACTGTAAGTAATCAGCCAAAAATACCATCATATGATCACGTGCAAGGAAGAGACCCAGACTAGGCAAATCCAAAGATGCACAAAGGTGAATTGTGGCTGACAGGGGATGTGGGAGGTGAAAATGGCCTGCCATTCAGTGGTGGTGGTTGCACTTCAGTGAATTTACTATAAACCACTGAAATTTATAGTTTTAAAAAGCAAGGTTTATGTTACATGAAAGCATTCTAATACATTTCACAATAGCCTGAGGTGAGGAAAGAGAGTCTGCCCATTCTGTCAACTGTTTCTGGACTTTATTTACCACACAGGGCACTGTCCTTTGCAGTAATGTTTTACCCAGGTGGAAGATTCTGCAGTTGTCCAGACTGGCCTCTGACCAGGAGGTAAGTCAACGTCATGGGCACATAACAGACAGTCCCATGGTGCCACAGTTAAAAGAGCATTCTACAACTCCAGACTAACAGCAATAAAAAAGATTATTTCATTCTCTGTATGTGTGACTTCTGAGTCTTATTTTATATTTGGTTCATAATTCAGGAAAGTAAGAAAAGGTTTTAATGATAGAGCTTTGCAAATTTCAAAATCAGACAAAATGAGCTGCATTCTATTCTCTTTTGTTCAAAGGGATATGAACACCAGTTAGACAGCTGTTCATGCCATATTCACCAAAGGGAATGTCGCCAACTGCAGTTAATAAAAACTCTTTGAGAAGGAATAATTGTCTCAATATATGATTCAAGGCTTTTAGTTTTATATCTGTACAACACTTAAAATAGTCTTTTACACTGGCCACAGGTTATAAATATGTTTAGGTAAGTACTGCTTTGTACACATGTGAAAAGGCTTCTTGGACAAGCGGCTTGGGCCCACACCATAATACCAGTGTCTCATCCTACTTTGCCTGAGTTCGAGGCTCCCAGAGGCTTCTGCAGATGCAAAGTGGCTCCACCCACAGACCACAAGACACAGAGAAGAAAGCAAGTACATGCTCTGTCTCCAGCCTGCAGACTTCACTTAATGAGCAGTGTTCCTGCTGCCTCTGCTTCCTTAACTGCTCCCCTGTTCCAGATTGAGATGCAATAAATACCATGCTACAAAAGAGACAATGAGAATCAAATCACTGCTCTTTTCCTGCCTCTTCTTGCTTCTTTCATCAGGAATATGCCATAGTCCCCACAATCTAAGGTCTGTTTTTATTAAGATACACAAGGCCGTAGGAGCTGAGAAAATCTTTAGTTATTAACCTAAACATGCAATAGCAATTTTAGAACAAGAAAAGAGGCTGTGATGGTACCTTGAATGCTCAGTGAATCTGTGACACTTAGAGACTTAACAGAACTCATTTCAGAACATCACAGCAGTGGGATAACGGGTTTGCAATGAGTCTTCAGTTTGAGGAAGGCCAAGTGGTGTTGATAATATGGGAAGATTCAAGGACAAGTCAGCAAAGCTCTCCACGGGGGAACAGAGTGACTTTCTAGAAAATTTAAAAGGCCTTGTGGTACAACAAAAAGACTGGACCTACAATGAACTCTGTAATCTCTGAGCCTGTTTCTCTGTCCATTTGTAGGTATGGTGGAATCTACTGCATCAGGTTGGGATGAAGTTCAAATGCAATAGCCCATGTGAAGCTCACTATAAAGATTAATTCCCTTTGGTTTCACATCTAAAGGCCTGACCAAAGCGCACAAACCTCCTACCAGTTCAAAGATATTACCTCCCCATGCTATCTTCTTAAACCTTACTAGAAACACTGATGCCAAGGCCTTTACAACTTTTATGTGTAGTATGCATAACACCTCAAAAACATATAGCCGGGGGGATAATCATGGAGAGCACAGTGATGATGATAATGTTTATACTGTAGCGTCAAATTATAATTAAGGCTAAAAATAGGAATAATTATACTAAAAACAGTGACTTAATCTGGCAAAGAGCTCGGACGCTGAAGTTAGATTGACTGGATTCAAACCTGGCCCTGCCCATCCTCTCTGTATGACCTTCAGCCACTACTTCACATGCGGTTCTCAGTTACACTGTCTGATAATAATAGTGCCTCAAGGGGGTATAGGAAGAGTCTAAGCATTAATAAATGGATGACAGGTAGAATACAGCCTGATGTGGGGTGAAGATTACGCTAGTATTTCTTAAGTAAGCAGTAGGATATCTTTTCCATATGCACAACATGGCTCCAAGCTCAGTGACTGCTGGGTCACCAGCTCATACAGGGAAAAAGTGGAACAAGGCTGGCTTCCTTGTCTCAGTCTAATCCTATGCTCTGCTTTCACAACCTAGACACTACTTCTACTTAAGTCAGAATAAGTAGGAAGATATTAGAGGCACTTAATGGACACAAACATGCTCTTTTTTCCTCCATTGTTCTTTATGGACATGAGTGAATATTTTTTAAAATCAACAAGCATAATAACAAACTGCCTGATATGCAAAGTAAGGGAAATAACCTGCTTCTTCCAGTCAACAAGAATGCAGACTATCAGAGTCAGGTGACCATCTGGTAAACAAATATTAAACTTTTACAAGCTGATCTACCTTCCTGCATAGGAGGTAAACACTTACATGCTAAGTAAATATTTATTTTCTCTGTTCACAATGAGTTGGGTTTACATGAAGGGCAACCATATTTCCCAGCTGATTTGTAATTAGGATTGGAGTAACAGGCATTCCCCAAATTTTTCTCTGAATACCCTTTCATCAAGGAGACAGATATGCATTATGCTATTTTCTACTAAGTAATAAATTTTCCTCATATATACTTTGTATATATTCTATCACCCACCTTTTTCTTCACCATACAGGTTATATAATGATAGGACAAAAGATACAT